>NW_006921775.1:778257-787270 GCF_000298275.1 Orycteropus afer afer
TGGCCACTCAGAACACAGTCATCTGATCCCATCATGGGAACAACCACACAGAACTGGGGTCCAGCCAAGTTGACACACAGCTCCAACTATCACACCTGTATTCCTACAGTTGACTCCTAACTGGTTCCTATTTCATTCTTGTCCCCCTGTAGTTCATTCTCAAAACAGCAACCAGGGAAATTTCGGTAAAATGGAAGTCTAATTAAGTTTCCACTCTGTTCAAATTCCCCCATGGCTCCCCCATCTCACTTTTAAGCTGTGTCAGAGAGTAGACAGTGCCACTGAGCACTAATGGCTGGAGTTCATTAGCCACAAGAGAAGGGTAGCCAAATATGTTCATTCACTCAGGAAACAAACATTTATTGAGTTCTGTGCCTCAAACCACAGCTACAGAGAACATTAAAGCCTAGTCACCTTGTTTTAGGGGCTCATGCTTAATGGGGAAAATGAATGCGTCCTGGGGGCATAGGAGAGGCCTCTAGCCTGGGGTCTCATAAATCTGGCTCCCAGGAGATGAGGAGGTTGTTCACTTACTAGATGAAAATTTTCCTCACATATTGGGTCACATACTGTCTCCATTACTTTTGCAGATTAACACAGGTTCCTATGTCCACACTGGGACTATTTAAAATAAACCTATCTCCATCTCCACACTTTTCTGAAGAGGCTGTGCCTAAAAGTTCCCAGGGTCCACAGATGATAGCCATGTCAGCTCGAGCTTTTTGGAAATGAAACTCTTGGGCCCTCCTGTAGACCCATAGAATCAGAATCCATATTTAACAAGGTTGAGCCCTGGTAGGTGCAAAGTTAAGTGAAGGCTGGCAGTTTGAACCCACCCAATAGCTGGTGTGTGCTCCTATAAAGATTACAGCCTAGAAAACCTCATGGGGCAGTTCAACATTGTCACAATGGTTGCTATGAGCCAGAAATCAATTTGACAACACCCCAAAACAACACAACAACCAGCATAATAAAGTTTGAGAAGCACTGCCCTAGAACACCAAGTTTGGCATCAGAATGAAATCCAGCTCCCAGTTTGTGTCTCAGGTCCCAGTTCAACCATGTCCAACGAGAGGAAGCATCAATTAAAGAGTTTGCTCCTGTGCCTTTAACAGTGGCTAATTTCTGCTTAGCAAAGTGGAAAGCATCATGAGCGTCATGAAGCATCCTCCTACAGTCAGCATGTGGTTCCCTTAATTATGGGAACACTTTGGTGGTGTAGTGCCTAAGGCATTTGACTGCTAACCAGAGGAATGGCAGTTCAAACACACCAGCGACTCTCTGGAAGGAAGGCTGAGCAATCAACTTCCATAATACTGCCTTGGAAACCCAGTGGGGGTGACTGAGTTGGAATCGACTCCATGATAGTGAGTTTGGTTTTTGTTTTTGTTTTGATTTTCACACAAAAACAAGTGGGTTCCCACTGTTTGCTTCTCAAATACACAAGCATTTTTCTGAAAATGTGGACAGCAATCTTAGATATAAAAAATTTTAAAAAAGCAAAAAAAAAAAAAAAAAAACCAAGAGAAATCTAATGATCCAAGCTGAGAACTCTTAAAAGCTCTCTGTGTTTTTCAAGCCCTCTGAAGAGTGGGAGAACATCATTCTGTGCAAGATACCCTCATTCCCCAGGACTTGCCCATTTTCATACTAATTTTAAATTTAAATACAAAACCAGAATGTTGAATTCACAGCAAGCAAAAGACTGATGGATGTTTTCAGTGAAACGCACATCCCGGCAATTATGTGGAAACCGTTAACTCTGACTCCAATCCAGCTTTCTGGTCAGTCATGGGACCTGTTCCCTGCACTGATAAATGGAGGTTAGCGGGTTTTCAAAATTTAGTCCCAGATCTTCAGCTTTCACAACACCTGGGAACTTGTTGTTGTTGTTATTGTTATGTGCCGTCGAGTCGGACCTGACTCATAGTGACCCCTCCTTGGGTTTTCAAGGCAGTATCACTATGGAAGTAGATTGCCTCATCTTCCTTCCGAGGAGTGGCTGGTGGGTTTGAACCGCCAACCTTCTGGTTAGCAGTCAAGTGCCTTAGACACTATGCTACCAGAACTTGTTAGAAATCAAATTATCTGGCTCTACCCCAAACCTACTGAATCAGAAATACTGGGGTGAGGCCCAATAATCTGTGTTTTAACAAGCACTCACCTAAACTTTGGGAGCCATAGATTAAAAAAAAAAAAAAAAACAAGGTAAATGGTTTGGTTAGTTCTGATCTGCAAGGGAGCAACTGGCTCCTGGGCAAAGTTGCCCAGTTCTGTTCTCCTTCCTGCATCTGATTAGTGAGGGCACTTCCAGGTCTGAAACCCAGGGACCCCAGTTCAGGAGTCATTAACTTTGATTCCATGGGGTTAAAGTGGGGTGGCTGAGCCCCTTGGAACATATGCAAAATGGGGTATATATGAGCTTTTGTCTGGGAGACAATCATGTTTTATCAGATTCTCACCACACCGGTTATGTGTTGCCCAGCATTGGAATCAGCCAGCCCCTTCACCTCCTTTTCTGACTTCAGGCCCTTGTTGTAGTTTCACAGCCACAGAGAATGGAAAGAGGAAATGAAAGGAGCAAACATCCATTTACTCCATGACTTTTAAACAGCTCTGACAAAACTGTTCACTCAGTTGATGTGTCCCTGAACTCACCCTCACAGCATCCTGAGGAGGGGGCGTGCTTGTCTTTCTTCTCCCAGCTCCCCCAACATGACTAAGTGTGTGATCCACACATGAGTCACCCACCTCCTCTCCCCACTATGCTAAACACCACCTGCCTCTGAGACCCCCAACACCATGGTCCAAGTTGGCAAAGAGAGGAGAGGAAATCCAGGATGACTTGACAACCCAGAGACTGTTTGCTAACCCAGCCCTGATGATGAGGGTGGGCTGGGGGTGGGGGCCCAGTGCAACTAGGGCAGAGAGGAGATATGAAAAATGTAGAAACAGCCCTTGAAGTCACATCCCCTCATCTCAAATTCATAATCACCTAAGTCAGTGGCTCTCAACTCTGTCTGAGTACTGGAATCAGGGAGCTTGGGAAAAAACCCTACTGCCCAGGCCAAGCCCCAGAGATTCTGTACAAACAGTCCAGCTGGACCTAGGCACTAAGGCTTTCTAATGCCCCCAAGTGATTCTAATGGGCAGCCAGGGCTGAGACCACAAGCTGGGGTGGATTTTATTCTTGTCTCTTGAACACTATGGCTTTTCAATGATAACTGGTTAAGTTACTTAAAAATAAACAACTGCCTGAATAATGGTGGCACAACATGAAAAATGTCATCAATGTCCCTGAGTTGTAAATGTGGAAGTTGTTATGTTGGAGAATGTCTTGTTGTGTATGTTTTTATCACCATAAAAATAAAACACACACGCGCGCGCGTGCGCGCGCGTACACGCACACAATATAAACAGCTCCCTGGAGTTGCTGGTGTTGAAATGATGGAAGGATAGCAGTGTCTCAACCCTTTCTGTGTTCCTGGACACTCGCCCACAAGAGACTCTTACGTTTTCATTAAAGAAGGTCCCCTCAGAGCCTGGCTTAACTGATTCATCTGGGTCATATCTATTGTGATATCTCATTTGTCCACATCCCTTCATTTCTATATCCTCAGGCCCAGGGGAGGGCCTGTTGACACAGAGTTGATCTATCCTAAAGTACAATACTATCGTTGTTGTTATGTGCCATCAAGTCAGACCCGACTCACAGCGACCCCTCCTTGGGTTTCCGAAGGGGTATCACTATGGAAGTAGATTGTCCAACCTTCCTTCTAAGGAGTGGCTGGTGGGTTAGAACCACCAGCCTTCTGGTTAGCAAATGCCTTAGGCACTACACTACCAGAGCTCCTACAATACTATCAGTGATAGGATAGTATTCATACACCTATAAGGAAGACCAGCTGATAATACTATTATTCAAATTTACACACCAACCACTAAAGCCAAGTTGAAGACATTGAAGATTTTTACCAACTTCTGCAGTCATAAATTGACCAAACATGCAATCAGATGTACTAATAATTACTGGTGATTGGAATGTGAAAGCAGGAAACAAAGAAGAAGTATCTGTAGTTTGCTTTGGTGAAATACAGCTGGAGATCACATAAAAAATTTTTTAACACCAGAGATTTATTCATTATAAATACATGTTTTAACAATATAAATGGCAACTCTATGTTTGGACCTCACCAGATGGAATACACAGGAATCAAATCAACTACATCTATGGGAAAAAGCAGGGGAGAAGCTCACTATCATCAGAAAGAAAAAGACCAGGAGCTGATTGTGGAACAGACCATCAACTGCTCATATGCAAATTCAAAATGAAGCTGAAGAAAATTAGAACAAGTCCAGAAGAGTCAAAAACAACCTTGATTATATACCACATGAATTTAGAGACCATCTCAAGAATAGATGTGATGCGTTGAACACTAATGACCAAAGACCAGAGGAGCTGTGGGATGACATCAAGAACATCATGCATGAAGAAAGCAAAAGGGCATTAAAAAGACAGGAAAGAAGACCAAAATGGATGTCAGAAGAGACTCTGAAACTTGCTCTTGAATGGAGAGTAGCTAAAGGGAGTGGAAGAAATGATAAGATAAAAGAGCTGAACAGAAGATTTCAATGAGCAGCTCGAGAAGACAAAGTCAATTATTATAATGAAATGTGCAAAGACCTGGAATTAGAAAAACAAAAGGGAAGAACACACTCAGCATTTCTCAAGCTGAAAGAACTGAAGAAAAAAATTAAGCCTCCAATTGCAATATTGAAAGATTCTGTGGGCAAAATATTGAATGATGCAGGAAACATCGAAACAAGATGGAAGGAATAGACAGAGTCACTGTACCAAGAAGAATTGGTCAATGTTCACCCATTTCAGGAGGTGGCATATGATCAAGAACCAATGGTACTGAAGGGAGAAGTTGAAGCTGCACTGAAGGAATTGGCAAAAAACAAGGCCCCAGGAATTGATGGGATACCCATTGAGAAGTTTCAACAAATGGATGCCACACTGGAGGCACTCACTTGTCTATGCCAAGAAATTTGGAAGACAGCTACCTGGCCAACTGACTGGAAGAGATCCATATTTGTATCCATTCCAAAGAAAGGTAATCCCACAGAATGTGGAAATTATCAAACAATATCATTAATATTGCACACAAGTAAAATCTTACTGAAGATAATTCAAAAACAGTTGCAGCAGTATATTGACAGGGGACTTCCAGAAAGCAAGCTGGATTCAGAAGAGGATGTGGAATGAGGAATATCACTGCTGATGTCAGATGGATCCTAGCTGAAAGAATACCAGAAAGATGTTTACTTGTGTTTTATTGACTATGTAAAACATTCGATTGCATGGATCATAACAAATTGTGGACAGCATTGAGAAGAATGGGAATTCCAGAACACTTAATTGTACTCATGAGGAATCTGTACATAGATCAAGAGGCTGTTGTATGAAGAGAACAAGGGGATACTGCATGGTTTAAAATCAAGAAGGGAGGCATCTGGGTTGTATCCTTTCACCACACTTATTCAATCTGTATGCTGAGCAAATACTCCAAGAAGCTGTACTATATGAAGAAGAATGTGGCATCAGAATTGGAGGAAGAATCATTAATGACCTGTGATATGCTGATGACACAACTTTGCTTGCTGAAAGTGAGGATGACTTGAGGCACTTACTGATGAAGATTGAAGACTACAGTCTGCAGTATGGATTACATCTCAATATAAAGAAAACAAAAATAATGATAAATGGAGAAAAGATTGAAGTTGCCAAAGACTTCATATTACTCGGTTCTACAATGAACACCAATGGAAGCAGCAGTCAAGATATCAGATGACATACAGCACCAGGCAATTCTGCTGCAAAGGACCTCTTTCAAGTGCTGAAGAGCAAAGATGTCTCCTTGAGGATTAAGGTGAGCTTGACACAAGTCATGGTATTTTCAATTGCCTCATATGCATGTCAGAGCTGGACAATGAATAAGGAAGACCGAAGAAGAGTGGATGCTTTTGAGTTGTGGTGCTGGCGAAGAATGCTGAAAGTACCACGGACTGCTAAAAGAACTAACAAATCCATCCTGGAAGAAGTGCAGCCAGAATGCTCCTTGGAAGTCAGACTGGCCAGACTCCATCTCACCTACTTTGGTCCTGTTGTCAGAAGGGACCATTCCCAGAAGAAGGATATTATGCTTGGTAAAGTGGAGGGCCATCAAAAGAGGGGAAGTCCCTCAACAAGATGGATTGACACAGTGGCTACAACGACAGGCTCAGGTATATCAGGGATCGTGGAGCTGGCACAGGACCAGGCGCTGTTTTGTTCTGCTGTACATAGGGTCGCGAAGAGTTGACGATAACTTGACAGCACCTAACAACAACAATGAGCAAAATACTGAACGATGGAGAAAGCATCAGAAGATGGGAGAAATACACAGAGTCACTGTACCAAAAAGGATTGGTCAATGTTCAACCATTTCAGGAGGTAGCATGTGATCAAGAACTGATGGTATTGAAGGAAGAAGTCCAAGCTGCACTGAAGGAACTGGTGAAAAAAGAAGGCTTCAGGAATTGACAGAATATCCATAGAGATGTTTCAACAAACACATGCAGTGCTGGAGGCACTTACTCATCTATACCAAGTAATTTGGAAGACAGCTACCTGGCCATCCAACTGGAAGAGATCCACATTTGTGCCCATTCCAAAGAATGGTGATCCAACAGGATGTGGAAATTATTGAACAATATCATTAATATCACAAGCAAGTAAAATTTTGCTGAAGATAATTAAAAAATGATTGCAGCAGTTTATTGACAGGGAACTTCCAGAAATGCAAGCTGGATTCAGAAAGAGGGTGTAGAAAGAGGGATATCATTGCTGATGTTGGATGGATCTTGGCTGAAAGCAAAGAATACCAGAAAGGTGTTTACTTGTGTTTTATTGACTATGCAAAGGCATTTGACTGTGTGGATCATGACAAATTATGAATAACATTGCAAAGAACTGGAATTCCAGAACACTTAATTGTGCTCATGAAGAACCTGTACATAGAGCGGGAAGATATCATTCAAACATAACAAGAGAATGCTGCATGGTTTAAAATCAGGAACGGTGTGTGTCAGGGTTGTATTCTTTCACCATACTTACTCATACTGTATGCTGAGAAAATAATCTGAGAAGCTAGATTATATGAAGAACACTGAATCAGGATTGGAGGAAGACTCAAACAACCTGTGACATGCAGATGACACAACCTTGCTTGATGAAAGTAAAGATAACTTGAAGCAGTTACTGATGAAGATCAAAGACTACAGTCTGCAGTATGGATTACACCTCAACATAAAGAAAATGAAAATCCTCACACTGGACCAATAAGCAGTATCATGATAAATGCAGAAAAGATCGAAATTATCAAAAATATATGACTTGGATCCACAATCAATACCCATGGAAGCAGCAGTCAAGAAATCAGATGACATACTGTACTGGGGATATCTGCTGCAAAAGACCTCTTTAAAGTGTTAAAGAGCAAAGATTTCATTTTAAAGACTAAGATAGGCTTGACTCCAGACATGGTATTTTCAATTGCCTCATAAAGAAGAGTGAAGAAGAGTTGATGACTTTGAATTGTGGTGTTGGCAAAGAATACTGAAAATACCATGGACTGCCAGAAGAATGAACAAATCTATCTTGGAAGAAGTACAGCTAGAATGCTCCTTCGAAGTGAAAACTTTGTCTCACCTACTTTGGTAATGTTGTCAGAAAGTACCAATCCCTAGAGAAGGATATCTTGCTTGATGTATTTAAAGTTGTGTGTCAACTTGGCTAGACCATGGTTTTGAGTGGCTGGGCAGCTGGATGTAGTTATTCCCCATGATGAGATTATAATCACCTCCAGGGTGGAAATTGCTATGGGCAGCTAAGTAGTTGCCTTCCCAGTGTGGCCTGCTACCAGTATATAAGGAGGAACTTTGAGAAAGGTCTTGAGCTTTTTGGCACATCTGGATCCTGCATTTGGCCAAGTCTTCATTTAATGCCCTGCTATGCTGCCTGCCAATCTTGGGATTGTTCCTGGCCTTGAACCAGTGGTCTGCCGTGTTGCCTGTTCATCTTGGGGTTGTGCTATTTGCCAACCTTGGGTTCATCGGCCTCAGCAGCCAGCAGCTGCATAAGTTATGAGAAGCGTTCAGGTCCAGTGGGCCTGGAATGAGAAGCAGAGCTGAAGCCCGAGATCAAGGGGCCTTCACTCAGCCCCTAGAGCAGGCACTCTGAATTTGGATGACTAGCCTCTAAACTGTAAGAGAATGAATTCCTGTTTGTTAAAGCCATCCACCTGTGGTATTTCTGTTATAGCAGCACTAGAGGAGCAAGACACTTGGTAAAGTGGATGGACAGTGAAAAAGGGGAAGACCCTCAACAAAATGGATTGATACAGTAGTATGATGATGGGTTCAAGCATAGCAAAGATTGTGAGAATGGTGCAGGACCAAGCAGCGTTCTGTTCTTTTGTACATAGGGTCGCCATGACTTGGAACCAACATGACCGTACCTAACAACAACAATAATTATAAATGATTAGGTGGCCCTCAAATTTGAGCAATCACCATGATCATCAGGGGCAGGGTCTCATTAAAACATAAGATTTTCTGATTCAATTGGTCTAGGGTGCAGCCCAAGAATTTGTGTCTCTGCCAAGTTCCCAGGTGAAGTGATCCACATTACACATTCAGCCCAGTGTTTATCACAGAGTAAATAAGTGCACAACGTATACTAATACCAGCTAACATTTTGTCAAGCATTTGCTGTAAGCCAGATACTATGCTATCTCATATTACCTCATTTAATTCTCACAACAACCCTGTGACGTAGGAGAAACAATACTTGGTTTACATAAAGAGAAACTGAGATCCCAGGACAGCCGGAAGTGACGTTTCCTGGCAGAGAGCCCAGCTCTATCTGACTCCAGAGCAGAGGCGTCCCTGGGGTATTTCAGGTATGGTC
>NW_006921775.1:787370-790577 GCF_000298275.1 Orycteropus afer afer
GGCTATTGCAGTTTCCATCACCAAGTGCCAGAGATCATTCAGTAATTTTAAACTAATTACCATAGGCACTGTTTTCCTTAGATAATAAGCCTGTGCTCAGTAGACTGCTCTCTGTTAACCATAACCCACGCCATGCTGAGGCTACTCCACCCTTTTGTTAATTTTAACCTTGTTTGAGGAAAATCTTTCAATGCATCTCCCACGTCCCCGCCTCCTTCCAAATGAGCTGAACACAGAACAGCCTCCTCTGGTGACTCAGCAGCAGCATTCTGAACCGAGATTATAGTCAGAGTCATTTTCTGGAACTTCTCACAGAGCTCCTCTTGGGGGGCAGCCCTTACCTGGGCTTTGGGCACAGCCTCCAGTTCTGTCTCTAGCCACCTTTCTCCAGTCCTGTTGAGCTAGCCAGGCCAGGGCTGTCAAGCTTTAGCACATTGGGTGAGACTTGCAAGCCCCAAGTGCAGTTTGGGACCTCTGCCTGCACCTCAGGAAGGCCCCACAGCCTCCTGCTCCCTTGGAAACAACCTGGATGCTGAAGCTGCTGTAAATGGAGCGCTGATGCAGGCTCTACAAATTACTTTTATTGTTACAAAAACTTTTTCCAATAAAAGGAGCCCTAGTGAGGCAACAGTTAAGGGCTCAATTGCTTACTGGAAGATTGACAGTTCAAACCCATCCATTGGCTTCACAGAAGAAAGACCTGGCGATCTGTTCCCCATAAAGATTACAGCCTAGAAAATCCTATAGGGAGTTCTACTCTGTCACATAGGTTCTCGGTAAGTCCAACGAGCAACTCAATGGCACCCAACAACAAGCTGAAAGAAGGCTGTGGTCATGTCTTTCTGGGGGTGGAAAAGGCGTTATCTGATCTGGGCTCTTTACTTACAGGCCAAGCTCCCGCTCTGGAGGGACATTGCGAATCATCGAGACATGTGTTGCCGGGAAGTTTGCCCCAGTGTGAGTGCCGACGGGAAATTCAGAATGGCCTTGCTCACTCATATACTGGACTCTTATTAGGGATAAACTAGGGGCAAGAGTGTTGCCCATCTCAAATGTAGTGCATAGGAGGACAGCCAAGTTCTCTTCTCAGATCAGGACTCAGGACAAAATGTGAGATTGGCAAAACTGTTCTTTAGTGTCCCTACTTCCATTGTTCTTTCATTCACTGAAAAAAAATTTTTTTCCCCCAAAAAATAAATCCAGACGTTTTGTTCTCTCTTTTTGGTTAGCATTGCTGAGGTTTTTGGTACTACTGGTACACAGAGGACATGTGAGGTGGTGGCTAGGACCATGGGCTGCTGAGGTCTAGTCTGTCTCTGCCACTGGCTGGTGACTTAAGACAAATTATCCAACCTCTCTATGCCTTGATTCCTCCTTTGTCAAACTGGGTTGAGGGGTTGAGGGTAATAAAAGTACCTCCTTCTTAGGGGTACTGGGCTATTGTGGGGTATATTTATATATGGAACTCTGGTGCAGTGTGTAAGACATTTGACTGCTAACCAGAAGTTTGATGGTTCAAACCCACCGGCTGCTCTGAAGGATGAAGATGAGGCAATCTACTTCCGTAAAGATTTAAACCCTTGGAAACCCAATGGGGGTCACTATGAGTTGGAATTGACTTGATAGCAGTGGGCTTGGTTTATGTTGTTGTTAGATGCTGTCGAGTCATCTCCGACTCCTAGGGACCTCATGTACAGCAGAACGAAGCACTGCCTGTCCTGTGCCAGCCCCATGATCCTTGCTATACCTGAGCCCATCATTGCAGCCACCGGGTCAATCCATCTTATTTAGGGCCTTCCCCTTTTTTGTTCTCCCTCCACTTTGCCAAGCATGATATCCTTCTCCAGGGAAGGGTCCCTTCTTACAACATGACCAAAGTAGGTGAGACGAAGTTTGGCCATTCTCGCTTCCAAGGAGCATTCTGGCTGCACTTCTTCCAGGATGGATTTGTTAGTTCTTTTAGCTGTCCGTGGTACTTTCAGCATTCTTCACCAACATAACTCAAAAGCATGGACTCTTCTTCAGTCTTCCTTATTCATTGTCCAGCTCTCACATGTATATGAGGCAATTGAAAATACCATGGCTTGTGTCAGGCTCACCTTAATCCTTAAGGAGACATGTTTGCTCTTCAGCACTTGAAAGAGGTCCTTTGCAGCAGAATTGCCCAGTGCTATATGTCGTCTGATATCTTGACTGCTGCTTCCAGTGATGTTCATTGTAGAACCAAGTAATATGAAGTCTTTGACACCTTTAATCTTTTCTCCATTTCTCGTGATGCTGCTTATTGCTCCCATTCTGAAGATTTGTGTTTTCTTTATGTTGAGATGTAATCCAAACTGCAAACTGTAGTCTTCAATCTTCATCAGTAAGTGCTTCAAGTCATCCTCACTTTCAGTGAACAAAGTTGTGTCATCTGCATAACATAGGTTGTTAATGACTCTTCTTCCAAACCTAATGCCACGGTCTTCTTCATGTAGTCCAGCTTCTCGGATTATTTGTTCAGCATACAGATTGAAAAAGTATGGTGAAAGGATAAAACCCTAAGGCACTCCCTTCTTGGTTTTAAACCATACAGTATCCCCTTGTTCTGTTGGAACGACAACTTCCTGGTCTATGTACAGGTTCCTCATGAGCACAGTTAAGTGTTCTGGAATACCCATTCTTCTCAATGTTATTCATAATATGTTATGATCCAGACAATCAAATGCCTTTGCATAGTCAATAAAACACAAGTAAACATCTTTCTGGATTCTTTGTTTTGAGGCAAGTTCCATCTGAAATCAGCAATGATATCCCTCGTTCCACATCCTTTTCTGAATCCAGCTTGCATTTCTGGAAGTTCTCTGTCAATATACTGCTGCAACCATTTTTGAATTATCTTCAGTAAGATTTTACTTGCGTGCAATATTAATGATATTGTTTGATAATTTCCACATTCTGTGGGATCACCTTTCTTTGGAATGGGTACAAATATGGATCTTTTCCAGTCATTTAGCCAGGTAATTATCTGCCAAATCTCCTGGCATAGCCAAGTGAGTGCCTCTAGTGCAGCATCCGTTTGTTGAAACATCTCAATGGGTATCCCGTCAATTCCTGGAGCCTTGTTTTTCATCACTTCCTTCAGTGTAGCTTTGACTTCTTCTTTCAATACCATTGGTTCTTGAGCATATGCCACTTCCTTAAATGGATGAGCATCAACCAATTCTT
>NW_006921775.1:790832-797601 GCF_000298275.1 Orycteropus afer afer
CTTTTCTTCCTTTCCTGTCTTTTTAATGACCTTTTGCTTTCTTCATGGATGATGTTCTTGATGTCATCCCACAATTCCTTTAGTTTGTGGTCATTGGTGTTCAATGCATCAAATCTATTCTTTAAATGGTCTCTAAATTCAGGAGGGATGTAATCAAGGTCATATTTGGGCTTTCATGAACTTGTTTTAATTGTCTTCAACTTCAACTTGAACTTGTAAATGAGCAGTTAATGGTCTGTTCCATAATCAGCTCCTGGCCTTGTTTTGGCTAATGATATTGAGCTTTTCCATCGCCTCTTGCCACAGATGTAGTCAGTCTGATTCCTGTGTACTCCATCTGGTGAAGTCCATGTGTATAGCCACTGTTGTTGTTATGTGCTGTTGAGTCGGACCCGACTCATAGCGACCCCTCCTTGGTTTCTACAGAAGTAGATTGCCCAACCTTCCTTCCAAGGAGTGGCCAGTTGGTTTGAACAGCCAGACTTCTGGTTAGCAGTCAAGTGCCTTAGGCACTATGCTACCAGAGCTCCTTTAGCCACTGTTTGTGTTGTTGAAAAGAGGTATTTGCAATGAATAAGTTGTTGGTCTTGCAAAATTCTATCATGCGAATGCCAACATTGTTTCTATCTCCAAGGCCAAATTTTCCTACTACCGGTGATTCTGTTTCCAACTTTTGCATTCCAGTCACCAGTGATAATCAGCACATCTTGATTGCATGTTTGGGCAATTTCAGACTGCAGAAGTTGGTAAAAAATCTTTAATTTCCACATTTTTGGCTTTGGTTGGTGTATAAATTTGAATAATAGTAGTATTAACTTGTAGGCCTATGGATATTATTCTATCACTGACAGCACTGCACTTCAGGATAGATCTTGAAACATTCTTTGTGACAATGAATGCCATGCCATTCCTCTTTAATTTGTCATTGCTGGCATAGTAGATCATATGGTTTATCTGATTCACAATGGCCAAAAACGGTCCATTTCAGCTCACTAATGCCTAGGATATCAATCTTTATGCATTCCATTTCATTTTTGACAACTTCCAACTTTCCTTTCGTACATTCCATGTTCCAATTATCAATGGATGTTTGCAGCTATTTCTTCTCATATTGAGTTGTGCCACTTCAGCAAATAGAGGCCTCCAAAGCCCTACTTTATCAATATCATTAAGGTAGGCTCTACTCTGATGAGGGAGCTCTTTCCCAGTCATATTTTGAGTGCCTTCTGACCTGAAGGGCTCATCTTCCTGCACTATATTGGACAATGTTTCAGGGCTATTCATAAAATTTTCCAGTAATATATCAGACAGTGTTTCACTACTATTCATAAGGTTTTCACTGGCCAATTCTTTGAGAAGTGGCTGGCCTCTTCCTTCTTCCAAGCCTTTCTTAGTCTGGAAGCTCCACTGAAACCGGTCTACCATGGGCATCCCTGCTGGTACAGTCTCCAGCCTCATAGCAACAAGCAAGCCACCACAGTACTGACAGACAAGTTCATCTCCCTTAGCTGTTCCAACTGCTCCTCTCACTTTCTGGCTTCTCCCTACCTGTTCCAGCAGGCCCTGTCTGCCGCTGCTCCCTGCCACCTGCAGGCTGTCCTCTGCCCTGGTTACCTGTTCTGGCCACTGGCCCCGTCTGCTGCTGCTCCCTGCCCAGCTTGGTATATATATAAACCAAAACTAAATGCACTGCCATTGAGTAGATTCAGACTCATAGTGACCCCCATTGGGTTTCCAAGGTGGTAAATCTTTATGGAAGTAGATTGCCTAGTCTCCTTTCCATGGAGTGGCTGGTGGGTTTGAATTGCCATCCTTTTGGTTAGCAGTCAAATGCCTTGGGGACTACACTACCAGAGCTCTTTTGGTATATATATCATCTGAACTGCAGGTGATTCAACTCATATATATATATATATATATATATGTATATAAAAAAAATCTAGTTCCGTAAAGATTTACTGTCTCAGAAACCCAATGGGGATTGCTATGAGTTGGAATTGACCTGATGGCAGTGAGTTTGTTTTTTTGGTGTATATATATGTTATTGGTACATATATTGTTACATAGACTGACCCTGACTCATGGTGACCCCATGTGTCACATATAGAACTGCTCCATAGAATTTTCATGGCCTTTCTTTCACTTAAAAACAAACAAACAAACAAACAAACAAACAAAAAAACCCAAACTCACTGCTGTTGAGGTGATCCAACTCATAGAGACCCCTCCTTGGGTTTCCGAGGTTGTTTCTCTATGTAGATTGCCCAACCTTCCTTCTGAGGAATGGCTAGTGGGTTTGAACTGCCAGCCTTCTGGTTAGCAGAATGCCTTAGGCACTGCATCACCAGGTTTAAAATAACCAACCTTTAGGTTAGCAGCCATTTGCAAATGATTTGCATCACCTAGGGAAACCTTCTCATACACCATGTGGAATTTCTTCCCATGAAGGTTGAGTCTGTTTTGATTGACGAGGAGAGCTGTGTAACGGCAGAGCTCAGAGACTCAGAGACCTGAGACTCAGGAGAGGCTGGAGGAGCAGGAGAGGACCGGGCAACAGGCAGAGTGAGTGTTTATGGAGGGTGCAGTACAGATGAAGGGCATCTGGAGGCTAGGTGAGTGAGGCAGGCAGGGAGAGGCAGGAGGGCTTTAGCTATGGCTGGAGAATGGGGCTGAACTTTCCAAGCCAGTGACCTAAGGGGACCCTACTGAACAACTCAGCCTGGGCTGGGATTCTAGCACCCACTTACTAGGGGTGGGGGTTGCTCAGGTAAGTCACCTAGCTCCTCCAAGCCTTAAATGACTTGACATATACAAATGATAGCTACATGCTAAGTGTTCAGTAACTGGTAGTTGAAGTGACAACTAGTGGTTGTCATTGCAAAAGAATTTACTAATTCGATTCTAGGATCTGGCTAACTTTTAAATAGCATTAGAGTCTATGTACTGATAATATATGTGTGCATATATTTATATACATACACACACATATGTATATGTAATATGAGTGTATGTAAGGAGCTCGGGTGGCACAGTGCCTAAGGCATTTGACTGCTAACCAGAAGGGGTTGGTAGTTCAAACACACCAGCTACTCCATGGAAGGAAGATGTGGCAATCGACTTCTGTAAAGATTTACCACCTTGAAAACCCAATGGAAGTCGCTTTTACTGATAATATATGTATGCATGTATATGTATACACACATACACACATATGTATATGTAATGTGTGTGTATATGTATATATATCAAGAGGTTTTAAATACTCTATCTAGGATTCCACTCCTGGGACCCTCTACTAAAGAAATAATCAAAGATGCAAAGCATGATGAACACAATTGATCTTCACATTAATAAGACAAAAATTTGCAAATTATCTAAGTGAACAATACTTGGGAAATGACAAATAATGCTATATTCACCTAATGGAGTATTACACAGCTATCAAAGAGCTGTGGGAACAGCTAAAAAATGTACATTTCCTGAACTTGCCCAATTCTTTGATGTTCTGTCTTTTTAATATTTGCTTAGTGGAAACATGAAAAAAATGGTATCCAGGTTCTATTTTATTTTTATTTATTTGACCACCAGTCAGATTGAAGTTTTTAATGTTTATTTGTAAAGTTTTAGTCCTTATAAATTGCCTATTTATGTCCTCTCCTTTTTTATTGGATATGTCATTTTTCTTATTTATTAGCTTTTTATTATCTATTAAGTTTATGGACAATTTGTATGTCATATGATTGTAAAAAAAATTTCCTTAGAATTTTACAAATTTTATTTATGATTTAATTTTACACAATAAATATTTTAAATTTTAAATGGTCAGATTTTGTCTTTGGTGTAATGCTAAGAAACTCCTTCCTCATATAAATATTATTATTATTTTCTTCTAATGTTTTTATATTTATACCTTTGCTTTAACAGATGACTTCCTATCCATAAAATAAGGGAATGGAATTGCATACACATCACACCATTATAAATCAGTTGCTGTTGAGTCAATTCTACTGCATGGTGACCCCCTGTGTGTCAGAGTAGAACTCAGCTCCATAGAGTTTTCAATGAGTTTTTTTTTTTTTTAATTTTTTCAGAAGGAGATCACCAGGCTTTTCTTCTGAGGTGTCTCTGTTGCTGTTGTTTGTATGTGCCATCGAGTCGGCCCTGACCCATAGCGACCCCTCCTTGGGTTTCCAAGGCAGTATGACTACGGAAGTAGATTGTCCAACCTTCCTTCTGAGGAGTGGCTGGTGGGTTTGAACCACCAGCCCTCTGGTTAGCAGTCAAGTGCCTTAGGCACTATGCTACCAGAGCTCCTGAGGTGTCTCTGGGTGGACTCAAACTTCCAACTTTTCAGTTAGCAGCTGAAGCTGTTAATCGTTTGTACTATCCTGGGACTCCCATTCCATTATAGTGAAGATTAAACAAAGTAATTCACGGAAAGCTCTTGGAACAATATCTGGCACATAGTAGGCATTCTGCCATTGTTAGCTATTATTAGTTTAACTTCAATTTGCTGGAAGTTTATTCGGCAGTTAATTATGAAGTAGGTTTAGCTTGGTGTTAATGGTTTTAGCTACTTGTCCCCATACCAATTATTCAATAATACATCCTGTGTGCATTAAAAAGCCCATGGCTGGATTTTAATCTTTTTTGCTGACCCCAGTAATTGAAGGGTAATTTCCTTTACAG
Source organism: Orycteropus afer afer (assembly GCF_000298275.1). Lineage (NCBI taxonomy): Eukaryota > Metazoa > Chordata > Mammalia > Tubulidentata > Orycteropodidae > Orycteropus > Orycteropus afer. Next base: position 795,522 of record NW_006921775.1, read on the forward strand.
AGCTGTGAGTTGGGGGTGATTCTACTTCAACACTCCCTGTTCACCCTCTCACCTAATGCTTTCTCCTGAGCTAAGTTCAAGGCCTCTGTCATGAACAGTTTCACAAGGATTTTGTTGTTGTTGTTATGTGCCGTCGAGTCAAACCCGACTCATAGCGACCCCTCCTTGGGTTTCCGAGGCAGTACCACTATGGAAGTAGGATTGCCCAACCTTCCTTCCAAGGTGTGGCTGGTGGGTTTGAACCGCCAGCCATCTGGTTAGCAGGCAAGTGTCTTAGCCACTATGCACAAGGATTTAAGAAGTTGCAAAGCCAAGATATGCTTGGCCTGTCTGCTGTGGTCTTTCTCCATCCAGGTTCAGGGCCTCAAGGCTCAGTTCTTCTACAAACCCTCCTCTTTCTCTCTTCACTGTGGTTTCGAGGCCAGTGAGATCTCTGTTTTCTCTAACCACCCTCCAGCCAGAACCCACTGAATCTGCTCTGCTAAGGTTGCCAACTATTCCCCAACCAGGCCTGCATGCCCAGGTAGGAGGCTTGGGGAGTGCAGTCTCTTTTTCCTGCACTGGGTGGTTGAGGGTAAGGTGCTCTACACCCAGTGCAGGGGCACCTAGCCAGCTTTTCTGGTCACTGCTGGTTCCTGGATCCAAGTTTAGCCAGGCTTCCTTCGTTAAAGCTCAAATAGGGTTCATCCTTTGCCCTTAACATTCACTTCTGGGTTCCTCTGAGGTGCATGGTATAGAAAGTTAGGGAAGGAGATGGAAGTCACTGCCTCTTTTTGTTAGCCTGAAATACCTCTTTTGAGGGTTCCCTTGGTGCAGTGCAAGGAGATCTGCTGGTGCTATGGTTAAACCATTCAGCTGCTAACCAAAAAGTAGGCAGTTTGAATCCCTCAACTGCCCCCAGGGAGAAAGATGAAGCAGTTAGCTTCCATAAAGATTCACAGTCTTGGAAACCCTATAAGGCAGTTCTACTCTGTCCTATACGGTCTACTATGAGTTTGAATGGACTCTATGGCAGGGGGTTTTGATTTTCTGGCAGCTCTGAGAACTGGTAAATCAGGACAGTACCCTTCACTTCCACCAGATAGCGCCATCGCAGCGTGAATGAAGGCCTCTTTACTGGCTTCTTTCTCATACTAAGTTTGTAAGGAAGCTCTCCAAGCTCCCAGAATCGCTGGGAAAGCACATTTTCTAGGAGAGGGGATACCAAAGGTCAGACCCCTCTACTCATCTGCCCCTGCTCTTGACCCTGCCTTTTGGGACTTCTTGCCCACTAGAGCGGCTTGTAGCCAAGTAAAAGTACACCCTGGGGATACAGGGTTTGCAATGTAGCAAGTTAACTGCACACATTTGCCAAACGGTTCACACAGGGCCCAACCCAGAAACTCTCTCAGGAACTCTTGGATGAATTTCTCTGGGGCTAAAGCTCAGAGCTGAGGGCAACCTGACCCATGCTGAAAGCCCAATCAAACTCCTCATGGCTTACCTCAAACTCCTTCTAGGACTGATTGTTTCATATCCTTCAAGTTTTCATGTTCCAGGCAGACAAAGGAAATGTGCCCCCTACACCCCCCGTGAAGGAATTTCAGAAGGCTTTTCTTGGCTCAGTTATCATAGGGTTATACACACACTAATAGTCCTACTACTGCCACCTTGGGAGACCCCTGGCCTCTCCACTTTGCAACCAGCATTTCTCAAAGTGTGTGAGGGCTTCCTGCCTCAGATCATTGTTTGTTGTTGTAAGCTTCCGTGGAATTGGCCCTGACTCACGGTGACCCCATGCACAATGGAATTGGATTACTGTGATTCATTGGCTGACTTTCAGAAGTGGATTGTCAGGCTTTTCTTCCTAGTCTGTCTTAGACACTCTGCTGAAACCTGTTTCTCATCACATCAACATGCAAGCCTCCACGGACAGACAAGTGGTAGGTGTGCTTGAGGTGCATTGGCTGAGAATCAAGCCCAGGCCTCCTACATGTTGTTGTTGTTGTTATGGGTCATCGAGTCGGACCCCTCCTTGGGTTTCAGAGGCAGTATCACTATGGAAGTAGATTGCCCCATCTTCCTTCCAAGGAGTGGCTGG
>NW_006921775.1:797701-845216 GCF_000298275.1 Orycteropus afer afer
GGGTTTGAACCGCCAGCCTTCTGGTTAGCAGTCAAGTGCCTTAGGCACTGTGCCACCAGGGCTCCCAGCCTCCTACATGGAAGGTGGAAATTCCACCTTTGAACCACCACTGCCCTCCAGATAACTGATAAAACCACTTGCCCTTGAGTTGATTCCCACTCCTCACCACGCCTTATCTCAGAATAGAACTCCGTAAGGGTTTCTATGGCTGTGACCTTTTGGAAGCAGATTGCCTGGACTTTCTTTCAAGGTGCTTCTGGGTGGATTCCAACTGCCAGCCTTTTGGTTTGCAGCTGAGCTCAGAACGATTTGTGCCACCTAGGGATTCCCAATCATTGATAGAGCTTATTAAAAAGGTGGATTCCAAGACTTCACCTTGAATCATTAATTCTTAAAGTATGGTCCCTGGACTAGCAGCAACACATTCCTGGGAACTTGTAAGAAATATGAATTCTTGAGTCTCATCCCAGACTTACTGAGCAGAAACTCTAAGGTGAGGGCCCAAACCAAAAAACCAAACCAAACTCATGGCTGTTGAGTCGGATCCGACTCATAGCAATCCCTCCTTGGTTTCTGAGGCGGTATCACTATGGAAGTACATTGCCCAACCTTCCCTATGAGGAGTGGCTGGTGGGTTAGAAACATCAGCCTTCTGGTTAGCAGTCAAATGCCTGAAGGCCCAGCAATCTGTATTTTAACAAGTCCTCTGGAAAATTCTGATGCATAGGAAAGCATTCCCCCTTGTGTGGCTGCAGGATCCTTCTCTGCAGGTGACTGTCAAATCTCCAAACGAAAACCAAACCCACTGCCATCGCATCAATTCTGACTCACTCTATAAGACAGAGTAAAACTGCCCCTAGAGCTTCTAAGGCTGTAATCTTTTCAGAAGCAGACTGCCTCGTCTTTCTCCCATGTAGCAGCTAGCAGTTCAAGCAACCAACCTTTTGGTTAGCAGTTAAGCTAACCCACTGCGCCACCAGGACTCCTTCTCCAGTGCTCCAGTGAGTCTAATTAATCATTTCTGACAGGGCGAAATGCTTTCTCAGAGGTGTAGTGGATGGGGGATGTGGTGTATTGTGTATTGTACCACCTGACACCATTGTGGTAGGCATTTTCCCATCTGATGGTGCCCAAAGCTATTGTGGTTTTAGTTTTTATTCTGATGACAATGGGTAATGTTTTCATTATAGTTGCTTAGTGACTAGAACTCTGACTTGTGACAGCCAACCTCACAGATTATCAGTTATCTTGTTCTATCTTGTTTCCAACGGCTAAAATATTTTTCCCTTCTGAGGCAGAGGGTGGAGGCAATGTGACATTGAGGTGGTCCTATTATAAAATGGCAGGTGAGATGCAGGCCCTGAGCTCACCCATCGCCCCCTAGCCCTCCTCTCCATGATGTTAATGACAGTCCCTGGCCCCAAGAAGTACCAGGCTTGGGATGGGAGCAGTGTGATGCCTGGAGGGAGGAGAGGTACAGACCCATTCTTTAGGAAGCTCATGGTCTCAAGTAGATAAATGAACTTGGAGCAAAAAGTGTGAACAGTTAATTCCCTTTATTCCTGGTCACTTCCAAAAGAAGAGTTTCATGAAACTCAACATTGCCGTCCAAATCCCTGTACCTCCAGTGAATGTAGAGCTGGTAGCAGCATGAAAATAAGGATCTCTTAATGATGCTGGAACAAAAACAAAAAAAGCACCAAACCCATTGCTGTTGAGTTGATTACAACTCATGGTGACCCCTGTGTTACAGAGTGGAACTGCTCCATGGGGGAAAGCAGTTCACCGGGCATTTTCCCCCACGGAGCCACCGAAAAAACTCACTACTGTCAACTGAGTTCCAACTCATAGTGACCCTGTTTGGGTTTCTGAGGTGGTAAATCTTTAAGGAAGTAGGTTGCCCAGTCTTCCTTCTATGGAGTGGCTGGTGGGTTTGCACTGCCAACCTTCTGGCTAGTAGTCAAATGCCTTAGGCACTATGCCACCAGAGCTCAAATCACCAACTTTCAGGTTAGCAGCCTATGGCCACCCAAGGACCTAATGATGCTAGAAGCTACCAAAAAATAAAGATTTTTTTTAAATCACAAATAAATTTGTATGTTTCTCAGAAACCCTCAGCCTAATAATCATGATTTTATAACTAGAACAGTATATGCTACTTTATGACAAGAAATTTGAAAATGTAGAAAGAAAATGGATGATTCCCTGTCAAATATGACCCAGGAAGAAGTAGAAAACGTGAACAATTCAGTAACATTAGAAAAACTTGGAAAATTCGTTCACTGTATAAAGCACTATGCTGAGATTGTTTTATAGCTCTTTGCTTAAATTCTCAACACAGACTATTCCCTTGTTGCTCAAATTACATAAGACCATAGGAAAAAATCCCTAAGTTATGTCATAAAACTGTAAATATCTTAGTATTAATGTCCAGAAAAAAAATTTGAAAAAATAAGAAATTTCACTTATGGGAGACTTCCGTTAAGATGGAGAACTAGGCAGACAAGCAACACAAACCCTCTTCAACAAAGAAAAGAAGAACCAATTGACAGAGATACAGAAGATAATCCTGGAGCCCTGAGCTTTGAAAGGAACTATATAGAAATGGATTAGACACCAACCAGGGGAAAAACTTGAATGAAAACAGTGAGTACAGAGATGGTCGGAGCTGCAGACTGTCAGCTACTCTGATGGGATCAATAAGCTGACTGTTTCCAAGTGGTATTGGGACCTGAGAATTGACCTAAAGATCAGCCCTGGTCACCAAGGGCTGCAAGGACGACTGTGCTGGTGGTCAATGATGAGGAAGAGAAACAGCAAGGAGGGAGACAACCTGAGCTGTGGACCTTCTGCTGTCCGAGGGTGCAGCCATTTTGATTATTTACACATGCCAGCCATTTTGGATATTTAAAGTTACTGAGGGCACAGCCATTTTGAATCTTTACAAGTGACAACCATTTTGGATTTTAAAGTGATAGCATTTTTATTTGGATTCCAGGGACCTAAGAATAGGCTCTGTTTGCCAAGGTTGGCAGGGACATACAAGAGGCTGACAACAGGAAAGGAGACAGGTGGTGTGTGTATACATGCTATCAACTAGGGCATAGAGGAGCACAGCACAGTACCCTGCTTGCATCGATAACATACAAACAAAACAAAACAAAAATCATGGGCAAGTCATTCCAACATACAATCACCAATTAAACACAAAAATGTCACAATGCCTCAGAGACAATAGAGAATCACAGTCCACACAAAGAAGCAAGATAAAGCAGGAGAAACAAGGGACCAGGATACAGACCCAAAACACATCCCTAAGAAAGAGGCAGCATTGGAACTCCCTGATAAGGAATTCAGAAGAATTAATATTTAGGTATCTTCAAAGGATTGAGAGACAGATCATGGAAAACACAGACAAAACCCTAGAACAATTTCAAAAATACAAGAACAAAATGACAAAATAAATGAAAAATTAGAAATGATACAAAATCTACAGATAGAAATCCAGAAGATTAATACTAAATTATCAGAAATAGATAACACAATGAAAGCGCAAAGGAGTTGAACTTATGCAATGGAAGACAGAATTAATGAGATTGAAGACAAATACCTGAATACTTCTTTGGAAAGGGATCAATCAGGAAAAAGATCAAAACAAAATGAAGAAAGCCTAAGGTTCATGTGGGATACCATCAAAAGGAATAACCTACGTGTCATTGGAATTCCAGAACAGGAAAACAAAAATAAAACCACTGAGAAAATTGTCCAAGATTTGTTGGAGGAGAACTTCCCTGATATGATGAAAGATAAGAATATATCCATTTACAAAGTCTAACAAACCCCAAACAGGATAGACCCCAAAAGAAAATCACCCAGACATATCATCATCAAACTCACCAAAACCAAAGACAAAGAAAGAATCACAAGAGCAGCACAGGAAAAACAAAAAGTTACCTACAAGGGGCAACCAATAAGACTAAGCTTGGATTTCTTGTCAGAAACCATGCAGACGAGATGACAATGGGATGGTATATATAAAACACTGAAAGAGAAAAATTTCCAACCAAGAATTATGTACCCAGCAAAACTGTCCCTCAAATATGATGGTGAAATTAGGACATTTCCAGAGAAGCAAAAATTAAGGGAATTTGTTAAAACCAGACCAAGCTTACAAGAGATGCTAAAGGGAGTCCTTTGGATAGAGAAGCAACAATAGCCAACAACAACTGACCATTAACACACATGATGATATAACCCAGAAACCAACCCAGCTATGGAAGTATCCAAAGTAAATAAGCCTACAAGATTGTCAACACGGAGCCAGAGACATCAATTGACAAATGAAGACAACTACAAACCAAAAAGAGAGAATAAACTGAGTCGTTACAGAACTTCCAGATGGTAGGGATATAAAGACAACTATAAGACAGAATGGACTATTCTAAACTTGGGAAGAAAACTATAAATCACAGAGTAACTTCAAAGAAAAATGATAAACCTTCACATCAAAAGAAAAAAGAGGACCAGCACAAATATTTAGCAAATCCTAAAACAATAGCAACAAAGGAAGTGATAACATGATTCATAAACAAAACAAGCTCAGCATAGAAAATTATATGGAACAAACAAATTGACACCACAAAAAAGCACATGACAAGAATGACAGCATTCATAGTTGCCGATAATTACATATCTGGCAAGGAACTTATCTCTAATATTTATAGAAAACTCCAACACCTCAACACCAAAGGAATTAACAATCCAATTGAAAAATGGGCAGAAGACATGAATAGACACTTCACCAAGGAGGATATTCAGGTAGCCAGCTAATACATGAAGAGATGCTCACAATCACTGGCCATCAGAGAGATGCAAATCAAAACAAGAATGAGATAATGTCTCACCTCAGCACTGATGGCAAGGTTCAACGAGACAGAAAATAACAAATGCTGGTGGGGATGTGGAGAGATTGGGGGTGTCATACACTGCTGGTGGGGCTGTGAAGTGGTACAACCACTGTGGAAAGCAATATGGCGATTCCTTAGAAAGCTGGAATTGGAGATACCATTTGACCCATCAATCCCATTACTAGGTATATGTCCTAGAGAGGTGAGAGCCAGGTCAGAAACAGATATATGCACATTCATGTTCATCGCAGCACTATTAACAATAGCAAAAAGATGAAAACAACCTACGTGCCCATCAGCGGAAGAGTGGATGACCAAATGATGGTACACACACATAATGGAATGCTATGTAGCACTAAAGAATAATGTAGAGTCTGTTAAACACCACATAATATGGATGAACTTGGAGGACACTATGCTGAGTGAAATAAGTCAATCACAGAAGGACAAATATAGTATTAATTCATTGTTGTGGAGGGTCAAGGAAAAGTTTATATATGGAGGGAAACTTTCTTTGTTGGTTGCCAGGTGTGGGAGGGGAAAGGAGGGAACACTGCAAAAAAAAAAAAAGAAAAAGAAAAAGAAAAATGCATTGACCCATGTCACTTTAGTTTCGTGTATTTCACTGTACATAAATTAGATTTCAATAAAATACATTTAAAAAAAAGGAAAAAAAATCACTTATGGAAATAGATGCAAAAATTAAAAGTATAATATCCTATTTGCCCTTGTACAGATTATAGCCTTGGAAACCCTATGGGGCAGTTCTACTCTGTCCTATAGAGTCACGATGAGTCAGAATCAACTCAATGGCACACAACTGTAACAACAACAACACACAAATCTCTCAGCATAAAAAGAGAACAATAGGCTACGGTCTGCAGGATTTATTCTAGTGTAAGGAATATTAAGGGAAGCTCTTCCTGATATCTGAGTTTTGACAGAAGCTCTAAAGGCCAAGAACAAGAGCGGAATTGTCAGTACTTTCTGTTCTCAAGGGAAGTGTGGACTCTGTGGACTTGCCAGTGGAGTCCTCCAGACAAGAGGTTTGCTTGAAAAGCTGAGGAGTGGGAGTAAGGAGGGCTTGGGAAAGAGTTGTTAACGAGCATACCCCCCACCTCACCTCCCACCTCAAGTCAAAGGAGTGGCCCCTGAAGCTGGAGGGATACAGGAACCAGTAAAGACTCAGGTGAGAGGCTGTGGCTGTGGTAGCAGACCAGGGGTAGGGACTGTCTCAAGAAGGCACATTAGCTGATAATCAGATAAAGTGATGGGTGAGTATATAGCTCCTGTGGGCCAGAGGTGGATCCACCACAGGTGGATCCATGGATGGAAGTGGTATTTGGTAGAGACTCCCCACACTCCATAAAAAGATAGGTAGGAGGCTGAGGGAGAAGTCGGCACAGCCAGCCCAAGATGGGATTGATTGCCAGGGGCAAAGGCTCTGTGGAAGAGTGCCTCAGAGTTGGGGAGCAAGCCCTTCACAGTCACTGGAACATCCCCCGAGGTTACCAAGCCCAGATTAAAACCAGTTGCCATTAAGTCACTTCTGACCCCTGGTGACCCCATGTGTCACAATGTACCAAATGAGTAGGGCCTTCCTGCTTTTCCTATCTGGTTCCAACGATTCTAGTGGTTCTTTTAATAACTAACTATAAAATAATTTCAGTAAGTAATACAGATCTCATAGGGATTCTGCAGGGTGTGGTGTTGGAGTTCTTCTGAGTTTTTATTATCTCGTTTTGGAGGAAAAAAATAAAGAAGAAGAAGAGAAAGAAAATGAAGAGTTAAAACTAAAACCACCTCTGCTTATATGTCTTTGTGTGAACAGAGAGAGAGGTGAGGAAGGACACAAACCAGTTAACAATGGCCACACAAAGGGACAAATGGGCTATTTAAAATATTTTTCTTTATACACCTTTATATTATTTGTTCTTTTTTTTAAAAAAGTGTGGTTTACTTTTGTAATGTCATGAACTTGAACAAAGTAAACTTTAAAAACTCTTTCCTTTTTTGGAAAATAATGAGACAACTTTACTCTCATTGACTTTTGGTAAATAAAGTATTCACTTGCAGGAAATCGAGAAGTGCAGGAGTGGAGGTTGGCACCAGTGACACGGAGAGGAGGGGGCAGGGTAAAAGTATTCAAAGAGAGAAAGAGACAGGATTCTCCAATCCACTGCCATTAAGCCTGATATAAGCCATTTTGGATCCAACTCGATGGCAGTGAGTAAGCCATTTTGGAAAAACCCCTATGGGCCAAACCAAACCAAACCAAACCAAACTCACTGCAGTCCTGACTCATAGTGACCCCTCTTTGGGTTTCTGAGGTGGTATCTCTATGGAATTAGATTGCTCAACCTTCCTACCAAGGAGTGGCTAGTGGGTTTGAACCTTCAGCCTTGTGGTTAGCAGTCAAGTGCCTTAGGCACTATGCCGCCCCAGGATGGGGCATTTAAAGGGCAGAAAGGATCAGCACTACATGGAGGGATAGGAGGTCATATCCTGTGGCCTCTGGGAAGGCCTGGCTGTGGCCTTAACCCAGCTGATCATCCCCCTGACCTCTTTTCCCACAACGCCAGGTTGGACAATGAGAGAGGTAATTTGAGCCTGACCCTCTGAGATGCCAGATGCTGACACTGCCAGGCCCTGGTAAATGCACCCAGGAACTCACTTTTGACCCAGAACAGCTAAGCTGCAGAGAGCCACCTCCTTCCCCCTTTAGGATAGCATGGCGATATGGGAGACATGGCACAGGCTGGGCCTGTCAGCAGGTTATTTGGGAGTGGTAGGCTGGGGCCAGATCACGAAAGACATTATGGGGATGACCCCCACCCCTACTCCCAAAATCTTCCTGCTGCCCTACCACCTCCTCATATGCACACCTCCACCATGGCCTAGGATGACAGTGTAAGTAATTGACTTCTTAGATGTAGTCTCTGCACCTATGCCCATGCCTGGAACCCCCAACAGTGCTCTATAAATGCTGTCAAGTTACATTGACAGTTGTACAGTTTTCAGATCCAGCCTGAAAAGATTCTAGTCTGGGCTTTCCTAAGGCTCTTCAATCCCTTCTATGGTTTCTTATCAGATGTGGTGATTCTTGTTCTTGGCTCAAACCTATTCCTGTATTCAGTCATGTGTGTGTTCCTTCAGAAACATTAAACATCTCTTGCGTTCCAGATACTCTACTAGCTGCTAAGTTTGATAACACAGTAAATTATTAAGACACTCTCAGATAATCAGAGCCCCTTAGCAGGACAAGACCCCACAGATACTCTGGGTAAACCCTTCACTTGACCCAAGAGGCTACTGAGCTCCGTCGAGGGAACAGGACTTGACCATGGTAGAGGTCATATAGTAAAAGGCTGTTGTTTTTTAACTATACAGATAACACACAAATAAATTCTTGCTGCAATTTAATGACAATATAAATACAATTTAGAAAAGAAGGAAAAGAAAAATCAACTGTCATCCTAGTACCCTAATGTAATTTGGGGAAGATTTAGGAGAGAGCTATTCCAGGTAGAGAGGAAAGCAAATAGAAAAGCCTTGAGGCAGATATGAGCTTGGTGTGTTCAGGAACAGTGAAGGCAGTGTAGCTGGGGAAGCAGTGTTCTGCAGGATGTCAGCAGGTCTCACGCTGGGCATCTTTGTGGGTGTCCATCCAGCTCACAAGCCAACAGCCTTCCTTTCCAAACAACTACCTTCCATACCCACCCCCACAAACATACTGACACAGGAGGGGGATGAGGCGTGGACCTGGTGTGTGTGTTGGGAGGTGGTAGTGGCAGATATAATCAGATTATCTCTCCTAGGAATTGCAACAGGGGTAACTGTAAGGTCAGCGGTTCAAACCCACCAGCCACTCCTCAGGAGAAAAGACCTGGAGATCTGCCCCTGTAAAGATTACAGCCTAGAAAACCCAATGGGAACTTCTACTCTGTCCTATAGAGTTGCTATGAGTCAGAATCTACTCAATAGCACAAAACAACCACAAAGGTCAAGACAATCCCTAGGTGGTCCACTGAGAGGTGCCTCAGTAGAATGGCCTGGTGATCTACTTCCTAAAATCATCCATGCAGTCAGGTCTACTCTGACACACATGTGGTTGTTATAAGCCAGAATCGACTCAATGGCAACTAATATTTGCTAAGGTCAAGCCAGTCTCTCCAGGTTGGGGAAATCTGTACCCTGTGATCCTAGAATCTGTGAGGGAAGGTACTGCGTTCTCCACTTCAGTCAGAGAGAGCAGAGGCAGGTCAGCAGGGGAAGAGTAAGGGATGAGGAGCTGAGTCCTGATGGTTAAAAACTCCTGGTCCATCCATCTTAGCAGCTAGCTGCATTCCTGCCTCAGGTTCCTTGAGAGATCCCTAAACCCTGAGCACGCATCCCCCTTTCTTTGGCTTACACTGACTTGGGCCAACCATTACAGAAGTGTTTTGAGAAAAGAGATTCTTTGGCCAAATAATCTGGGAAAACAAGGTTAAACAAAATTTAACAGTTTTTTTTTTTTTTTTTTTTAAATCTGTAGGACTTCTTTTCAAAGCCCTTAATAACAGGATTGTGTCATGTGACTCTCCAAGAAGGAACTAGACTGAGCAGTATTTCCTACTATGATTTGACTCAGGGAGCACTGGAAAATGCTAGTGTAACAGTATGCTAAATTGGAAGTTTTGGCTGAGTCCTGGAAGGCCAAGAATAATAGAGGAAGGGCCAAATATTCTGACCACCAGGAACACATGTGCAGTTGCAAAAACCTTGCAGTGAGCAATTTTATCCAGTAAGGAGAAGGATAAATCCAGAGAGAGAGCTGAAGGGACAGAGGAAAAGAGAACACAGTTATCTTCTGCTTGTTGTCCATCCACCTGGACTTTCAGTAAAACCACTGCAGGAATAACGAATCCTTCTGAATCATTTCCTGACACTTACCAACTCAAAAAAAAAAAAAAAAAAAAAAAAGTCACATTTCGGTAATGGATGTGCCCGTTCATGTGAGCTGCCTACAATGTATGCTATCCACAAGACGATTCACTATCTGAACTTGGAGAGTCAGAGCTCCACCCGCTGTGATCATTCAGAAAGGGTGAAATGAATAAATAAATAGATAGATAAATAAATAAATAAATAAATAAATAAGGGCTTCACCACTAACCGCAAATACTCCAGGGTTTGCTCTTCATTTCTTTTGTCATTCACCTGCCACTTACTGTGTTAGGTGCCCCAGAGATGAGCAGGAGCCCTCGCCGATGGGAGCTCCCGGTCTGATGAAGCAGGGAGAGATCCCAGCTGATACCCCACCCAAAGGGTGGGAAGTACCAGGCAGAGAGAATTTTGGCGTACAGGAACAGCCCTGAGCTCGGCGGGGCTAGGCTAGCATAGAGGAGGAGCAGCGTTATAGGGATCTAGAGGCTAGTTGGTGTAGTGGTTAGGGCACTTTGATTGCTAACCAAAAGGTCGGTAATTCTAACTCCACTAGCCGCTCTGCAGTAGAAAGAGGTAGTCTGCTTCTTAAAGACTGGAGTTTGCTTCTTTAAAGATTGGCAGTGTTTGAAACCCAATAAGAGGTCGACTCAATGGCAGTGAGTTTGGTTTTGGTTTTTTGAGGAGCCAGTTGGAGAGTTCAAACGCAGAGCCCCGCCCACCCTTGGAGGCTAGAGAGGCAGGCTGAGCCGGTCCGTGAAGGGCTTCGAATGACCAGCTAAGAGTCTAAACGAAACTGAATATTATTGTACACTAGTGGTAAGAAACAGGTTTTAGGTGATGTTTATCCACGACCAGCCAGCTGACCACATCCTTTGATGAGCCATAATCCGCCTGGGGCGGCACTGGTTCACAACAGTGTCTGCTCTGGTTTGGGCGACTGCGCCCGGCTGGCAGACGCCTGCGCGGGATGCTGGGATCCGACGGTGCCCTAGTCGGCCCGTTCCTCTCTAGAGTCAGGCAGGTCCGGAGCCAGGGCCTGGTGCCGCCTCCTGTCACCTGGGCTACTCCCTGGGGGCGGAGACATCCGGAACTGCGGGCCCCACCCGAAGAACAGCTCCTTGGTCGCCCAGCGCGTTCAGTGCATTCCCAGGCCCGGCGCCCCAGTGCACCACTGAGAACTCGCAGCGCTGAGTGGAGAGAGCGCTGCGAACCTGGCAGGAGCTGAGGCGGGTCTTGTGATTGGACAGATGTGCTCGGGCGTCCGGGTGCGTGGACCAATTTCGGGTGAAGCTCTTGGAAACAGCAAGAAAGCTGCCGCGAGATGCACGCGGAAGAACCAGTCGCCCCTGGTGCCCCAGCTGCCGCCGGTGGCCAGGGATCCCAGCAGGCGCCCGGCCCGGAACCGCGTCTGTCCAGCCAGTTGCTGCCGGAGCTTTACACTTTCGTGGCGCGCGTGCTGTTCTACTTGGCACCTGTCTACCTCGCCGGCTACCTGGGGCTCAGCATAACCTGGTTACTGATCGGCGCCTTTCTGTGGATGTGGTGGCGCAAGAACCGCCACGGGAAGCTCGGACGCCTGGCTGCAGCCTTCGAATTCCTAGACAACGAACGGCAGATCATCAGCCGCGAGCTGCTGGGGCAGCACCTGCCGGCCTGGGTGAGCGCAGCTGGGACGGGCGGGGACGGAGGGGCGCCGAGGCCTGTACAGTTGCAGAAGGAATCTGCGGTCGGCCCGAGAACCTGGGCGCGCAAACCTGAGGGAGGATGGGAGCCCCACGACGGGCACGCCAGGTCCCCCGCCGTTCCCGGCGCACTGACCCTGCGAGCTGTGGCCGTGCGGCTCGCCGCGGCGCCCCTCACTTAACCCTCTTCCCCACCTATGGTCCAGCTTCCCTGGGAGAGGGGGACCTGGGATTCAGTGAAGGGCCACAGATCCTGCGAAGAAATTAAGAGCATGCCACACCCAGGGAGAAACAAGGGCGTACGGGGTGTGCAAACTTACTGGTAAGGGAAACAGCACCCGCCTGCTGACTCCAAGAAACAACCCAGAGTGCAAAACTTTCAACAACAAATCAGCAATGACAGAAAAAGGGCTCTGGTTCCCTTCCGCTGAGGCAGGGACAGAGAATGGGGACAGAAGCAGGGTTAGGAGCGCAGAGGGGCGGGGCTCGGAACGGGAAGGCTGGGACAGAGCTGAGTGAGGGAAGAGGCCCTAGCTGTGTTCCCTCTGTAACAAGCTTCTTTTCCACCCTCCCCGGGTTACTCAGACATGCGCAGGCGCACACACTAGCGCCAAACCTATGTCTCGGTGTAGAATGGCCTAGACTAGGGTTTCTCAAACGCTTCTGTTCTGAGAATCTCTTGGCTCACTTGCTTAAATAAGCAGGTTCCCAAGCCCCACCCCAGACTTCCTGGGATCAGTGCCTCCCAGAGTGGGACCAAGCACTCTGGGTTATTTTATTTTATTGTGATTTGGATGAAAGTTTACAGAGCAAATTCACTTTCCATATAGCAGTTCACATATTTTGTCTCATGACATTGACTACAATTTATCACAATGCAACAGCTCCCCTCCCACCTCTTCCCCCCAGTTACCTCTTCCCTGTGTCCTTCCCCCCATGCACCCCTGCCCCCTGAGCTATGTCCCTGTGCACACACAGCTCTTCTATTCTCCCATGATTGTTCTCTCCAAGGAGTGTATCTACCTAGTGTAAATGTTCACCTCATATGCCTGTCTTTTGTTTGGCTGGAAGCTACAGGTGTGGGTTCAATTCCAGACCTAAAGGGCAGGTAGGGGCCATAATCTCAGTGGTTGCATCAGGCTCTGTCAGACCAGCCAACCTGGTCCTTTTTTTTTTTTCCCCCCAAATGATTTTGAGTTTTGTTGCACATATTCTCTCACTCTATCCAGGATCTTCTACATAGATCCCCCTCTGAGTGGTTGACAGTGGTAGCTGGGCACCATCTAGTTCTTCTGGTCTCATAGTTGTATAGGCTGAGGATTGCATGGTGTACCAGTTGCTTGGACTAATTGTTTCCATGAATCTTTGGTTTTCTTCATTCTTCTGTGCTCTGGATGAGGAGAGACCCATCATTGCATCTAGATGGCCGTTTGCAAGCCTTTAAGATCACCCTGGGTTATTATGATCAGGGGAGTTTGAGAAACACTGGCAAGTGTGGGATTCGGTCCATTTCCAAGGGTTGGTCTGTGGGAAACCTGCCCCTCTGGGTACTGGGAGTTCCAGCTTCTTAGCTTTTCTCCAGATACACTCAGGCCCACAGGGGGAAATGCTCAGAGGCCTCCAGACCTCTCATTTATACTGACCTGTGACCTTTACTCTAAAATCCAGTCGGGTCAGAGATCCTCTACACCTGCCCATAGCATTAGCCTCCAACGTGGGGGTGTGAGAGAATAAAATATTAGAATGGCCTATTTTATATTAAACAAAGGAAACTTATGCCTTACAGTTTGGGGGCACAGTGGTTAAAGCATTCAGCTGCTAACCAAAAGGTCAGTGGTTCAAACCCATCAGCTGCTCCATGGAAGAAAGATGTGATAGTCTGCTTCCTAAAGATTTACAGCTTTGGAAACCCTATGGGGCAATTCCACTCTGTCCTATAGGGTTGCTATGAATCAGAATCGTTTTGATGGCAGTGGGTTTGGTTCTTTAGTAATATTTACTATGCAGTCCCTGGGTAGTACAAATGATTAATGACTCCACTGCAGCTCAGCTGCTAATGGAAAGATTGGTGTTTTGAGTCCATTTTGAAGTACCTCAGAAGAACGGCCTGGTGATCTACTTCCAAAAAAGCAGCCATTGAAAACCCCACGGAGCACAGTTCTACTCATGCATGTGGGGTTGCCATGAGTTGGGATGAACCCAATAGCAACTGGTTAATATCTAATATGTAAATTGACATTAAGGCTTTGTAAATAGGTACACACGTATTGAAGATGAGAGGCCACAGACTTGTACTGATAAGAGTACACAGTCCCAGACCCACTGCCGTCAAATCGATTTCAAGTCAAAGCAACTGCGTAGGACAAAGTAGAACTGCCCAGAGGGCTTCCAAGGCTATAAATCTTTAAAGAAGCAAACTGCCACATCTTTCTGCCTTGGGGCAGATGGTGGGTTTGAACAGCTGACCTTTCAGTTAACAGCCAAGCACTTAACCACTGTACCACCAGGGCTCCTTGAGTACACAATAATTATTAAAAAAAACAAAACAAAACATAGTGACCACTTTCTTTGTGTAGCAGCTGTGGTGCAGATGGGGGTGGGGTGGGCAGTGTTTGGTGCTAGTCTCCCTCAGACTTTCGTTGTCCTAGTTGTTCCGTGGTGATTGTTATCATGAAAGGCGTGGACCCGAGAATAGGTTGAACCAGTTGACACCCTTTGCTCAGACAGAAGGCAGCAGATACATAACAGGCAATTGCTGTAGAAGTCCTGGGAAAACTGGAGACAGGAGTCTGAACAGGATCCGGTCAGGGGTCCAAGGCTTGTAGTGAAGGAGACCCTACCTGGTTTGCAGATCAGTGGCTTCCAGATCATAACCTCCTGACTCCTTGGCTTTCTGGCTGCCTTGGCTGACTAGCTTGGAGAAACAGGTTTTGGACTGAGTGGTGCAAAGGGCACTCTAGGCAGTGGGAGCCCTGTGAGCAAAAGCATGGAGGTATGGTATGGCTGGCACATGAGAGCACCCTGTGGTTTGGCTGGCTGAAGTACAGGGGGTGTGGTAGTGGTTGCTGAACAGAGGCCAGATTGAGGAGGCTTGATCAAGGTTGGGCCTGATTCTGAAGGCTGCCAGTAGCCTGTGGAGGATTTTGCAGAAAGTAGAGAGTGAAGGAGGAATGAGGCTGGAGGAGACATCAGTTGGGAGACCTACTGAAAGTATGAGCCAAGATGATAGCAGCGAGGACCAAAAGGAGGGGATGAGAGATGTGCAGAAGTGGGGGACTCTAGACACTTGGCAGCTTCTAAAGTGGGAGTGAGGGAGGGATCCAGGGGTCTTCCAGGTTACTTTCTGGTTTGAAGAGTTGGGTGCTCATTCTGTGATATGGAATCCAGCACTAGAAGCAGGTTTGGGAGGTTGGTTGTTTATGTGAACACCTGTGAAGTGTGCACACATAAATGCAAATATGGGCTTTTAGACCAGCCTCATGCATGTTTCCAAGCCTAGGGATGATGTAGAGACGCTGGTGCCTGCTTGGGTGAATATTTTTCTCCCTTCTGCTCTCTGCCTCCCTGGGAACACATGGTTTATGTAGACAAAAGAATGACATGGCCCTGGGTGTGATGGGGACAGTGCTGCCAGATGAATGGATGAATGAGTCTTTATCATCACATGTGGGCCTTTCACCATGCCTTCTTCCCTGTTTTGAGCACTGATTTCCTTTGATGGGAGAGATGATTATAACCTCCATTGGTATTAAGATATATTTTTATAAATTAACAGATGTCATATCAGTAGTGGGTGGACTGAAGAAAAGTTGAGGATCTTGAGGGCCTCATGTGTGGCTACCAGACTCAGGCCTGCCTTGGACAGTTGTGCAAGTTGCACTTTATACAGTAGCACCCAGTGAGGGGTGTGGCTATACAGCCCACCTCCTGCTCACTAACCTGTGGGCTAGGGGCTGTGTTCACTTGGAAAGGGTACCTTTTTCTAATTTGCCCCAAGTTTCTGTGAAGAGAGGTTCTGAGAAAGTAGAAGCCAAGGTTAGGCTAAGCTGGAGCAGAGGGGCGCTCACTGTCCTTTGCCATGCCTTGGCAGACATTATTAGTCAGTTATCCATCCAGCAGTTCTCTCCTGCCCTTAGACTCCTCTCAGCCCATTGCTCCAGGCTGCTGCATTGAGGTGATCACAGAAATATTCAGGGATGGGGATTATGCACAGCATAGTAACAAGAGTGTGGGTCCTTGACACTACAGAGCTAGGTGAAATCTCTGTCTCACTACACATTGAGCTATGGACCTCAGATAAATCACAAAACCTCTCAGTTTCCATGTGTAGACAGCAGGATGATATTATTTGCTGTGTGAGTTGTAGTGAGGTTGTATTTGTAAAACTGCTTACACAGAGCCAAGTACAAATGAGTGCCCTGTGGGGGTGTCACTTTATTCTCCTCAATTTTCCAGGCCTTCTAATTCTACCTTTTTCTGATATAAAATTAATGACCAAGTGTCCCAGCAACAAATATGCTTTGTTGGTCCCTGGTTGACTGCAGAGGGGTAGAGCAAGTCAGAGGAATGTGGAGATGAATCAGTGAAACTCTACCCTGTTCCCCAGGACCTGATGCCTTTGTTGTTGTTGTTGTTAGGTGCTGTTGAGTCGACTCCGACTCATAGCAATCCTTTGTACAACAGAACGAAACACTGCCTGGTCCTATGCCATCCTCATAATTCTTGCTATGCTTGAGCCCATTGTTGCAGGCACTGTGTCAGTCCATGTCCTTAAGGGTCTTCTCCTTTTTCTCTAACCTTCCACTTTACCAAGCATGATTTACTTCTCCAGGGAATGGTCCCTTCTGACAACATGACCAAAGTAGGTGAGACGAAGTCTGGCCATTCTCGCTTCCAAAGAGCATTCCAGCTGCACTTCTTCCAAGACCTCTTTGTTTGTTTTTCTGGCAGTCCAATATCAGTATTCTTTGCCAACACAATTCAAAGGCATAAATTCTTCAGTCCTCCTTATTCATTATCCAGCTTTCATGGCATAGGAGGCTACTGAAAATACCGTGGCTTGGGGCAGGCACAGCTTAGTCTTGAAAGTGATATCTGTGCTCTTTTGTTAAAAGAGACCTTTAAAGAGGTCTCTTACAGCAGATTTGCCCTCTGCAATATGATGTCTGATTTCTTGACTGTTGGTTCCATGGGTGTTGATAGTGGATCCAAGTAAAATGAAATCCCTGACAACTATAATCTTTTCTCTGTTTCTCATGATGTTGCTCGTTGGTTCAATTGTGAGGATGTTTGTTTCTTTACATTGAGGTATAATCCATATTGAAGGCTGTAGTCTTTGATCGTCACCAGTAAGTACTTCAAGTCATCTTCACTTTTAACAGGCAAGGTTGTGTCATCTGCGTATCGCACGTTGTTAATGAGTCTTCCTACAATCCTAATGTTGTGTTCTTCTTCACATAGTCCAGCTTCTCGGATTATTTGCTCAGCATAGAGACTGAATAAGTATGGTGAAAGGGTACAACCCTGATGCACACTCTTTCTGATTTTTGACCATGCAGTGTCCCTTGTTCTGTTTGAATGACAGCCTCTTGGCCTATGTACCAGTCCCACCACTCCTCTGCCAGTTTGTCATACTTTGATTGTGTGCATGTTGCTGTGAGGCTGGAGGTTATGCCAGCAGTATTTTGAATACCAGCAGGGTCACCCATGGTTGACAGGTTTCAGCAGAGTTTCCAGATGATGACAGACTAGGAGGAAGGACAGAACTATCCACTTCTGAAAAAATTGGCTACTGAAAACCTTATGAATAGCAGGACCTGCTGCTTCAGGATCCTGGAATTCCAGCTGTGGTGTCTTTGGTCTTCAGAGCTGATCCTTGGTGCTCTGGGCTCCTCAAGACCTTTGCTGTCCCATGCCACTGTTGTAAGCTCTATAGGAAGCTCTGATCTCGGACCTGTGCACTGGATCAGTCCCTCACTGATCCATTCATTTACAAGTTACTCATTGAACCGTAGGTAAGTATGCCAGTTGGCTGACTGGTTTGTGTAAAAATGGCATGCCAGAGAAGGCATCTAATTTCACAAGGTGGGAGGAGGATCATTATCAGCAGCCCAAGGCTGATTCCTAGGAGGTGAAGGGCAGACATGCCTCCACCCTGCAACCTTTTTACCAATTCTGACACCAACTGTCCTTCCCATGACACTCTGGGTTCAATAATTTGTTGCAATGGTCACACAGAACTCACAGACAATACTCATGATTATGGGTTTTATTAGAGAAGTAACAGGTTACATATAATTCAGGATCAGAAATGACTCAGGACACAGTTCTTCCATCAGGACAGCCTCTTCTCAGCAGTGCCTTAGGCAGGCCTCTATCTGGCCCTAGGCCTCTCAGCCCTGCTGTCCCATGGACCCTGCTCTGCTTGCGCAAGTGTTACAAAGCTCTTTTAGCTCTGCCGATAAGTGTCCATAGGTACCCCACGCCATCAGGAAGCCTTGGTCCAAAGGCACTCAGTCCTACCTCCATGGGTGAGCCTAGAACCTAGCTCCATCAAGTTCCTGGAGGCACTACACTCTTCCAGCAGGCCTCCTGCCTGAAGACGCTCTGCTTTCTTGCTCTGTGGGTCCAGAAACCCACTGTGCCATCTCCTGCTGGTCTCTTGATTCTGCTGCCAGCATTTGTCTGCTGCTGCTTCTCACTGTCTCATCTCCGTTGTTAAAATTTTCTCTGCCTCCTGGGTCTAGGAGGTTCTCAGTGCAGGGGTCCAAAAGATGTGCTGGCTATTCTTTCTTGGTGGGAGGGAGATCCTGCTGCACGCCCCCTTATGCCTCTGGGACAGCTCATTTTTTCTTTTTAATTATAAAAATATTTTAAACAGCTTTTTTGTATATAATTTACATACCAAAACATTCACCCATTTTGGGACAGCTTAAAGCAGCAGGTCTTGCTATTCATAAGGTTTTTAATGGCCAATTTTTTCAAAAGTGGATAGACCCATCCTTCTTCCCAGTCTGTCTTAGTCTGGAAGCTCTGATGAAACCTGTCGGGCATTTTAAGCCTAGTGGCTTAACACCATCACTTGTCTGTCCATTTGTCATCCTGTGCTGGCTTGTGTGTTGCTGTGAGGCTGAAAGCTATGCCGCTGGTATTTCAAGTACGAGCAGGTTCACCCATGGTAGACAGGTTTCAGTGGAGCTTCCAGAGTAAGACAGACTGTAAAGAAGGATGGGGTCATCCACTTCTCAAAAAATCAACCACTGAAAACCATATGAGTAGCAGTGAAATGCTGCCTGATATATTATTGGCAAAACTAACTAACCCATGTTACGGTTCTATACCTTATTTGCATGGTCCCATCTCTACAAGGGTGCCATGCACCTTATTTATGTTACTACCAAGCTATCCAGTTCCTTTGGTGGGGAACTAGCACCTCATATTTGCATAATGCTACCCAGTCATAGAAAGACTCTGGCTAGAAGGGCCATAGTAAGTAATTCACTGCACCATAGTTTGTTTCTCTGTTTCTCTGTTTGACTGTGCTGGTGTGAGGAGGGAAGTTTGCTGAAAGCCTCCCCTGCCTCCAGGTCAGCTGAGATGTGTATAAGGAATGAGGGCCAATTAGCAGGAAAATGGCCTGAGGCAGAGTACAAAGGGAAGAAAACTTGGCTTCTTGTCTGTCTGGAGTCTCAGGTCTTGATGGCGCTTGCTCTCCCAGCAGCTTACAGCAGTCAGCAGGTGCCTTTGTTAGGGACAGTTAACTCTGTTTATCTGTTGGGGATGAGAGGCACTCTGGTGGCACAGTGATTAAGGCATTTGGCTGCTAACCAAAAGGTCAGTGGTTCAAACTCACCAGATGGAGAAAGATGAAGTAGACTGCTTCTATAAAGATTTACAGCCTTAGAAACCTATAGGAGTACTAGGAGGGGTCACTATGAGTCAGGGCCGACTCGACGGCAAACAACAACAACAACACTCTGTCCTATAGGCTCACTGTGAATCAGAGTTGACTCCACTCTGGAAGTGGTGGTAGGTTTGGATTTCTGCTGCAGGTGGGGGTGGAGGTGGTGATGTGATGTGGTGGGAGGTTATGGGCTTGGAGTCTGATGCTTACTCACTGGGGGATCTTGAGAAAGGTCTGTCACCTGTCTTGCCTCCAATTCCTTAAGAAAATAAAGAGGCCAAAGGAGATGCTGCATGACTCTGTAGGAGGCTTCCATAATCCATCAGTCCCAAGCTGGGTTTTCTCTGATGCCACAGAACCCATTCCTCAAATTTACTGCCCCCGACTCAGTATAACTGAGTGTATGCTGGGGATGCCAGCAAAACATTCACACAAAATGATGGGCATTCCAGAGGCTCCTAGCAGTGTTCCTGGGACCCCCCCCCCCCGCGAAAAAATAACCCAAGCCCTATGAGTTCCTCAAGGGCAGGGACCACATTCATTCAAGCAGACATAAGGACTGAGAGCTTGTGCTGTGAGTTTGAGATTCTTTCTGTGGGTGGAGCAGTGATTATTTTAGGGCCCAGCCTGTCATAGTCTGTCCTGTATGGAGAGTTTAGTTAATTAGAGGAACTAAATGTAGTGACAGCTCTGAGCTAGTTTGGCTACTCTCAAATTAGACCAC
Source organism: Orycteropus afer afer (assembly GCF_000298275.1). Taxonomy (NCBI): domain Eukaryota; kingdom Metazoa; phylum Chordata; class Mammalia; order Tubulidentata; family Orycteropodidae; genus Orycteropus; species Orycteropus afer. Next base: position 817,844 of record NW_006921775.1, read on the forward strand.
AGAGCTCAATCCTTGCCTCATTGCTGTGAAACCTGATTTTGAACATCAGGATTGGTGAGAAATTGATTGGAGTTGGAGGACTTCTTACCTCTGAGGTCCCTGCAGCCCTGTGAGGTCATTCAGATAGGCTTGGAGTCAGAATCATCCTCAGGAAGGAAGAGACACAGCAGGTTCTAGTCACGACCCTTGGGTCTCATTCATGGACTCATTATGTCTTGAGCCAGGGTGGAATAAGAATGACAGAATGTGGGCTTCCTTGCCTTCCAGCCCAATACAGGGATCTTAGGCATCTGTGTGTTCATTCATGTACTCAAGTCAGCAAACATTTATTGAGGGCTTCCACAGTGCTGCAGGCTGGGCGTGGACATGACTGACATGTGGTCCCTGCCCTTGAGGAACTCACAGGCTAGATGCTGTTGTTGTTGTGTTATGTGCCGTTGAGTGGGACCACAGGCTAGATGGGGATCCAGGAATTCAGGCCTAGGAGAGCTGCTTTTTCTAATACAAGTGTGATCAGTCCCATGAGATGGGCAGTCCAAGGTTCTGAGAAAACATAGGGGAGAGAATCTATCTAAGGGTAGAAGTAGTCCAGGAAGACTTCTTGAAGGAAAAGGCACTGTGGCTTTGCTGGCTATGGTAGCAGTGGGGGTCTCTGTGCTCAAAATTTCCCGTAGATCTGGTCATTTGAGTTCATCATCTTACCCTGGAGTGAGCAGATTCTGGGGTCGTAATTTATTATGACCAAACTTACATGAGACAGACAACCCAGATGCCCATTGCTTAATTTGCAAGGGGTCTGAATCTGAGACAAGTGTCCAGAGCAGCCTTTTCTCCAAGCCAAGTGCCCGAGGATCTGAGTAATTGAGAGGTCGGTCATTCAAGGGGTGTGGATAAGGCCAAGTGTGAGGACAGACCCTATCCTCCTCTGTTGTGGCCCTTCTCTAGGGGGCAGGAAGGTGGAGAGTCGATCATTGGCTTCCACTGCCCTCCTTGTCCAGAGCCCTGGTGGCAGCCAGAGATGGACACTTCTGTAGGATTGTCCCTGATAACTTTGAGGGAGCCCCTGAGAGGTGTGAGCTGCCCCCAATGACCTGTGAAAGCCACAACCCAGCTACATGGGAAGCAGAGGACTGGGGTGTGGGGGGTAAGTTGGCCTTCACTTCCTCCCCCTCCCCCTCTCACCTCTCCAATCAGCATTACTGCTCCTGGGTAGATTCCAGGGATTTTTAAATCCCAGGAAACCTAGAGCACAAAAGTATCTTCATATGCTTGAGGAAGGTAAAAACCCTTTTCATTCTCTTTCTTCACTGGAAGCAGTGATTAGGGGGTTAAGACATTTTCTGACCCATTTTAGGAATTATTAAAGGAAGAAAGCAACGTTCTCTTTATATGCCCAGCACCTCCTCCCAACATCCCAACAACAGCAGCAAAACGTCCTGGACCAGATACCTTTGTTGAGGAATTCTACCAAACATTTAAAGAAGAACAGACAGCAATCCTGCTTAAACTCTTTCCAAAAATAGAGGATGAAGGAACATTCCCTAACTCATTCTATGAGGCTATCATTACCTTTATACCAAAGCCAGACAGATACCACAAGAAAACTACAGATTAATATCTCTTATGAATATAAATGCAAAAATCCTCAACAAAATACTAGCAAACCAAATTCAACAGCATATTAAAAGAATTACAGACCATGGCCAAGTGGGATTTATTCCAGGAATGCACGCATTGTTTAACATTAGAAAATCAGTTAATATACCACATTGATAGAACAAAGGAAAAAAAAATGTTCATTTTAGTTGACACATAAAAGGCAATTGATAAAACCCAGCACCCTTTCATGATAAAAACACTCAACAAACTAGGAAAAGAAAAGAACTTCTTCAGTATGATTAAGGGCATTTATGAAAAACCCAGAGGCAACATTTTACTCAGTGGAGAAAGAGTGAGAGCTTTCCCCTTAAGATGAGGAGCAAGACAAGGACACCTGCTCTCTCTACTGCTATTCAATATTGTACGAGAAGTACCAGCCAGAGTGATAAGGCAAGGGAAATTAAAAAAAACAGGTATCCAAATTGGAAAGGAAGAAGTAAAACTATGTCTAGCCATAGATGATCCTAGGTATAGAAAATCCTAAAGAATCCACAAGTAAAAGTCTAGAGCAAACAGAGGAATTCAGCAAATTTGCAAGGTACAAGGTCAATACTTGTCTGCACCTCAAGCCAAGGATATGAGACTTAACTTCCTCAGGGCACACAGGGACTCAGGGCCCAGGTCCGCAAGCCCTGTCCCAGCAGCACGGTAGGGTATCCGCTATCCGCCAAGAAGCCCTGTCCCTCTGTGCTATGAGTCATTTGTTGTTGTTATGTGCCGTCGAGTCATTAGTCCTCAAAAACACTAAGAGTAAAAGCTACCGAATTTCTTCTCCTCTTCTTCTTTCAAGATTCTGGAACCATCTGCTTCATTTCTTTGTTCCTGTTGTGTTTAACTTTTTAAGACAACTTTTTCCTGGTTATAAAAGTAAAGTATTCCTACTATAGAATATTTGGAAATGGCCTAAAAGTAAAGATTAGAATAAACATTTACAATCCCCCCACCCAGAGATATGTCCTCATATTTGGCTGTACTTCCTTTATATAGGAAGGCATATGAAAATAGTTTTTAAACTTATAAACTTTTCTTTTTCTTCATTCTTCTTTGTTATGTTCTTAGCATTTGTCTTAGTCACCTAGTGCTGCTTTAACAGAAAGACCACAAATGGGTGGCTTTAAAGAACAGAAGTTTATTTTCTCATAGTTCTGGAGGCTAAAAGTTGAAGTCAGGGTCTCAGCTGTGTAGATTTCTTTCTTGTAGGTAGTCCCAGGTGTTCCTTGGACCCTTTGCTTGTAGATGGTCCTCACCTGGTGTATGTTCCCTCCTATGTGTGTATATCTCTGTGTCTAATCTGCTTTTTTTATAACTTTGGAATGATTATATTTAGAACACATTCTATTTGAGTATGATCTAATTAAGCAAACAAAGAAAACCTTATTTCTAAGCAGGATTACATCCACAGGGGTAGTGGTTAGGATCCTAACACATATTTTGGGAGGACACAATTCAATCCATAACAGTATTAGAAGCATCCCCCAAAATAGTTTTAAGAACCATGGTATTCCTTACTATGAATATACAGTAAGTTACTTAACTTTTTCCCTAACATTGATGATTTAGGTTATCTCCAAGTTTTCCCTTTTCATATGGAGCTCTGGTGGCATAGTGCCTAAGGCATTTGACTGCTAACCCAAAGGCTGGTGGTTCAAAGCACCAGCCACTCTGAGCAATCTACTTTCGTAGAGATATACCTCAGAAATCCAAAAGGGGTTGCTGTGAGTTGGAATTGACTCAGTGGCAGCAAGTTTGGTTTCTGGTTTTTATGGTCTGTGAGTATTGGGGAGGGGGTTGGCAACATCAGTTTGAGTCAGCAGATGATAGAGAGTGAAGGGAGTTAAGCATACCTTTTGAAGCAAGGAAAAGTCATAAGGCTTTGTATTTTTTTTTTTTTTTAAGAAAGGGAGTGTATATCTGGGGTGATGTCTATGTGCATATGTGATTCTCTGGATGTGTCTGTCTATGTAGGTCTGGGTGTGTGTGTCTCTCTGTGCAGCTGACAGGGAGGCCCTTTCAGTGAAGCCGTCCAATCCCCCTGCCTCCTGAGAGTGTCCTGTGGCCAAAACCTCATGTCAAGACCTCCTACCTAATCCCAGACCCATCTGTGTGACCTCATGTAGTCCTCAGCCCCAATGGGATGCAACCATTATTCTGGCTCCATTTCTTTACTGGCATGAAATAATTTTTCCTAAAGGGTTTAACTGGAAAAGAAAACACAGACATCACTACCTGTGGAATAGTAAATTACTTAGTGTGGCTTTTCTAGCCATAAGTCTTTGTAAACTCTGTGATGGAATTTGCTGTGAACAACTGAAGAGCTTCCTGATTGTAAAAGTTATCCACCTGGGGCATTTCTGTTGGGCGCAACACAAAGCAGTATTCTAGGAGGTTCCTGCTCTCTCTCAGGTGCTTAGAATTCTGATGTTATGATTGGTTAGTTTGGCCACTCTGCCAGGCTCAAAAGGAGGCATCCTAGAGGCAGAAGAAGTTTCTCTCTGACTGCTAGTTGAGGAAGACGTGCTGCTGAAAGACACGTGCTGCTGGGAAAGAGACTCAAAAGACATGCATCGCTGAGTGAGACACCAAGGGACCAGCACTGCTGGGAAAGAGACTGTGAGAGACTGTTGGCTGAGGGACTGTGGGCTGGGAGAGAGACTGAGCGTTCTTCCTGAACTTGAATTGTAGCCTGGTACTTCCCTGATAAACCCCATAATCTGAGTTCTGTGTGGCCACTGCAGTGAGTTATCGAACCCAGGAGAGAGGTGGTGGGTGCTTTGGGAGGAATGGTTGGTGAAAAGGGTGGAGGGAGGCAGCATGTCTGGCCTTGCAGGAATAGGCCTTGGGTTACTGATGGTGATTCTGTCTTCCTTTTGTGAAGTTAGAGGAGGTCAGGAGATATGGCCTCCTTGCCCTTTTAGCAACTACCTGAACATGGAGTATTGCTGTGGCCTCTGCTAGGTTGGAATTGTGGCTTAGACATGAGTTTGCTTCATAGTCTGTCTCCTCTCTAAACTGTCATTATCACTACTCGCTTGACAATGCCTAAAAACTCTGTCATTAAAATATTAGCCCACTGCCTGGAAGGCTTTGGTCCAAGTACACTAACAGCAATGAGAGATGTGTCAGTTTAGGGAGGCCTCAGATAGGGGGAGGAAGGAGTGAACTATTTAAATGTCTCTGAAGGCTATTGCAGGAGCCCTGGTGTCTCAGTGGTTAATCGCTCAGCTACTAACTGGAACATCAGTGGTTTGAACTTACCTGCCTCTCTAGGGGAGGGAGAAAGCTGTGTCAGTCTGCTTCCATAATGATTACAGCCTGTGGAAACCCTATGGGGCAGTTCTTTTCTGTTGTATAGGTTCATTATGAGTGTGAATCGACTCAATGGCAGTGGGTTTGCTTTATGGTTTGGAGGGCTACTGTAGGGGGCATAGCAGGGATCTGAGATCTTGGTGACTTGTGTGCTGGGCATCTTTAGAATTTTCTAGGCCTGCTTTGGGGAAAAGTTAACGCCTGTAATGTATCAGTCAGGATAGTGTACAAATATTTGCAGGGATGAAACTTGCTAGTGCATTGACTGTACCTGCAGCACTAAACCATTTAAACGTAGATTCATTATAAAAAGGACCTATTTTCAATTTGATTATGAATTTGAGCAGAGAAAAATTAACAGCCCCACTTGTTATCAATCAGTGAGAAAACTGAGGCTGAAGGAAGTTAATCAGGACTAGAATCCTGCTCCTCTGACCCCTGGTCTGCACTTTCCACTACTACTACTGCTGCCTGGCCAAAAAAAGCAGGTACAGGGTGGGGGTGGTTTACCTTCTGGAGGTAAGAGCAGTGTCCAGAGCCAGGCAAGAGCACAAGATGATGTTCTAAAGTGTTTTTCACCTTCTAGCAAAATGGCCAACAAAATATCTTTCGTGGAGCAAAAGATATTATTCTCTTTGTAAAACAAATTGTGCATTCCCATTGTTGTTGTTGTTAGGTGCTGTCAAGTCATCTCTGACTCATAATGACCCTCATGTACAGCAGAACGAAACACTGCCCAGTCCTGTGCCAGTCCCACAATCCTTGCTATACCTGAGCCCATCGCTGCAGCTGCTATGTCAATCCATCTCATTGAGGGCCTTCCCCTTTTTCGTTGTCCCTCCACTTTGCCAAGCATGATATCCTTCTCCAGGGAATGGTCCCTTCTTACAACATGACCAAAGTAGGTGAGATGAAGTTTGGCCATTCTCGCTTCCAAGGAGCATTCTGGCTGCACTTCTTCCAGGATGGATTTCTTAGTTCTTTTAGCAGTCGACGGTACTTTCAGCATTCTTCACCAACACCACAACTCAAAAGCACTGACTCTTCTTCAGTCTTCCTTTTTCATTGCCCAGCTCTCACATGCATGCATATGAGGTGACTGAAAATACCATGTTGTTGTTGTTGTTATGTGCCTTCGGGTCGGACCCGACTCATAGCGACCCCTCCTTGGGTTTCCAAGGTGGTATCACTATGGAAGTAGATTGCCCAACCTTTCTTCCGAGGAGTGGCTAGGGGTTTGAACCGCCAGCCTTCTGGTTAGCAGTCAAGTGCTCCCTGAAAATACCATGGCTTATGTCAAGCGCACCTTAGTCTTCAAGAAAACATCTTTGCTCTTAAGCACTTGAAAGAGGTCTTTTGCAGCAGATTGCCCAATGCTATATGATGTCTGATATCTTGACTGCAGCTTCCATAGGTGTTGATTGTAGAACCAAGTAATATGAAATCTTTGACAACTTCACTCTTTTCTCCATTTATCATGATGTTGCTTATTAGTCCCATTGCAAGGACTTTTGTTTTCTTTATATTGAGATGTAATCCATACTGCAGACTGTAGTCTTCAGTCTTCATCAGTAAGTGTTTCAAGTCATCCTAACTTTCAGCGAGCAAGGTTGTGTCATCTGCATAATGTAGGTTGTTAATTCCCATAGTATTCTCCTAGAAATGACAGCTGGGGACAAATATTGTGACTTTGGAGCCCTAGTCAGGGACCCATGGGGACAGAGAGCCACCTTCTTCTAGGCCTGAGTAGCAGGAACCCCAATCTGGGGTTTTTGGCTGTAATCTTTATGTCAGTAGAGCCCCAGGTCCTTTCTCCAGCAGTGCGGCTGGTGGGTTCAAATCACTGACCTTTCCTTTCGAGTAGCGGTGAGTGCTTTAGTCATTGTGTCATCAGGGTTTCTGGAGAGCCCTTTGCAGTCATTCTTCCATACCATCTACTGCCATTCCAGGTAGTGAGAGAGAGATTTGGGGGCTGGGCTCAAATTACATTAGTGGTATGTAAGATTTTCATAAAGGGAGTAAGTGGTGTGGAATAGGAAAGAAAGCACAGACTTTGTGGATAGCCAGACCTGGGTCCAGGTCTCAGCTCTAACACTTTGTAGTCAAGTGGCTGTAGGAAAGTCACTTAAGCACTGGGAGCCTCAGTCTTCTTATCTGTAAAGTGGGGCTGATAAGGGATTGTTCTGGTTATCTAGTGCCGCTCTGACAAGAAATAGACCACAAATGGGATGGCCTTAACAAATAGGAGTTTATTCTTACAATTTGGAGGCTTTAAGTCCAAGTTCAAAGTGCCAGGCTCTAGAGGCTGGGTGAAAGCCCCAATCTTGGGGTCTAGCTCTGCCTCCTGCTCCCAGCCCACTGGAGCTAGAGGCATTTCTTCACTCAAACAGCTGCTAGCTGCTGAGGCTGGAAGCCCCAAGGTTGACAAGTAAAAAGGCACAGTCCTGATGTTACCAATCCGCATGGCAGGCCATTAACTTAAGTCTACTGTAAGTCCCAAGGTCGGCAGAGCATAGCAGGCTGCTGAGCAATGACACAGCTACATGCAGGGTCCAAGTATGCGATAGGCTAGAGACCATTCTCAAAGCTTCTCCTTATATATAGGAAGCAGACCACATACCCAAAGGCAGCTACTCAGCTGCTCCCAGTAGATTCCACCATGGAGTTGATTACCAGTCTCATCGTGGGGAATACTACATCCAGTTGCCCAGCCACTCAACCAGGCCTAGCCAAGTTGACATACAAACATAACCATCATAGAGATTAAAACCAAAAAACCAAACTCACTGCTATTGAGTCGATTCCAACTCATAGTGACCCCCTTTGGGTTTCTGAGGTGGTAAATCGTTATGGAAGAAGATTGAATAAGGGATTAAGGTGAATATTAAATAGCATGACATAACACAGTATGAAAATAATATGAAAAACATACAACTGGACAACTTTGAAACAAAAGAAAGCTGGAATAGCAATTTTCATATTAGACATATAATAGACCATAACTCATATATCATAAAGACAAAGAGGGATGTTATATGTCCAACAAAAAGCAATAATTAAGAAAATATAATAATCATGGACATATATGTACAGCATAATATAACCTTGAAATGTAAAGCAACAACTGACAGAATTGCATGGAGAAATTGAAAAAGTAACCATTGGGCTTAGAAGTGTTAACACAGCTCTTGCTGGAAAAGAGAAATTAAGCACAGGAAGAGTAAGCAAGGATCAAGAATATTTGAGGGACATGATTAATAACTTGATCACATTTGGAACAGTCACAAAGATAAGTCATACACTAGGCCACAAAGAAACGCTCAGTATCCTTCAATGAACTGACATCCCACAGCCTGCTCAGATCACAAAGAAATGAAATTAGAAAACAACAACAAATGGATAGCTATTGACAGCTCAGTGGCTGCATATTTGACACCATTACTATTAATAAACTCATTGTTTAAGAGGAAATCATAGCAGAAATTCTAAACAAAAAAGCTGAGCAGAATAACAATGAAAACACTGTCAAAAATTGTAGAATGCAAATGAAGCCATATTTAGAGGGAAATCTATAATTTTGAATATATTTATCATAAATCATAAAATAAGAAAAATTGAAAATAAATGATTCAACCACAATTCTCATGCAGTTCAACTCTAAGAACATAAAAAGAACAATGAAATAAAAAGGAAGGGAATAATAAAAGGATGAAAATGAACAGACATTTAAAATTTTTTTAAAAAAGGAAAATAAATTAGCAACACCAAAAAAGCTAGTCCTGTAAAGGGGTTAACACAATAGGCAAACTTTTTAGCAAGACTGATCCTGAAGAAAATTGAAAAAAGGTGAAAATAAATGAAATACAGAATGAGAAAGGGAAAAATAACTACAAATATAACAGATTTTAAATTTAAAAATGTCATGAATAGTTCATGTAGAATTGGTGTATGATAGTTCATGTTGGATTGGTGTATGTTTTATGTATACTGCAACAACAACAAAAATAAAGCAAAATTATCTCTCTCTCTATATATATATGTTGTTGTTGTTATGTGCCGTCAAGTCGGACCAGACTCATAGTGACCCCTCCTTGGGTTTCTGAGGCAGTATCACTGTGGAAGTAGATTGCCCCACCTTCCTTCCGAGGAGTGGCTGATGGGTTTGAACCACCAGCCTTCTGGTTAGCAGTCAAGTGCCTTAGGCACTATGCTACCAGAGTTCCTTCAAGGAAAATATTATGAACAACAATCCACCAATAAATTTGAAAACCTAAGTGAAATAGATATATTTCCAGAAAAACATAAATGCAAAAATTATCACAAGATGAGTAGATCTTGAATATACTATTAACCACTAAAGCAGTAAAAATAATAAATTATTGCCCTAAAAAAAGCTTCAGAACAAGATGATTTCAATAGGTAAGGTCTATAAACTTCATGGATCAGATAATTCCTATGTTTAAAAGTTGTTTCAGAAAATAGGGAGATAGGAAAAGGTGCTCAAATCATTTTATGGTTTATTATAAAATCTTTATCTCAAAACTGGATATAAAATTGTACAAGAACAAAAATTGTAGATAGATAGACTGGCCACCTTGAAGGTCCCTGGGTGGTGCAAATGGTTAAAAGTGCTTGGCTGCTAACCAAAACATTGGAGGTTCAAGTCCAACCAGAGACACCTCCGAAGAAAGGCCTGGCAACCTGCTTCCAGAAAAACTCTATGGAGCATAGTTCTACTCTGACACACTTGGGGTCACCATGAATTGACATCATTTCGGTGGCAACTGGTCTTTTTTATTGGTTTGTTTTTTTATTACCTAAATCAGTTTGAAAAAGAAAAGCAAAAAGATAATAAAAAACCGAGTAGTACTGGACAGGCACAGGCAAACAAACTAACAGAACTAACTGAGCAACAAGTCCAGAAACACACCATAGTGCATATTAGAAGAATGGTTTTTATATTTTTCTAGAAATATATCTATTTCACTTAGGTTTTCAAGTTTATTGGTGTATTGGTGTTCATAAATTTTCTTTCTTTTATAATTTTGCTTTATTTTTGTTGTAATATAGAATAATTTCTACATGAACTATTCATGAAATTTTATAATTTATGATCTATTATATTTGTAGTTACTTCTCCCTTTCTCATTCTGTATTTCTCTTCACAAGTCAAGAGGGGAAAAGATGGATTTTTTTTTGGCGAGGGTGAAATACATGATTTTGGAAAATTGCCTTAGTGAAAATGTAGGGAGAAATAAAATTATATCTCTAATTAAAAACTACCAGGGAAATTATAGATGTAAATATGAAAGGTGAAATATAAAGCCAATAGATGAAAATGTAGAATAACTAAGAATTTGGAGATTTCTGCCACAAGATCCAAAATGGACCAATTGTAATAGAAAAATAGATTCATTTGTCTGCATCAAAATGAGAAAGCATTGAGTATGAGTCATTGCTCCCTAAGTTGGATCTGACTCATAGAGACCCCTCCTTGGGTTTCCAAGGCAGTATCACTATGGAAGTAGATTGCCCAACCTTCCTTCCAAGGAGTGGCTGGTGGGTTAGAACCGTCAGCCCTCTGGTTAGCAGTCAAATAACTTAGGCACTATGCAACCCTAAGTATCAGTCTCCATGATTTCACTCCTGACTTCACATTTAGTCAGGGGCTACCACAAACAACATGGTATGGCTGTAGCCATCAGCTCACTGGGGAGAGATGACGTGTGCTGAGATTCAGACTGAGGGAGGGCCTCCAGGATGCTCAAACAGAATAGGTTGCGTGATGGTCTGAAATGCTGCTCTCTTCAGTCTTCAGACTAGCTTTACGAGGAACCTCTTAGTCAGGAGCCTAAAATACAGATGTAGGTGGCCAAGAGAGACTGTGAAAACTTAATCAGCATGGACCTTGAGCAATCCTCTGGGGCCCATACTTTCAGAGTGAGTGTGGGTCCTTCTAATGCCAGGAGTGGCAGATCACTGATACCTCCCAATAAACCCTTGACTGAACTCCAGAAATATGCCAGGAACTTTTAAAAAATAAATTGGAGGGCCTTGCCCTGACAGACTGATTCAATAGGTGTGGGGAGGCTCAGGAGTCTCCATCTGAGCAGCTCCCAAGTGTGGCTTTGGTTGTAGCCAGAGTCCAACGTGTCAGAACTCAGCTCCAAGGGGTGCAGAGCCACCCTGGGGGCTGCACATAAGGTGTGTGGGTGGGAGATGCACATAAGGTGTGCCCAGGGGCAGGATGGGAAGTGCAGTGGTTGGGATAGAAGGAGAGTGAGCAGTACAGACAGCAGGCTCAGGCAGAAGAGGACCCAAGGTGCCACGAGGGCCCAGCTGTAACCAAAGTCTCTCCTCGTGGGTGCCCCCACCCCCGCCTGGGTACTACTGATCATGTATTAGAATGATTTGTTAATTGCCTGCCTTCTTCACCAACATGGGAGCTCCTGAAGGGCAAGACCCTTGTATTCACTCATTTCATAAATCTACTTGATGGCAGTGGATTTGGTTTTCTGGTTTACTATGCTAGGTGTAATCTCTAGCAGGGAACAAGGTCCAGGCAGCCCTCCGTTCTAGATCTTCTAGTCTAGAAGGGAGGCAGGCAATAAGAGCAAGCAGCTCTAACAAACCCAAACCCACTGCCATCAAGTCGATTCTGATTCATAGCAACCCTTTAGGACAGAGTAAAACTGCCCATAGGGTTTCTAAGGCTGTAAATCTTTAGGGAAGCAGACTGCCTCGTCTTTCTCCCATGGAGTGGCTGGTGGGTTCAAATTGCCAACCTTTTGGTTAACAGCTGAATAATGCTTTAACCACTATGCCACTAGAGCTCCTGAAGCAACTCTAATGAGGTACTCACTCATTGCTGTGGGGTAGGATCTGACTCATAGCGACCCCTCCTTGGGTTTCCAAGGCATTATCACTACGGAAGTAGATTGCCTAACCTTCCTTCCAAGGAGGGGCTGGTGCATTTGAACCACCAGCCTTCTGGTTAACAGTCAAATGCCTTAGGGACTATGCCACCAGAGCTCCTTCTAATGAGGCAGGTATATTAAATGCTACAGGGAACCAGTAGACACTTAATAGGGATACTTATCCCTGACTTGGGAAAACTGGGATCTGGAAAACCTTCATGGAAAAACTGAAGTCTAAGACAGTGACGGATGAGGCACAAGGCAGGAGTAGGGAAAACACAGGAAATGGTATGTGCCAGCCTTCTGGGAACAAGGTGGTTGGACTGAAAAATATGAGGGTTTGGGGGAGGTGGGAAGGCAGTAAAAGTTGGGGGGTGGGTAGGTGGGAGATAAGGCCCAAGGTAATGTGGGTCGCCTCTCTAGCCTTGTGTGTAGGACTTTTTACTTTAGTCAGAGGCAGTGGGCGGGGGCGGGGGGGTGAGGGAAGAAAAGAGTGTCCCCTTCCACTTGCCTAGTCTGAGGTGGGACCTGACCCAGGGCAAGTGGCAGGGAATGTGTGGGAAATAGGCCGCCCCTCTCCAGCTGTTCTGATGCACTGATCCTAGCTCTTGGTCTCGCCTCTCTCCAATCCCCTTCCCCTATCATTCTCTTCTGTTCCTGTGGGCTGGGCAGCTACTCCTCCTAGAGTCAGAGAGTTTTCCTTCAGCACTTGGGAATATTACATATTTCCACAGACTCTGGAGTAGAGAGTTAGAGCTGGAGAAACTGAGACTGGGACAATGGCATGATGTTCCAGGAATCATAGAAGCACTGGACACTTCTGATCTCTCAAGCATTTTAAAAACTGTCCTCAAAACAAATTGCTCTCTCCCTTCTTGGGAATGGTTCTCCTTCCTGGAAAGTGGTCTGGGCCAGGGTCTGCATTCTAGCCTTCCGAGCATCCCTGGAGCTAACCCAGGGCCTGGCACTCTGTGGGTGTATAGTAGGTGTTATGGACCATATGGACACATCCACCCTGTCCCTGGACAGTGAGCTTTCTGAGTCCCAGATTGGAAGGGCAGCTTCTTCCCCAAGGTTGGGTGGTCCCAGGCCCACCATGAATCTGGTCCTGAACTGGCTTTGTGAATGGCAGTAATGATGACCATGGCCACCATTTACTGATCCATGTTTTTACCAGGTACCCTGTACACACATACTCCTGCCACTCTGTCCCAGAAACCTTTGAGCCACCAGGAGTCCACTAAAACAAACAAACAAACAAAAAAACCCCTACAACTTCAAATTTCTTTAAAAACTACACATATTTATTTCTGGAAAAGATTAGAAGAAAATGCATTAACTTGTTAATGGTTGTCATTACTGGGTGCCATTCTTTGATCTTTTTCTTTTTTTTTTTTTCCATTTGCTTGCCTGCCTCTTCTAAATTTCCTACAGATTCTGTGTATTACTGTGTCATTAAAATGTATAAAAACCAAAACCAAACTCACTGGCTTCCAGTCGGTTCCGATTCACAGCGACCCCTCCTCGGGTTTACGAGGGAGTATCCCTACTGGGCAATCTACTTCCGTAGTGATATTACCTCGGAAACCCAAGGAGGGGTCGCTATGAGTCGGTACAACTCGAGGGTACATAACAACAACAACAAAATCTCTACGGAAGTAGATTGCCCAATCTTCCTTTCCAAGAGTGGCTGATGGGTTTGAACCTCTAGCCTTCTGGTTAGCAGTCAAATGCCTGCCTTAGGCACTACGGCCAAGGCCACGAATAAAGGGGATGGGGTTTGCAGGAGCAAACCTTCTCCCTGGGGGAGGGGGGTTATTTTAAAGGATTGAGTGCTTCTGCAGAGATGGAGGGGTTTATTTGCATATGCAATGGAGGGGAAGAAGGGGGCAAAAAGAAGGAGGGCGGCTAGAATCCTCACTTATTCTCAAACGTGCCTACATGAGCCTCGTCCAGCACCCCTACCTCTAGCTTGCCTCCACCACGGTGTTGGTGCCTGTGAGTCCTCTGTTTGCCGCCTGCCCCACCGGCCTGTGCGCTCCTTGAGGGCGGCAGGGCCTCTCTGACTCGCGGGGCCGGCGCGGAGCGGGCGTTCACAACGCGGAGGCGCGTGTGCCCAGGGGGCCTGCACCTCTTGGCAGTCCTGCCAGGCTCGCTTGGCTGCTCTGCCTTCGTCAGGTCCCGTGGCGCGTGCAGGTCTAACTTGCCCTCGGGGCTTCTGTTCTCTAGATCCACTTCCCGGATGTGGAGCGAGTCGAGTGGGCGAACAAGGTAAGGCTACCCACCCGCCTGGGGCGCTATCATCACTCCAGGCCTCGCTGGGCTCGGTGCCGCCAGCCGGTGGGTTCCGCGGGCTGTGTCATCCGCAGCAGCCTTGATTGGGCCGGGCAGCGCGTAGGGTCAGGCAGTTCCCAGGCCCCAAGAGAGGCTGAGATGACCCTTTGCCGCTGGGGTGGTGCCCTTTCTCCCTGACCACCTTCTCTCTCAGGTTCTTCTCTTTCACCAGTGAGCGGCTTTCTTTTCTTTAAAATGTGTGTGTGTGTGTGTGTGTGTGTAAAGACTTACATGTGGCCACAGCAGAGAAATTAGGAAATATAGAGAAGTATAGCGAACAAATACAATCTGTTACTGACTGGCCCACCAGGTCGATATTGGTGCTTTCGTACAGGGAGGAAGGCATTAGATAACAGCTGCTGGAGTCTTGCCTGGTTCCCAGCCCAATCCGCCAGCACTGGCTGCGAGACCTTGGGCAGGTTGCCTAAGGTCTCTGAACTGTTTCCTCATGTGTAATGTGGAAATAATTTTAGTGTCTTCCTCGTGGGATTGCTGTGAGAATTAATGAGGTCGTTACTGCACAACGATGCCTGGCACATCCTGAGCACTTGGATATTCGCTGTTGTCATTGGTGTTAGATCACTGGGGAACTCCCAGGGACTCTGCTGCCTTAGGTCTCAGGAGGGCGGAGCGCTTTGACTCCCAGTTGCGCCCTCCGCGGAGCAGGCATCGGAACGCAACAGATTAGGAAACAGCCCTGTCCCTGCCTGATCTGTCAAAACGCTCCCTAAAGGGGAAGCCTCCTCTGCTGCTCCCACTTCAAGTCTGACTAAGAGCTTTTTCTAATACAAACCTTTCCTCTGTTTGGGGAAGAGGCTTAGCTCATAGCAGGAATGACTTAGGTTAAGTTAAAGAAGCGACTTCCTGATGAGTGTTGATCAAAGGTTGGTATTTTCAAGTTACTAGAAATGTCAGTGGATGAAAAACTCTGTTACCTGCCTCATGGTAGAATTTGGAGGAAGCGGGTGACTGTTTTTAAGAGAATTTCTGAGGATTAATACCAAGTCCAAGGCCTCTGGGGCAAACCTTGTGCCATGCCCACAAAGTCAAGTCTGCGGTATGTGCGCCAACTAGTTCGTGATTTCATGCACGTGGTACATTTTTCACCAACACACAGATGCCCAGGACCTGAATGGGGAGATAGCTATGGAAACAAACCAGCTGTCAGGACATTAAAGTCCTAGGATCAGCTTTACACACAGGAGGCACACAGTGAAGGATAAACTAGCAAGACAGAGCATGGGACCAGGTCTTAGAAAGTAGAATCTTAAGGACTGGGGTTTGGAGAAGGCCTTGAAAGAGGTGATCCATTTTCCAGATGGGAACAATGAAGCCCCAAAGTCTCACACCTTTAAGCTCCTCTGATTACAGGTTTGGAATGGAGGGAGAGTAGGAAGTGGGTGTGTGTTTAAACCCAAGTTCACAGGAAAGGGGAGAAGCCTTTGCTCCAAACAGCACCTATTGGTCAACTAGCCCTCTTTCCATACTCCCCTCATGACTGCCACTGTTACTTGCCACTAGGCTTCAGGTCTCTGCCACCCTTTCTCCCCAGGCCCAGGCTTGGCTCTCAGACCAGCACCATGACGTGTTCTGCTACAGAACTCAGTCTAAGGCCATCTTTTCCTAATTGCTACAGAAAAATTATACCACAACAAGCAATTTAAGTTTCTATTCTGTGATTGTTCTAGTTACCTAGTATCGCTTTGACAAAAATATACCACAAATGGGATGGTCTTTGACAAACAAGAATTTATTGTCTTACAGTTTGGGAGGCTAAAAGTCCAAGTTCAAAGTGCCAGGCTCTAGGGGATGTGTGAAAGCCCCTTAACTTTGGGCTTCAGCTCTGCCTCTTGCTCTCAACCCACTGAAGCTAGGGGCATCTCTTTACTCAGACAGCTACTGGCTGCTGAGGCTAACAAGCCCAGGGTCGACAAATACAGTGGCACAGTCCTGATGTTACCAAACCACATGGCAGGCCATTAATTTAAATCCATTTTAAGTCCCAAGGTTGGCAGAGCATGGCAGGCTGCTGAACAATGACACGGCTACATTCAGGGTCCAAGCATGCCATATGCTGGAGACCATTCCATTCCCGAAGCTGTGTCTTATGTACAGGAAGCAGACCACATACCCAAAAGCAGCTACTCAGCTGCCCCAATACATTGCACCATGGAGCTGATTACCATTCTCATCATGGGGAATAACTACATCCAGCTGCCCAGCCACTCAACCAGACCTAGCCAAGTTGACACATAAGCTTAACTACCACAGTGAAGTTTCCCTTAAACCTCTGGCACTAGACTGTAGAATGGGATCATTTATGTTTTGGCACAGAATTAAAAGGCTTCATAATAGGAAATTTACTGAATGAGTATTTCATGGTGTTCTGCAAAGCGGCAGCAAAGCCCCAAATCCTGCTGCCTACACAAGAGTGGGAACCACTGCTGTGGTTATCAGATGTTAGATGGACAGATGGATGGATAGGTGGGTAGACGGGTGGGCAAGCAGGCTGCCGGCATAGGGACAGAGGGGTCCCCACCCCTCCGGGGCCAGGTTGCAGATGATCAGGACCTAGTCTTTGCAGCCATGGGTCTGGCTGAGGGCACGAGTCTGACTACCAAGAGCCTCTCCCTGTCCTCCCAGATCATCTCCCAGATCTGGCCCTACCTAAGCATGATCATGGAAAACAAATTCCGGGAGAAACTCGAGCCCAAGATCCGGGAGAAGAGCACCCGCCTGAGGACCTTTACCTTCACCAAGCTCAACTTTGGACAGAAGGTCAGTTCTGCCTTTGGGAGGTCAGCCTGGCTGGGTTGTGCAGTCCCTTCTGTCCCTCTCCCATCTCCTAACCGTCCCCCACCCTTGCCACAGGTCAGTCACCTGACTGCAAAGTTCCCACAGGTTAGGACAGGAACTACCCTCACCTGCATTTCCCAGCCTCCTCAGCCTCAGTACAGACCCCCTCAGTCCCAGCACCACCATCTCCCCAGGTTCTAAGCCTAGCTCAGAGAGAACAGCAAAGGAAAAATGGGAAATCATTCCGCTTTTCTTAAGCAAAAATTTGAAAACATGGCCATATGGTGGATGCCAGACAGACATTTGCTCACCTGAGACATCAGCTGGGGAGAACACACCTTCGTGGATGTAGATAGTGCCACAGAGGAGTTTATAATTCTCTGTTAACTGATCGGCTCAGGTAATTAGTGTAACAGTTCCACACTAGTTCTGTGGGGATCCACCAGTGTCCCAGGATAAAATGGTCCAGGCCAGAGAAGTTTGTGTCTCACATCCCTAAGGTCATGCATGCTCTTTATTCTAGACTGAGCTTCCTATCCCCCTCTGTCCCCACTCCTGCCGCCCCACAGTGCTGCTTGGTAAATTGGTATGGGTCTCATTTTGATCATTCAAAAATGCATCTCCAGACGGAGAACTGCTGTGATGTCCCCCTAAACCCACTGCTGTCAAGTCAATTCTGACTCACAGCAACCCTACAGGACAGAAAAGAACAGCTCCACAGGGTTTCCAAGGCTGTCTTCTTCAGAGGCAGACTGCCACCTCTTTCGTCTTTGGAGTGGCTAGTGGGTTTGAACCACTGACCTTTTGGTTGACAGATGAGTACTTAACCACTGTGCCACCAGGGCCCCTTGCTGTGGTGTCCATCACTTAGTAAGTCAAAAGCATTGTTCTCTGGTCAGCTCTGGAAGAAGCAGGTGTCAGAGTGCAGGCCAGCCTGCCGAGAGCTACTGTCTGGCACCAGGGGTGGGTGCCCATCTTTGCCTGACTAGCACCCTGAGTGGGAGGGGGGTGGATTGGGCATGCCAGCATCTGTTATTTTATTTATTCATTCCTTGATTCATTCATTCATAGCTTCCTGAGCACATGCTGTGAGCTAGGCATCATACACAGACAGATGGGTGTGGCAGTGTCCTGCCTTTGGGAAGGTCTCTGTCTTGTTGTGAGAAGCAGACACGTAAGCTGGTAATGACAACATGGCAGCGCATGCACAGTGGTAGAGGAATGCACGTTCGGAAGTGGAGAGGGGTAGGGGCTGTGGTAGTCAGGGAAGACTTCCTGGAGGGAGTAATGTCTGAGTTGATGTTCGAAGAATTCATCAGGCTAAGAGCCAGGAAGGGAGGGCATCACAGGAAGCTTGCAGGTGTTTAGAGCAGAGCCTGCTCTGCCAGGCCCCCGTGGGATGGGGCCCTGTTGGCAGGCAGATTACTGGCAGGCAGCAGAAGCAGGATCAAAAGTGGCTGATCCTAAGGGATGCTATTACAAGGTCAGGAAAACCTGCAGGGAGAGCTGGTCACATGCCCCCAGCCCTGCAGGAGAAATACCAGATTCTTGGTCCTGGCATTCAAAGTCCTTCAAGTCCTGACCCTACCACCATCTCCTCAGCTCTCTCATCCCCTACTGTGCCAGTCCTTTCCACGATGGGGTTACAGAGAGCTCCTCATGTGACCTCCTGGGCTTGGCCAGGCCTGAAGCTCTCACCTACACTCCCATGTCTGTGCCCAACTCTGATCTGTGCTGTGGTGACCTTGGGCCAATGACTTAGTCTCTCTGAGCTCTAGTTTCCTCGTCTGTGAAATGAAAGGATACACTTCTGAAGATTGTTGTGAGGTGTGTGCTAGGCCTGGCTTCAGGGCTGCTCTGTGTGGTTGTATGACGTGTGCCCAGCATAGGGCACTGGGTCCAGTGTAGGCCAGATTCTAGGCTAGCACTTGTCTCCTAACCCTGAGCCCTGTCTGGCACAGAGCAGGTGCTTGGACAGTGGTTATTCCTCTTTTTTTTTTTTTGGTAGAGGCCTCCCAGTGGGCAGCGCCATTCCCCCCACCCCACCCGCCAGGACAGGCCTCTGCAGACAAGAGTCTTGAGTGTGGCTGAGCTTTCATTAGCGCTGGGCAAACCCATTCCCCTCCCCCTAGGAGCAGCTGCTGGTTGCTAGGAGATTAGGTGTCCCTGTCTCCTCCCCAGGCTTCCACAGACTTTCCTGGGCCTGTAAGAGCAAAGCCTTGGAGGCCAGGGCAGAGCCTGGTATTGTAGGGCCTGAAGCTTGTACAATCCTGGGGACCCTCTTAAAAAGAATATAAAATTACAAATACAAAATAAGGGCAAAAGTAGATGTTTGTTTAGAATGAGAAGATAAATCACTACATGCTGTTGTTGTTATTATGTGCTGTCGAGTTGGACCCGACTCATAGCAGCCCCTCTTTGGGTTTCCGAGGCGGTATCACTACGGTAGTAGATTGCCCAACCTGCCTTCCGAGGAGGGGCTGGTGAGTTTGAACTACCTGCCTTCTGGTTAGCAGTCAAGTGCCTTAGGCACTAGGCTACCAGAGCTGCACATTTTAAAAAGCTGACATACCATAAACTCTGGGAAAATGACATAATATCTTTCATTAACTGCTCTGCATGTCTTTATCATACTTTTTCTTCTACATTTTTGGCCCTATACTCTTTGCTAACCTCTTCACACAACAGTGCATTTGGAAAGAAGAGAAATAGAAATTAATCTTTCCTCTAGTGTGATTAGCAACCTTGGAAGGAAGGTTGGGCAATCTATTTCCATAGTGACACTGCCTCGGAAACCCAAGGAGGGGTCGCTATGAGTCTGGTCTGACTCGACAGCAGTGCATTTGGTTTTTGGTTTGTCTAGCGTGATTGATTAGATTTTTTTCTTCAACATTTTATTACGAAAAATTTCAAACATGCAGAAGAGTTGAAAGAACTGTACCGTGACACCACATACCCACAATGTGGAATGGACTGCTGTTAACCTTTCACTGTATTTACTTTATTGCACATCCATGCACTCATCTCTCTAGCCATCTTCTCCTTTTATTTTTTTTGGATGCATTTCAGAGTACTTTGTGGACATCAGTGGACTTTACCCCTGACCACTTCAGTGTGCATATTATCAACATCAGTTCAAATGAAATCTGTTTTTTATTATTGATAAATAACAAGCAGACTTCACTCCAATGCCACCTGGCAGGAGAGGAAGGGCAGGGTCTGGGCAGAGAGGGGAAGATGATAACAGGAAAAATTACCTATGAGCTCAGCCCTTGGCTTCGGAGGCTGGGAAGCCCGGCCTGGGGTGCAGACTCTTTACTTTCTAAGGTCTACTCCCTCTGCCAAAGATCCTACGCGCTGCCTTCGCCCTTGTGGGGATAACACCTAGTCATTCGCTAGCACTCAGCTAAAATGCCACTTCCAAAGCCTCTCTGACTCCCAGGCTGGGTTGGGGGTACTCCTGGAGTCCTTAGGCGGCCCTCACTGTAGCCACCCTCCTGATTTCCTTGCCTCTACCAGTCTGGAAGCCCATGAGGCAGGCTCATGCCCACCTTGTTCCCTGCTGTCTCCCCAGCCCAGTGTCTGGCACAGGGTAGGTGCTTAGTAAGTGTGGAGGCAGGAAGGGAGGGGAAGGAGAGTACACATTCTAGGGAGAGATGCCTCATGGATGTCAGGGCCTAAGGGCAGGGGCTGCAGGATAGGTTTCTGTATTTGTACCTCATGCTGGGGGTGAGGCAGCGGCCATGGTGCTGTGTTTGATGAAGCTCAGCGCTGGGTGGGGTGCTGCCAGCATCCCCTGCTGCAAAAGCCCTGCTGACCCCACCCTCTGGCATCTCTTCCAGTGTCCTCGGGTCAATGGTGTCAAGGCCCACACTAACAAGTATAATCGAAGACAGGTGGTTCTGGACCTGCAGATATGGTGAGCTCTCTTGCTGTGGGGGCTCTCTGGGAACAGCCATATACACACTCTGATTTGTGATGTGAAAGCCCCTCACAGTGACTTCTCCCCACCCTACTTCCAGGGATGGGGGTACAAGGTCCTTGCTTGAGGGGAGAAGAGTGCCAGGAGAATGGATGGTGGAAGGACTGGTCCCAGGGAAGCCACTGCTGTCTGACCTCTAGGCCAGAGCTGGCTTCTGGCATCAGACTAGACCCCAGGGCACCCTCTGGGTCCCAAGGCCCAGACAGCAGAGCTTTCTTGGGGACTGGAGCCAGGCCACCTGGAGGGTCAGATCAACTGCCTGGAGAGGGCATGTGGCTGGGGGAGCAGGTGTGGCCAGGCCCCGGGCACTCTGGGCACAACTGAGAGGGGCCAGCAGGAGAATTGGCTGTGGGCACCTTGGGAGAACTAGAGGCTACAAAGACACAAGAGGGACTTCTCAGTGGGTTGGGTAAGGGCACCTCTCTCACATGAGGTTAGTAATAGGTTTGACGTCTTCTCAGAGAAAGCGAGATTTGACTTGTGCTTTAACGGACAAAAGGTCACCTCCTGAGGTTCCAGAACATGGCTGTTCCTTTCCAGTGCCTCACTTTCCCTGTCCTTAGCCCTTAGAGATTGGCATTCAGGGCATGCTGAGAAGACAGGAGCCAGCTCTGGCCACCATTCCCATTGGGGGGCTGGTCTCCAGTGTGTTAGAGTGGTGAGTGGACTATTGGGACACTGCTGCCCCTGAAGCCTGCCACAAGATCCATGTACAAAGAGTTGGGGCACATTGAATGTGTCTGCTCCTCCCCACCCCAAGCCTCCCAGTCAGCTCAGGTGGCTTGTGAGGACTCCCCCTGCCCCCTATGCCTGTCCTTTCAGGAGCACTTGGCAGTTGTGTGGCTCATGGCATCCACCTCCTCTGCCTGTGTCCTGTGGATATTTGATGGCCATCCTCTTCTCAGGCTTCTGACACACCTGGAAGAGCCACTAGCCGGCCTCAGACTGCCATCCTTGCAGCCTGAAAGCCTGAGACCTTGTTACCTTCCTTGACTCCCACCTCCCCCAGCAACAGCCTGGGGCTTTTCCACAGTAATCACTGGTTTCAGCAGCCAGGGCTCTTCTGTGTTCTTTCAGAGGAGACCTGGGCAGAGACGGGGCACAGTGCAGCATGGGGTGGGGCTAGGGGGCAGTATGCTCACCAAGAGCCTGTCCTTCTCAGGGGCTCTGTGGAGTATGAGGTGGGGTCATAGAGATGGAGATGTACATGAGATGGCTTCTGAGTACAGGGACGTGGGGGCTGCTTCCTGGGACCTGGCTTGGCCAGGGTCTGTGCAGGATGAGGTCATGGGCCGAGTGATGCAGAGCTTGGCCTATGATTCTGGGCAAGTTTTCAACCTCTCTGAGCAGTTGGACTTACCTTCTTCCTTCCTCGCTCCTTCTAGCTACATCGGGGACTGTGAGATCAGTGTGGAGCTGCAGAAGATACAGGCTGGTGTAAAAGGGATCCAGGTGGGTGGGCTGGTGTGCCTGCCCTGGTCCAGCCTGTGAGATGTGGGCAGGAGAGGGAGAAGTGGGCTCACGCTGGAGCAGCTACTGAGCAGGGAGACTGGCTGAGGTAGCAATGCCAGGAAGCGGTTGCCCTGGGCTTCTGGACCTGGTTCTCTCTTCCACAGCTCCACAGCCTGCTTGGGTTTATAAGGCCCTCTGGGGGAGAGTTTGGCTGCCAGGGGAAGTGAGAGTTCTGTTTACAGAGTGGTGCAGAGCCTTTATTTTGAAACCGAGGTGGACTGAGGAGGTGGAAATGTCTCGTGCCAGGAGTAAAGGAGCTGGGTTGAAGCTGGAAATTACTCCTGGTCTCCTGCTGCCTGGGCTGCCGGATGCTGGGGCAAGGTGGCAGGCCTGCTCAGGCGTGGCATCCCTGTGGGAGTCAGGGGGGAGCTCAGGGCCCCTTGTTAGCCCGCAAAGTAGTGGCAGCTGTGCCCAAGCCTCTGCACCCCAAGTGTGATCTTGGCTGTGGCAACGGTAGCCTGGGTGGATGGATGGTCCTGTCCTTTAGAGGGGGATGCAGCCATGAGATGAGGCAGCAGCAGGCTGAACGCAAGCACGAAAGAAGAGGAGCTAGGGTCCCTCATGGCCTTCCGTGCCCATCCAGCTGCAGGGCACACTGCGGATCATCCTGGAGCCCCTCCTGGTGGACAAGCCCTTCATAGGAGCTGTGACAGTGTTCTTCCTACAGAAGCCGGTGAGTCCAGGGGCTGGAGCACGGCCCACCCTGTGACTGAGCACTTTCCACTGGCCCAGGCACTGGGTTTGAGCATAAGAATGGACATTGTCTAAGTCCTACCTAGTCCTAGGCACATAAGGATTATCTCACTTAATCCTTATCTTGAGGAGCTAGACTCTGCTCTCTGCAAGATAGGGAAACAGCTCAGAGAAGTGGCTCACCAAAATCACTGAAGTGATGTGAAGTTGAGCAGAGACTGAAACTCAGATGTCTCCAAGCCCAGGATGGCTTGTGGCCATGTGGACTAGCCCACTCCTGTGGAGGTTGTGGCAGGAAGCAGCAGGCCCCACAGCCTTTGTCCTATCCTCCTTGGAGGCCTGAGAGGACAAGGAGGTGCTCTTGCCTGTCTGACACTCCTACTGAGGATGTCCCCCAACTAGGCTGGGTTCTCCATTCAGGTGGGGGTGAGGTGCTTGGCAGAGAGTTCTCAGCCTTGGGCTCCCAATGCCTTCCAGATTAACTGCCTCCCTCTGCCCCTGCAGCACCTGCAGATCAACTGGACAGGCCTGACCAACCTGCTGGATGCACCAGGAATCAAGTAAGTGCCTGGGAGTGCCAAGTGGATGTGGGGTCCTGGGGGCTATGCAGCTGCACAGTGGTCATGTCCTCCCATTCCACCCTTGCTATGTGAAGAGTGAGGGCAGCAGCAAGCCTTCACCCTCCAGAGGGAAAAGTGTATGAGTGAGGGGACAGTGGCATGAGGGGCTGAAAGTGTTGGGGGCAGGCACTGGGCCCTGCATGTGCATGAGCACCTGCATGCATGCACACACATGCACATGTGTGCACATGCTGAGTGACAAGTGCTTTGCTGAATGTTGTATTGAGGGACATGCAGGTCCCTGTCGTGCTACAGGGGGAGGTGGCTCTGATCAGATGAGACTGGATCTAGTGGCTGCCATGTGCACCAATGAGACACGAGCACAGGTGTTGGAACCAAAGCCAGCCAGATTAGTCTCCTGACACTGTCACTTAGCTGTGTGAGCTTGGATAAATTACTTTACCTCTCTGGGCTCTTCCTCAGTAGAGGGAATCCTGGTTTCCTCCTTTCCCCCTCACTCCACACACCTCCGCAATCAAAGTATGTGGTGAGAAACATGTGGCCTCCCATAGCCTTGGTCATAAGCACAGGGGTGTGTGTGTGTGTATGTGTGGGCAGCTGCCATAGGCCAGTGAGGGGGAGCTGGTCTGGGAGATCCCACCTTCCTGGGGCCCCTGGAGAAGAGCAGAGAAGGGCTGCAGCCCCATGTGAACACCTCTCCAGGAAGGAGTGGCAGCTGGGCCGGCAGCAGCCTGTGGGAGGGCCATTTGCTTCCCTCTCATGGGGGCCATCCACATTGATCTTGGCCCCTCTGGACACAGAGAATCCAGTCACACATTGTTCATTCAAAATAACATATATTGAATACCTACTGTGTGCCATCCTGTTCTAGGCACTGTCCCTGTCTCCTGTAGGGGAGAGAGGCAATAAAGAGCATACGAGGTTCTAACAGGGAATGGGAGAGCCATTTGCTGGGTACTAGCCGACTCGATGGCAAATAACAACAACAACAGTGTGTTTTAGAACTTTACACATAGCAACACGTTCCCGTAACAATCTTAGCAGGTGGGCATTATTATCCCCATTTTAGAGATGAGTAAGTAGCTAGTGAGTGGTAGAGCCAGGAGTCTCCCCCAGGTCATTGCCTTCAACTACCATGCTGTGCTGCCTGGAAGAACAAACAAGACTGGGCAGCAAGGGGGCGAGTATAGCAGGGAAGGACTGCTACTTTCGATAGACTGGTCAGTTGTAGTGGTTGTTAGGTGCTGGTGAGTCAGCTCTGACTCAGAGTGACCCTATGAACAACAGAACGAAACACTGCCGGTCCTGGGCCATCTTCGCAATCCTTGCTATGCTTGAGCCCATCGTTACAGCTGCTGCGTCAATCCTTCTCATGAAGGGTCTTCCCCTTTTTCACTGACCCTCCACTTTACCAATCACTTTACTGTGTTTCTCCAGGGACTGTTCCCTTCTGACAACATGACCAAAGTAGATGAAAGGAAGTCTGGCCATTCTCACTTCCAAGGAGCATTCTGGTTGTGCTTCATCCAGGATAGATTTGTTTGTTCTTCTCATAGTCCATTGTCTTTTCAGTAGTCTTCACCAACACCACAATTCAAAGGCATCAACTTTTCTTCAGTCTTCCTTACTCATTGTCCAGCTCTCACATGCATATTGAAAATACCATGGCTTGGGTCAGGTGCACCTTAATCTTCAAAGTGACATCTTTGCTTCTTAACACTTTAAAGAGGTGTTTTGTAGCATGTTGCCCAGTGCAATACGATGTTTGATTTTCTGACTACTGCTTCCATGGGTGTTGATTGTGGAGCCAAGTAAAATGAAATCCCTGATAACTTCAATCTTTTTGCTGTTTATCATAATGTTGCTCATTGGTCCAGTTATGAGGATTTTAATTTTCTTGGTGGTGAGGTGTAATCCATACTGAAGACTATAGTCTTTGATCTTCATCAGTAAGTGCTTCAAATCATCTTCACTTTCACTGAGCAAGGTTGTGTCATCTGCTTATTGCAGGTTGTAAATGGTTCTTCCTCCAATCCTGATGCCGTGTTCTTCTTCATATAGTCCAGCTTCTAAAATTATTTGCTCAGCATAAAGATTGAATAAGTATGGGGAAAGGATACAACCCTGATAATACACGCTTCCTTATTATAACCATGCAGTATCCCTTATTCTGTTTAAACAACAACCTCTTGGTCTATGTAGAGGTTCCTCATGAGAACAATTAAGTGTTCTGGAATTCTCATTCTTCACATTGTTATCCATAATTTGTTATGATCCACAGCCTTTATATAGCCTTTCATAGTCAGTAAAACACTGGTAAACATCTTTCTGTTATTCTTTGCTTTCAGCTAAAAATCCATCTGACATCAGTAATGA
Source organism: Orycteropus afer afer (assembly GCF_000298275.1). Taxonomy (NCBI): domain Eukaryota; kingdom Metazoa; phylum Chordata; class Mammalia; order Tubulidentata; family Orycteropodidae; genus Orycteropus; species Orycteropus afer. The sequence continues at coordinate 844,000 of NW_006921775.1, forward strand.
TATCCCTCATTCCATGTCCTCTTCTGAATCCAGCTTTCATTTCTGGAAGTTCCTTGTCAATATACTGTTGAAACCATTTTTAAATTATCTTCAACAAGATTTTACTTGCATGTGATATTAATGATATTGTTTAATAATGTCCACATTCTGTTGGATCCCCTTTCTTTGGAATGGGCACAAATATCGATCTCTTCCAGTCAGTTGGCCAGATAGCCGTCTTCCATATTTCTTGGCATAGATGAGTAAGCACCTCCAGTGCTGCATGAGTGTGCTGAAACACTGAAATGGGTAGTCTATCAATTCCTGGAGCTTTGTTTTTTACCAGTTCCTTCTGTGCAGTTTGAACTTCTTCCTTCAGTACCATTGGTTCTTGATCATATGCTACCTCCTGAAATAGTTGAACATCAGCCAGTTCTTTTTGGCACAGTGACTTTGTGTATTCCTTCTATTTTCTTTTGATGCTTCCTGCATCATTCAATATTTTGCCCCCAAAATCCTTCAATATTATAACTCGAGGCTTGATCTTCTTCAGTTCTTTCTGTTTGAGAAATGCTGACTGTGTTCTTCCCTTTTGGTTTTCTAATTTCAGGTCTTTGCACATTTCATTATTTTACTTTGTTTTCCCAACCCCCCCTTTGAAATCTTCAGTTCTTTTATATCAGCATTTCTTCCATTCACCTTAGCTACTCTACATTTAAGAATAAGTTTCAGAGTCTCTTCTGACATCCATTTTGGTATTTTCTTTCCTATCTTTTTTTTTTATGTATATATGGAGAAATTTATCTTAGGAAAATGGCTCACACACTTATAGAAGCTGGCAAGTCCAAAGTTCCTGGATCAAGCATCAAGCTGGAGGCTGTTCCCAACTCTTGCAGCTGCAGGGGCTGAGGAGCTCAAGGCTGGCAGGCAGCACACCGGCTGTTGACTCCAATGAATGATGAATCCAAGATCTCCAGGCCGAATGGTGGATTGTTCACTCACGGACAGTTGTAGGCAGCACAACAGAATCTCAATCCACAGAAGAATGTCTTCTCTCCGAGGATGTCCACAGATATATATAATATATATATCGGAAGCAGGCCACACCTCTAGGGAAACTTCCTTTCAACAGATTGGCCACTCAAAACATAATTATCTGATCCCATCATGGGAACAACCACACCACAACAGCTCAAACCACACAGAATTGTGGTCCAGCCAAGTTGACACACAGCTCC
>NW_006921775.1:847466-894581 GCF_000298275.1 Orycteropus afer afer
CAGCAAAAGTCTACCACTCAGCCCACCTTTCTCTTCACCTTCCCCGTTTGTTCCCTAGCCACTGTACACAGTCCTCCGCGCAGACCCTGGCTAGCAGGGGATTTTTAGGTTAATTCTTAAGTCCTACCACCATTTGGTAATGTCCAAGTTGTTTGTGCCATCAGGGGCGCTCAGGTCCCTGCCATACCGCAGCTCCGTATATCTCCTTTTTTGGTATTTTCACACAAATTCTTCTGCTAGTTGGGGTTTAGTCTACTTCTGTATCCTTCTCTTCAAGACTCGGGTCCAAGATTAACTTCTGTGTCTGTGTCAATTGGTTTCCCTTTTCTTTGTTGAAGAGGGTCTGTGCAGTCCTTCTACCTAGTCCTCCATCTTCCACCTTCTCCTTTTTTTCCTATCTTTTTAATGACCATTAAAAATGATATTCATGAATGATGTTCTTGATATCATCCCACAACTCATCTGTTTTTCAGTCATTGGTGTTTAATGCATCAAATCTATTCTTCAGATGGTCTCTAAATTCAGGTGGAATATAATCAGGGTCATATTTTGGCTCTCGTGGACTTTTTTTAACCTTGTTTAGCTTCAACTTGCACTTGCATAAGAGCAATTGATGTTCTGTTCCACAGTCAGCTCCTGGCCTTGTTTTCACTGATATTGAGCTTCTCCATTGCCTCTTTCCACAGATGTGTTGTTGTTGTTAGGTGCCATTGAGTCATCTCTGACTCATAGCAACCCTATGTACAACAGAGTGACACACTGCCCACTCGTGTGCCATCCTCATAATCTTTGCTATACTACAGCCCATTGATGCAGCCACTGTGTCAATCCATTTCATTGGGGTTCTTCCCTTTCTTTTTTGCTGACCCTCCACTTTACCAAGCATGATATCCTTCTCTAGGGACTAGTGCCTTCTGACAACATGACCAAAGTAGGTGAGATGAAGTCTGGTCATTCTTGCTTCTGGCTACACTCGCCCAGAATAGATTTATTCATTCTTCTGGCAGTTCACAGTACTTTCAGTGTTCTTTGCCAACACCACAACTCAAAAGTATCAATTCTTCTTCAGATGTAGTCGATCTGATTCCTGTGTATTCCATCTGGTGAAGTCCATTTGTATAGTGCTATTTACATTGTTGAGCAAAGGTATTTACAATGAATAAGTTGTTGGTGTTGCAAAATTCTATCATGCAATCTCCAGCATCAGCTCTGTTACCAAGGCCATATTTTCCAACTATTGATGATTCTTCTTTGCAACTTTTGCATTCCATTGCCAATAATTATCAACACATTTTGATTGCATGTGTGATCAATTTCAGACTGCAGAAGTTGGTAAAAAAAAAAAATCTTCAATTTCTTCATCTTTGGCTTTAGTAGTTGGCGTGTACATTTGAATAATGGTAGTATTAACTGGTCTTCCTTCTAAGTATATGGATATTATCCTATCAGTGACAGCATTGTACATCAGGATAGATCTTGAGATGTTCTTTTTGACAATGAATGCAATGCCATTCCTCTTCATTTTGTCATTCCCAGCATAGTAGATCATATGATTTTCTGATTCAAAATGGCCAATACCAGTCCATTTCAGCTTAGTAATGCCTAGGATATCATCTTTATCCCCCCAATTTCACTTTTGACAACTTCAGTAGAGACTCAAAATGTATCCTTCCAACACATACGCTGTATACACAGACATGCACATCCATCCTGGGCAGGCCTGCCCCGCCAAGCTCTGCTCCTGGCTCCAGCTCTGGGGATGAGTGCACAGGCAGGTAGCATGGGGGAAGGAATACATGCCCCCATAGCTAGTGATGACCTGTGTCTCCAGTGACGTATCGGACAGCCTACTGGAGGACCTCATCGCCTCCCACCTGGTGCTGCCCAACCGCATGACCGTGCCCGTGAAGAAGGGGCTGGATGTGACCAACCTGCGCTTCCCTCTGCCCTGCGTGAGTACTTGGCCCTGACCACAGAGCCCAGTGTTGAGGAACAGACAGGCTGGTGGGGAAGAGAGTGTCCTGATACCTGGGATGCATTATCAGATGCTAATCCTTATCACCACCCTGAGAGGGTACAGCATCCTCAATTTATGACGTGGAGACTGAGGCTGAGGAGGTTGAATGACTTGCCCAAGGGTATCCAGCCAGGGAGGGGCAGGACCTAGGGTTGATTCTCTACCTGCTCCTGGTCCCTCCATGTGGCCTGTGTTGGAGACTGTGGGCAGTTACCCCTGTGAGGACCTGGGAGCCTCCCGTCCTCCTTCCAGGGTACTCCATCAATTTGGTGGCAGAAAGATTCTTTGGGGTGATTGAGAATTCTTTTGAGTTAGGATGTGGGGTTTCCTTGGCTGCTGAACCCCCTTCTCCCCAGTCCTTGGTCCAGTTCAGGAGGCCCCTGGGACAGCCATGTGGCCTCCTCACAGAAAGGTACCCTGGCTGTGGGCCTGAGCTCCTCAGGGCTGGGAGTCAGGAGCATGGGGGATGGGAAGAGCCCACTTTTACCATCAGTGTCAGGTGAGAGGCATTGGTTTCTTTTTAAACTTTCCCTGATGGCTGCTTCTACTCAGGCCAGTGCCATGCTTGGCACTCTGACTTGGGAGGGCACAGGCTGACTGGGAAAAAGACACATATGCCCTCTCAGCCTTCTCCCTATGCCCTCTCTCTTCAAGGGACACTCACGCTGGCTTCGCCTATGGTAGTGGGTCCCAGGCATTCACCCGCCAGAGTCCAAGTTTTCAGGCTGGGTCTCCTGCTGGAAACTTCATGCCCTCCAGTTCCTGATTCCCTCAAAGTTACAGTTCCACAAGTGCCACCCAAACTTCTTTTTGATCATCTTGTTCTTGTTCCTTGACTCCTGAAAAGTCCTGTCATTGTGAGGGCTGGTGTGTCTGCTACCTCGTCCCTATTGCCTGGCCACACCCTGCTCTCAGCTCCCCTTACTGGCATCTTTGTCATGTTGGGTCCCTAGCCCAGGAGGGGTGTGTGTTTGCGTAGACAGATAGAAGCATGTCTTAAGAGGTTTGTAATGCCTGCCCACCCTGTCAATGGGCCTTCCAGCATCTCAATGAGGCTGACAAGCAAAGTTGGCTCATAAGAGAAAATTCAGTCCTCACTTAACAGTACAGCACTCAGAACACAGAGACATGTCACCTTGTCCTGTGTTGGTTCTCCTTCTTCCTGACGTCTCCACACATGAGGGGTTCCTGCCACCCCCAAAGACACATCCTAGTCTCAGCATTTTGTGGACACACCTAAATTGTTTGGGCTAAATTGTTGTGGATTTCCTCACAGTTTTTACTTTTTTCTTTTATTATATTTTTAGGTAAATATCTCTGAAATATAAGGAAACTTTTCTCTTTAAACATAAAAACATAAGCATGATGCCATTATTACACTTAAACAATTACACATAATTTCTTAATATCATTAAATATCCAGGCAATGTTAACAATTCAGTTGTCTCAAAAAATGCCCTATTTTCTTCAGTTTGTTTGAATTGAGAGCTAAATTAGGTTTACACATTGTGTTTGGTTGATACTTAAATATTTTAATCTGTAGGTTCCCTGTCTCTTTCTCTCTACACAAATTCCTCACTTATTGACTATCTCATTGCCTGACATTTCATATTTGCAATAGTTAAAAATCTACTATCTGACTGTTTTGTGCATAAGAATGTATGCCTAGGCAGTAATAAATGCTGAAGTGGGAGGCGAGAATAATGCTGACTGTGTTGGTTATGGTTATATGTCAGCTTGGCCAGACCATAGTTCTTGTTGGTTTGGCAGTTAGGTAATGATATAATTTGGCAGTTAGGTAATGATATAATTTGGCAGTTATGTAACGATATAGTCATTTTACATTTTGTGATCTGTGGTCATCCTCCATTTTCGAAAAATGCCAGTTTTTGCGTAACAAACTGGTCTTTGGAACTTAACCATCTTGATAAGTGAGGAATGGTGTATTTGATTCCTTGAAATTTACTTGGTGAAGAAACCAGGTTATGCACTGTAGTTTCTGACAAGCTGTGTTTGGTTGATTGCATCTCTGTGGTGTAGTTTCACATGTTCTTCTGTCTCCTGTAGCTGGGAGTTTGTTCTAGAAGGTGATTGTTTCAAGCTCAAACTTTTGGCAAGATTACTTCATAGGTGGTTTGTGTATGGAGGCACAAAATGTCAAAATGTCTTTTTTTTGTGATTTATTAGTCATTGATCATCATTGCCTCAGTCATCAATTCATTGTTGTTGTGTGCTGAATCTGACTCATAGTGACCCTGTAGATCAGAGTAGAACTGCTCCTTAGGGTTTCTAAGGCTGTAATATTACAGAAGCAGACTGCCTACTCTTTCTCCATTGAGTGGCTGGTGGGTTCAAACCAGCAGCCTTTTTGTTAGCAGCCAAGCACTTAACCACTGTGCCGCCAGGGTTCCTTAGCATTAATTCATTAGGAGCTGTGAAAGGGTGATTATGTCATTAACCAGTTCTCTATTGATGGACAGTTGTGTCTGGTCTTTTGATGTTACAAATAGTGTAGTAATAAATAGCTTTGTGCACATGTCCTTATCTGTTTTTGCCAGTAGGCTGTTGGAATAAATTCCTAGAAGTGAGATTTCTGGGTCAAAGGATAAATGTATGTGTATTTATTGGTACTTGAAAAAGTAGCTCTAGGCAGGAGGCTTACCTTAGGTTCCATGAACTATCTCCTCTCTCCCCCAATTCCTGTGCTCTGTAATGGACTCAGATTTTTAATTTCTTCCTCTTTTTTTTTAAGCCCCCTCCCTGTGCATGTAGGGAAAGGGGTCTGCCCTACCCAGGTGTGGAGGGGTGAGGCTTGGTGCTGGGTGCTTTATGATTACATGGACCCACTGCCAACAAGCACTGCAGTGCTTGTAGGAGTGTGTACACCTGGGTATCAGGAAGAAGTAACACTGGGGGTTGCCAGAATGCAGATTACAGAGGGGGCCTGGAGTAAAGGAGGAAACCTCCTCAGGTGGCATGGTTGTTGGTCCAGGAAAGGGAAGTAGCTGCAGTTGAATAAGCCATTCACGTGGCAGGTTTGAGGCAGGGAGGGGTGGAAGGCCAAGGACATGGGGAGTAGTATCTAGTAGTGAAGAGAGCCCTGGGTCCTGCTGTCACTTGCCACATGGCCTTGGTCAAGTCACTACCATGTCTGGCTTCTGTCTCCCCATTCAGACTTTGAGAGAGTGAGGAGGGGGCAGGGGTGACCTCCGATGGCTTTGGTTTTGGTGTTTTGGGCCTTGAGCGCTGGTACAGTGCAGGGAGCAGCTGTGAGCCCCAGGTCGTGGCATTTTCTAGGGTGTGATCCGAGTCCATTTGCTGGAGGCCCAGGAACTGGCCCAGAAGGACAACTTCCTGGGGATCCGAGGCAAGTCAGACCCCTATGCCAAGGTGAGCATCGGCCTGCAGCATTTCCGGAGCAAGACCATCTATAAGAATCTGAACCCCACTTGGAATGAGGTGTTTGAGGTGAGGGTCTCTTCAGCCTCATTTGGCTGCCTTCACACTCTGCTCTGGGTTGCGCAGGGAACAGACAAGGCAAGGCTTGGCCCTTGGGATTCTTACATAGCCATGGGGGCAATACTGGACCAGAGAAGGGGGCCTTGGATGCCAGGAACTTGTTAAGTGCCCTTAACAAGGACTGTGGGTTCCTTCTTCCCATATCCCCTAGGGTTCTCCAGGTGGGGGTGCTCTGGCCCCGCTGGAGGGCCAGACTGTAGGCAATTCTTACCTCCCTTCCCCACCGGAGTTAGATTTGTTAGAAGTAAGGTTTTAAATCAAAGGAGAGAACTTCAGAGGCATAGTCCTGCCCAGTCCTCTCAGCCTCCCCTGCGAGAGCCACGCACCAGGAGCCTGAATTCTTTCAAGGGCCAACCACCATCCCTATACTTGAAGGGTGGGACCCACAGCCTGTTAAGGCCACAAAGGCCCCTCAGAGTACATGTACCTGGGGACACCTCCTCAGTGACTGCCCTGCCCTCTGCACACTATATAGAAGTACCCCGGCACTTGGGGTGTGGCAGTGAGAGCAGGAATGATAAACGGCAGTGGCAGTCTCCTGGTGTCCCAGAAAGATCAGATGAGACAGTGCTCTGTATGCTACCAGCCCCTTGCAGAACACAGCAGCTACGGTCCCAAGCACCCACGGGCTTGCATTCGTTGTCTCTAATCCTCACTGCCCCACAGGGGTGGGGGACCACTCCCCTTTTATAGGTGGGGTCCATGAGGCACTAAGAGGGCAGGACCATCCCAGGGGCTCTCAGCTGGCAGGTAGTGGGGCCAAGATCTGTCTCCCTTTGGGTCACACCTGAGATCTGCTTCATTAGCTGTGTGGCCTGCTGGTCTCATTCCCTCCAGCTCATAGTGTATGAAGTCCCTGGCCAGGACCTGGAGGTGGACCTGTACGATGAGGATCCTGACAGGGATGACTTCCTGGGCAGGTGAGGACAAGGGCCCAACTGGGCCTGGGGCAGCCTTCCTTCCCTGGGGATGCTGAGCTGGGCCTTAAAGCAGCTGCTCTGCTGTCATCCCCTCTATGATGATCATGGGTGTGTATATATCTTTGGTGTCCCCTTAAGGCTCAGTGACCTGCAACCCTTTCTGGTTACTCTTTAAAAAAAAAAAAAAAGTGGTTTTGGTGAAAATTTACACAGCAAATTAGGTATCCATATAACAATTTCTGCACACATTGTTCAGAGACATTGGTTACATTTTTCACAGTGTCAACATTCTCATTATTGCCATTCAGGTGGTTCTGCTGCCAATAATCTAGTTTCTGTGCCCTGCTACCTTTTCACCTTTGCTTTAATTTTTGATCATTTGGTCTTATAGAGATGATTTTTAAAGGAATGTAGTGCTCACAGGTGATAGTCTTTATTTCATGAAACAATCTGTTATTTAGCTAAAAGGCAACCTCAGGATAGTTTGATACAAGGTTTAAAGGGTATCTGAAGGTGATGGTCTTGGGGAGTCCTCTAATCTCAACCTGTCCAGTAGGTCTGGACTTTTTAATAATTTGAGTTCTATCCCACATTTTTCTCCCATTCTATCAGGATCCATCTGTAAGATGGCCCTGATGAGAATCTGGTCACTCTTGACATGGTAACTGTGTCAGGCAACTAGTCCACCTTCCACACTTGCCACAAACCTCCTTGTCAGATGCCACCTGAGTGCCCAGTCCTAAGTCCTACAGCTCTGCTTTCTACCCTCCTGATAGTGCACCTAAAGTGGCAGGGGGCAAGGCTGGCATGGCTGGCCAGGTGCCTAGTACCGAAGTATCCTGGCCAGTTCACTCTGGAGTGGAACATTAAACCTCAGGACCATGGACAGCTGGAGTGGTGTGGGTGGGCACAGCTATCAGAATTTCAAATTTACACGTCTTTTGCTCCAGCAGTCTCAATTTCAGGATCTCCTGTAAAATAAAAGCACTAGTTCCTGAAATGTGTATTGTAGAAGTGTGTGGTAACAAAACAAAATTCTAGAGACAAAAATATCCAGCCTCAGGAGACATTGGTTGAATGTCTGAATAAATATGCCATTGCCAAACTACAGAATATATTGCAGCTTTTATTAAAAGTGATGAGTAGGGTCCATGTGTATTGGTCTGAGGACGTCCATGATGTATGAATACAAGGGGGGAAAGTAGCTGGATTCCATTTTCAAAGGGAGGAGCTCTCATGGGGTTGTTTATGTTTGCCCGAGTTCATGAGCACTGACCTGTTCACACTGCTGGCTCAGAGGGCTGGGGTGAGGCGGCAGGAGAGAGTGATATAACCAAGTTTTTACACTCCTATGTATTGGTTGGCTTATTTCCATGAACATGTAATTAAAAAGAAAAAGTAGACACACAACAAAATGACAGGAGCATGATCTAACAGGCAAAGAAACAGCTCACCACCAGATGTTTTAATTTTAATTAAAAAACTTGCACTTTTTATGTTGCAGAACAGAAGTCTGACTTTGGGTTCATGCTTTATTTAGCTGATTTAAAATGCATATTGAGCTCAAGCACATATTCTAACAGTTCAATAGGATTACATTTGCCCTCTGGCTTGGGCCAGATGTGTGTAGGGGGCACACTGTGAAATGGATGTTACCTCCTCCCACACACGTGTCAACTAGTTATTTCTGGTGGGCATATGGGACGGTTTTGGAAATGGAAGGGCATGTGGGGTTGTCACAATGGCTGGATGAGGTGGTACCACTGGCACTGAGAGAGCACAGGACCAGGAAGTTAAATTCCTGCTATGCACAGGAAGAATCACCCCACCCAAAATCCCAGTAGCCCCACTGTTGAGAAATCCAAAGATAATGTGGCCAGCAGCTTCTGTTTGTCCCCTCTGGGGGCCACCTGCCTCGCTGGCCTTGATGGCTGGAGTCTTTCCTTCACTCAACTTGAAGTTGGTCTCCCAACGGTTCCTTAGGGCCTCGCTGAATAAGATCCTTTTTCTTATGGGCCCACTCAGATTGTTGAAACTATCAGGGTGGGCCTTCGCATCCTTCGTGTTTTGCCATCTCTGAGCTGAGCATCTCTCTGTGTTTTCCAGCCTACAGATCTGCCTCGGGGATGTCAGGACCAACAGAGTGGTAGACGAGGTAGAGTTGGGGCCTGCGACCCGGGGTTTCAGTGCAGCACCCATCCCCATGAACAGCTAATCCTGTGAAGTGGGCCTTCTCTGCTGGGCCACATGCATGCTCAGGGGAAGAGCTGGGTGAAACACAGATGGGTCCCCAAGAGCCCCTAGGGTCCCAGCTGGAGGGATCTTCCCTGGAAATGCCCACAGTCCAAGGACCCCCAGCAAGGGACAGTCTCATTATAAGGGAGGGCTGTCTGGGCCTGGCAGAAGGGTTTTTTCATCCCAAAGTGGAAAACTTTTATCCTTGTATAACCACATCTTCCAATCGCTCTGAACCCAAAGTCCACACTCTATGGCCAGTTCACCTTTTTTCTAGTCTCTATTAGGCCCTTGCTGTGTCCTGGCTACTCAGGAAGAGGGTCAATAGTATCTTCCTGCCCCTTGCCCCCTCCCATCCCTGCAGTGGTTTGTCCTGAATGACACAACCAGTGGGCGGCTGCACCTGCAGCTGGAGTGGCTGGCACTGGCCACTGACCGGGATGCTCTGGTCGAGGTGAGTGCAGCGTGTCAGGGGCTCTGAGCAGAAAGGTGAGAGAGGGACGTGGGGCGGGATGGTCTGTGTGCACAAGGGCAGGGAGGAAGTGAACCTAGCCCTGCCTCCTGGAGAACATGTCACCCAGCCCATCTCTACAGAGTAGCTCCTGACCTACCTCAGCAGACAGAATCTCAGCCATTTTCCAGGAAGATGGGGTCCTTAGAACTCTGTGTTCATAAATGAACTCCATCTTTGTATCTGTCTTCAATCTGTCATGCTGCAGTTGTATTCTCAGCCTTAGCAGAGAGATTGTGAGTGATCTTTTTAGTCTGGAGTGCAAGGGCAGGCGGGTGGGCGGGCTTCCATCTGCCACATGTGAAAACCAGTCTGCCTTTCTGCTGCTGCTTGCAGGACTCTAGTGGCCTTTCCACTGCTGTCTTCTCCACTGCCATCCTCGTCGTCTTCCTGGAGAGCGCCTGCAACCTGCCGGTGAGTGGTGACATGGCCAGAGTGTCCTCTCTGGAAGCACCTTATGCTCTTCACTTTCAAATGTCCATGTGCTGCTCATTTACCTCATTATTCTTGTGCTACAGAGAAACCCTTTTGACTACCTGAATGGTGAATATCGAGCCAAAAAACTCTCCAGGTTTGCCAAGGTATGTGTGTGGTTGAAAACTTGAGTGAGGGCAGGTCACAGCTCCTCTCCAGAGTCACCACAGCCCCAGGTCTTCTGAGCCATGATGTGTGCACACACAGTCTGAATACCAGAACTGCTCAGTAAGTCTGCATGGACCAGGTACAGGGCTTGGCAACTCATCCTTAATGTTCTTTATCCCTGAGCCCTTTGATGACTGTGCCAGTAGTTTTATTGCCATTTACAAACAGGATGCAGAAGGTTAAGTGCCTAAGTCTCATAGTTAAGAGGAGGAGCCAGAATTGGACTCTTCCCCATCTGATTCCACAGGTCATGCTCTAAGCCCCAAAGAACAAGAGTCTGTGCCCAGCCAGGCCCTGCTCTGGCTTTGGGTCTTTAACTTTGGACCTCACCCTCGGGTCAGTCCTGCCCTTGATTATTACAGTCTTGGCAGCCTAAGGAGTCTAGGGAGCACCAGGGCAGCCTTTTTTCAGTGGGAAGCAATAGGCTGGCCCCACATCCCACTGATGCTCCCAGGGTATGAGAGTATCTCAAGCTGACACTGACAGTACCACCATTGTTGTGGATTTTTCCTTTCACAGAATAAGATCAGCAGAGACCCTTCTTCCTACGTCAAGCTATCTGTAGGCAAGAAGACATACACAAGCAAGGTACGACAGCTGTGGAGTGTAGTCTTGGGGGTAAGATGGAAGGAAATGGAAGTGTCTAGGATAGGTCTTAATAACTGATAACTGAGGGAAGCAGAGGATGGTCAAAAACAACGGCTGAGGGGCAAAAACAAACAAAAAAACTCAGACTCACTGCCATTGAGTCAATTCTGATTCGTAGCAACCCCCATTGCGTTTCCAAGGCTGTAAATCTTTGTGGAAGCAGAGTGTCTCATTTTTCTTCTGTGGAACAGCTGGTGGGATCAAACCACTGACCTTTTGCTTAGCAGCCAAATGCCTTAACCACACCACCACCAGAGCTCCTTGAGAGAGCCAAAAGGGCAGGGGATTAGCTTGCACTGAATGCCTACCAGGTGCCAAAACACTTTATATATTTCTCACAATAACCTCACAAATAATTTTTTAGTCTAAGAATCTGAGGTTCAGAGATTGACTTGCCCCATGTCACATGCTAGAAGGCAGGAGAACTAAGGTTCCAGCCCAGGCCTAGCTTTAAAGCCCATGTCCTTCCCACCACACAATGACATTTCAGGCCAGCAGCAGAAATCTTGCTGGTCCCTATCCCCTGGGAGTTAACTCTACTACTAGAGATTTTCAGTCCCTATAGATCTTCCTGGTAAAGCACCTCTTGCCTTGAGTCTGGCTGCCCCTCCCTAGTGTCTCCCATTGGCTGTAGCATGTGTGGGTCTGGTCCCTGGGCAGGCACACAAGGCTCCCAGTGTGGTACCTGGTGGCCACAGTGACAGCAGAGGCACTGGTTTCTAACTCTTCCCAACCTAACCTTCAGTGTTCTCTCCCTCTGTCTCCAGACATGCCACCACAGCAAGGATCCCGTGTGGAACCAAGCGTTCTCCTTCTTTGTACACAACGTGGCAGCTGAGCAGCTACATGTGAAGGTTTGCTTGCAGTCGGGCTCTTAGAATAGACTTCTAGCAGGAATGGGAGCTTGAAGCACATCTGAGCTAATTCTCGGTGTAGTGCTTAAGGCCAACTACTCATGTGCAGGAGGGAATAATAAGGCCCTCCAAGGCCTCATCTTCATGAGGCTGCCACATAAGGTCACTAGGCGGATGTGGTAGGATAAACCCTCATACCCCTTGGCTCTCCCTGCAAAAGGGCCTTTCTGGTTGTTCCATAGCACCCAGAGTGGCCTGTGTTGGAACATGTATATTGATGATGATGATGTACTTCATTAAAAAAAAATTCCTTTGATTCTCACAAACTATCTGTGGAAAAGATACATTTTCTCTATTTTACACATGAGCAAACAGGGACTCCAACAGTGAGTTATCCAAGATGTTATGACTAGCAAGTGGTGAAGCTGAGATCTTTTAGGGACCTCTTCATGTTCTTTGGGTTCAGAAGGCCTTCCTGGATGTCCCATGGAGCAGCACAGTTCATCTGTCCCTAAAGCCCCCATGGCCTTGGACATATGACACACTAGCCTCATTCAAATCATAAATGCCTCTACCCTGAGTCATTGCTCCTCTGACTGAAGGCAGGGACCAGTTCTCCATTTGCAGTTCCCAGAACAGGACCAGATGCCAATAGCAGCACAGGACATACTTACTGAAATGAAATCAGACTCAGCTGGGGCCCAGATTGTGGGGAGGGTGAGGGTGGGGCTTGGTTATTCTCTTGTTCTGTGACTGGCCCACTACACAGGTGCTTGATGATGACCAGGAGTATGCTCTGGGAGTGCTGGAATTCCCCCTGTGCCAGATCCTCTCTTGCGTAGACCTCACCCTCGAACAGCGCTTTCAGCTGGACCACTCGGGCCTGGATAGTCTCATCTCCATGAGGCTGGTGCTGCGGGTAAATCTTCACCCTAACCCTGAGAGAAGGAAGTGCGGCTCTGGTTGTAGGGCAAAGTGGACTCTGTATCGTGGCCATAAAAAGTCAAGAGATGGATTTGTGTTTACTCCTGGCCAGAAGAAAGCCAGGAGATGGATTAAGCTAGGGTTCCTTTTTCATCAATTTTAGAAAACTGCCAGCCACTATCTCTTCAATCCTTTTAATCCCTTTTTATAGAACTCCTTCTATGCTGGACTTTTTCATCCTATCCTCCACGTCTCTTGACCTGACCTTTATATTTCTCATCACTTTATCTCTTGGTGCTATATTATGGTTAATGTCCTCAAATCTATATTCCAAATCAGTAATCCTTTATTTGGCTAGAATCTCTGGTGGCATAGTGCCTAAGGCATTTGACTGCTAACCAGAAGGCTGGCAGTTCAAACCCACCAGCCACTCCTCAGAAGGAAGGTTGGGCAATCTACTTCCATAGTGATACTGCCTTTGAAACCCAAGGAAAGGTTGCTATGAGTCGGATCCAACTCAACGGCAGTTTTTTTTTTTTTTTTTTTTTAAATCTGTTTAAAAGAGCTCTGGTGGTGTAGTAGTTAAGGCATCTGGCTGCTAACCAAGAACCCACCAGCTTCTCTGCAGAAGAAAGATGAGGCAGTCTTCTTCTGTAAAAAGATTTACAGCCTTGGAAACCCAATGGGGGTCACTATGAGTCAGAATTGACTCTATGGCAGCGAATTTGGTTTTGTTTTTGGAATCTACTTAACCTGCTTGTGGTTTTTAATTTTGATGACTATTTTTCATTTATAATTTTATCTTTTCCAAATCCATCTTGTCTTTTTACATAGCATTTTATTATCTTCTCATCTACTCCATCTTTAATCATTTAAAAATGCTTATTTTGTAATGAATACATTTATCAATTCTAGTCTGAAGATCTCGAATGTTGAAATTTGATGTTTGCTGTGTCTGTTGTTTATGGTGGCTCATTTATGGTTTGTAATTTGGGTTGTAAACAAATAATCAGGGTTCCTCTATGACCTGGATTGAGGTAGTTCTCTTCCAACGTGGTTTTGCTTTTGCTTCAGCCAAGAGGCATTACAAACCTGGGCCCATTTTTATGGACAGGCTATGTATGACATATCTTGTTATTGACCTTTGCTAGTAGATGGAATTTTTATTTCCATACTACTTTTTTCACCAAATATATAACCCATCTTCATGGACCTCACTTCCAACTCCCAGCCTCACTTGGGTCTAAGGACTTGCTTCTTGTCTGCAAGATCCTTAAAACCCTAACCCCTTAGATACCAAAACTGGTAAATGACCCCAGGAAAGCTTAACCTTTAATCTTTCAGTTTTTCCGGCAACCCCCTCTTTTAACTGGGAGCTCTGGTGGCATAGTGCCTAAGGCATCTGACTGCTAACCAGAAGCTGATGGTTCTAACCCACCAGCCACTCCCCGGAAGGAAGGTAGTGATACCACCTCGGAAACCCAAGGAGGGGTCGCTATGAGTCGGATCCAACTCGACAGCAGTGCGTATCGTTTTGTTGTTGTCTCTTTTAACCATAAAGGTTTCCCTTACTTTCTTGTGAATTTGGCTATCCATTTTAAAGTATGTTTGTTTCATTTTACTTGGCATTCCTAATGAGGTTTTTCAGAATATTTTTACTGCCATATTGCAGGAAATGGAAATCTCTAGGATGAGTCTTGAAAATTGATAACTGAAGGGCAAAGATGGGGAATAAACAATGATTGGGGTTTGAAATGTAGGCCTAAGAGCATAGGGGTGGGTCTGAATAGGAAACACATTTTAGGGAAAACAATGGTGAGTGAGAATGACAGCTGGAAATAACCGTATCCAGAAGGCAGCTGGTACTACATGTCCAGGTTGGGGTGGGGGTAGGACTGGAGGGTAGACCTGAGAGTCCTCCATACAGGAGGAAAGTGCATGCTGTGAGTGGACCAAGTCTCTAGCAGCCAGTGAGCATGTAAAGAGACAAGGGGTCCTAGTCTTGATTAACACCCAGCAGTGAGATAGAAGAGCTCTGGTGGTACAGTGGTTAAGGTATTTGGCTAGTGACCAAAAGGCCAGCAGTTTGAACCTACCAGTCTCTCCATGGGAGAATGATGAGGCAGTCTGCTTCCAGAAAGATTTATAGCTTTGGAAACTCTATGGGGCAGTTCTACTCTATCCTATAGTATCACTATGAGTTGGAATTGATGCAATGATGGTCTGATTTGGATACGGTAGTGAAGGCAGGAGGAAGGGAAAAAACAGAACAGCATTGGTCAGAACCTGGTCAGGGGACAGAGAGAAGTCAAGGAGGATCCAGTCTGTGAAAAAAGCCATTGAATTGGGCACTGATTTTTGAGGAAACTATTCTAGGAAAGAGGAGAAGGAACCATCTTCCAGAGGTTAAGGTGAGAATATAAGGGGAGGAAGAGGACATGTTGGACCCAGCCCATAAGCAACCCTGTCATCTGCTTGCAGTTCCTGCGCCTGGAGGAACGAGAGCTGGGGAGCCCATACACAGGACCCGAAGCCCTAAAGAAAGGCCCTCTGTTTATCAAGAAGGTGGCCACTAACCAGGGCCCCAAAGCTCCACCCCAAGGAGAGGGCCCTGAAGATGTGCCATGTCCCCTAGATCTTGTTTCTGACAGCAAGGAGACCTCCAAGAGCACAACCACCACCACCAGCGTCATCACTGCTGCCACTGAGCCCACAAGCCAAGAGACAGACCCAAAGCCCAAAGGCAAGGACAGTGCCAAAGGGTTCTGTGAACCCGTGGGAGAGAAGAAGAGTTCGGCTACCATCTTCCTGACTGTCCCAGGCCCCCACTCTCCAGGGCCCATCAAGTCACCCAGACCCATGAAATGCCCTGCCTCCCCATTTGCATGGCCACCCAAGGGGTTGTCTCCCAGCATGCCCTCACTCAACTCCCTGGCCTCCTCCTGCTTTGACCTGACAGATACCAGCTTCAACATTGAGTATGCACCTCTCTGCTTAATCTTGTCTTAAATCACCTGCATGAAACACTCCTCTCTGACTGGAAAAGTACATATGGTCTCATGTGTGTGTGCAAGTTCTGGTTTTTCACAAAATATAAGGCAGCGTTGCCTGGTTATAGCTCTAGCTATAGACTCACTGTAAAATAGATGCTGGGCATTGGTCTTTAAGGTTCCTCCCATTAGAAACCCTTTCTGAATTCTAAAGTCATACTGGTATGATACAGAAACCTTACCATGTGGAATTATGTAATTAATAGCTGCCATTTATTATCTATACTCTGAGTTTGTGTGTTACCCAATTCAATCTTCACATTAACTGTATGAGATAAAGGTCCCACAAGGAGTCACAATAAGAAGGCAGATCCCACTCCAGGGTTCATGCTCTTCCTAATTTGAATTACATTCATATTGGTCTAGGAAAGGGAACCAACACATTAACCAGAATACGAAACTCCTGCTAGCTGTGCTTGGAGACCACACAGCTGAGGAATGCATTTTACTTTTCGTATGTTAAGATCATATAATATTCAACAAGTGATTAAATTGGTGGATAGCCTGAATTCTCTCAATTTTATGATCAGTTAATAGAAACAGAAATTTAGAGATTAATAGAAGACCAGAACTGGATTCCTGAAATCTGACCAACCCCTTCAACTCCATTTTTCCAATAAAGTGTGCACTTTAAGCCATTTTAAACCTTATGTAACTTAAGTTCTTTCAAAGTTGAACAATCAAGTATTTTCTACTGATTAGCTTATAATTTCCAAGGCTTTATTTTATCTAATCTTTTGAGTGTTAAAAGTACAATTAACATACATATTCCCTCTCTCAGATCTAACAGTTGTTTATACTGACCTATCTGCATTATGGGAGCTCTGGTGGCATAGTGCCTAAGGCATTTGCCTGCTAACCAGAAGGCTGGAGGTTCAAACCCACCAGCCACTCCTCAGAAGGAAGACTGAGTAATCTACTTCTGTAGAGATACCACCTTGGAAACCCAAGGAGGGGTCGCTGTGAGTCAAATCGACTCAATGGCAGTGAGTTTGGTTTGGTTTATCTGCATTATTTTTTGCTGAACCGTTTCAAAGTAAGTTACAGACACCATGGTCCTTCACCCTCTACTGTCTTAAAAATGATATAGCCTACATATTATTATCTTCACACTTAAAAAAAAGTTAACAAAAATTTTCTAGGACCTTTTATCTTCATTTGGATCTTACTATCCTAAAAGACTTTTCTAGTCTGCCTTCAGCCAAGGAGATAATTACAGGTGAATGCTTGATGGAAGGGACTTCCTACTAGAAGGAACCTTTCTAAGAATTATCTTATTAACCCACATGGTTCTTTGTTCCTGAAGTAGAGCATGTTTCTTCCTCAAGACAGTAGGGGTGGGTGGGGAGGAAGGAGAAGACAGATACTTATAATGACAAGAGAAATGACAATCCTTTTCTTACAGAGGTGGTGAGCTAAGGCAACGGCGGCTGGGTGAGATTCAGCTCACGGTACGCTATGTGTGTCTGCGGCGCTGCCTCAGTGTGCTAATCAATGGCTGCAGGTAAGGGGATTCTGGGGGCAGAAAGGCTTTTTAGGAGCAGCAGGTGACTAGAGATCAGAGTATGGGCACTTGGATCAAGGGTAATGGCATGCATCTCCCACAGGTAGTATTTATAAGTGACACACTGGGAGAAATGGAATTTGAAGGTCTTCATGCTATGAGGGACAAAGTTCTCAGAGGAACGCTTTGATGGTGGTTCTTCACTGGTGTTGGTGGGCTCAAGAGCGAGGGGCTCTGCTCAGACACAACCCAAACTGTCTGCTTGTAGTCAGTACCTTTCCCCAAATACGTCCCTGGATGGAAGTACTTGGTCTACCTCAAACTTTACAAAAATGTATGTAATGTGTTGTCCTCTAAATCCTGCACACTTTTACTTACTTTTTGGTCATCTAAACTACAGGGCATTTTATCCTTAAACCTATCTAAAGCCAAACAGCTAGTATAGCTTTCTCCCAAATGAGTATCTTCAGTGTTGCAAAACCAGAGACCTTTTTTCCCCTAATATCTTTGAAACCCAATCAGAAACCTGACACCCTGTACCAGCAGTGGCGCTGACCCCTATGTCCGTGTGTACCTGTTGCCAGAAAGGAGGTGGGCAAGCCGTAAGAAGACCTCAGTGAAGCGGAAGACCCTGGAGCCCCTGTTTGATGAGACGTAAGTGGGTCAGTTGGCCTGCCTAGAGCACCTCATTTTTTAGTATGTGCAGAGCTCCTGCTATGTGCCTGCCAGCCTCCTAGATGCTGGGAGAGACTATGGCTGGAACATGTGGTCTCTTCCTTCATGAAGCTTCTGTAGGGAAAAAATGTTGCCAGGGCAGTTTATCAAAATGGTTACCCACTTTTCCTGCCCATACAGGTTAAAGTGCTCCTAATTATGGAATGTTCCATACTCTTTTTGACAGTCAACAGATCTCAGTCTGGTCAAATATTTCCTTGAGTAGTTTAATTCCAGCAGTTAAAAATATTCTTTGAACCTAAAGATGTAAAATTTCTCCTTAAACTCTGTCTTCCCATCTGCAACAAAGCACAGTCTAGGAAGATGATATACCTCATAATTTCAGTTCCTTCTTATCCTGGTCAATAACTATTCATTTTAAAAGGGTTTTACTGAGTCTCTGTGGGCCATGTCTAAGAATAAATGTGTTTGTTCAAGTTACACTGAGTTCATCAATGTCAAGAAAGGGTATGGGGAGGAAAGAATATTTATTCAACATTGTCATATGTCAGGCACCATCCTAAATTCTAGATCCACACAAGGAATCTTGTCTTTAAAGACATCTCTGACACAATTACAAACACATGTTGAAAATGCTATGTGTGAACACAGGAAGGAGAGGCTGTGCCCTTTGACTTCTTTGACAAACCTAATCTGTTAGTAATTCTCTTTCAAAATTACAATAGGATATTAGTACAAGAGCCTAGATTATCTGGAGGACAAGCTATTGGCAGTCCCTCACCCCTCCACCCCGCTAAAAATAAACCTAGAAGTGAGAGGTCCTAAGGCCTCTTGTTGAATACATGACAAAGCACACAAACAAGGATTCCTCTGCTTTATCCCACAGAAGCAGGCCCGTATTTTCCATGCAATTCTAGTAACCCTGACTTGCATTCTAGCCCTTAGCTGATCAGGAAAAAAAACCCACAAAACTTAGAAAGGGGGTGAGGTGGATCTATTAGCAGGTGCTATGAAAAGTGAGGAGCAGCAGCTGAAAAGTGTAAGAAAGAGTAGGCTCAGAGACAGTAGTATAACTCAGTTAAGGAGCCATAGTGGCGCAGTGGTTAAAAACTCAGCTGCTAACCAAAAGTTGGCAGTTCAAACTCACCAGTTGCCCTATGGGAGAAAGATGGTGGCGCAGTGGTTAAAAACTCAGCTGCTAACCAAAAGTTGGCAGTTCAAACTCACCAGTTGCCCTATGGGAGAAAGATGTGATCGTCTGCTTCTGTAAAGATTAAACCCACTGCCATCGAGTCAGTTCTGACTCATAGTGACTCCCATTGGGTTTCCAAAGCTGTGTTGTTGTTGTTATGTGCCGTCGAGTCGGCCCCGACTCATAGCGACCCCTCCTTGGGTTTCCGAGGCAGTATCACTACGGAAGTAGGATTGCCCAACCTTCCTTCTGGGGAGTGGCTGGTGGGTTTGAACCGCCAGCCGTCTGGTTAGCAGGCAAGTGTCTTAGCCACTATGCTACCAGAGCTCCAAAGCTGTAAATCTTATGAAGTAGCTTGCCTCATCTTCTTCCCGTGAAGCAGCTGGTGGGTTTGAACCACTGACCTTGTGGTTAGCAGCCAAATGTCTTACCCACTATGCCACCAGAGCTTCTTTCTGTAAAGATTACAGCCTTGGAAACCATACGGGCAGTTCTACTGGGTCCTATAGATTCACTGTGAGTTGGAATCTACTTGAAAGCAACATGTCTTTGTTTTTTATAACTCAGTAGCTTGAGGTACGTCCCTGAGAGGCAGACACCTCTTAAAACTTCCAAGATTTGAGAACACAAGACAGGTATCATCTATAGTGATGATGCAATGACTATCAGCTATGAGGCAGTACTGTTAAAGGTTTTCTTCTCAGTAGTCCATATCTTCTGATTAAAAAGTAGGGAAATGAATGAAACACTTTAGATTTTCAACAAAAATGGCTGAAATACATAAATCTGATTTCTGGACTTTCTGTTCCTTAAAGATTTGAATTCTTTGTTCCCATGGAAGAAGTAAAGAAAAGGTCACTAGATATTGCAGTGAAAAACAGTAGGCCACTTGGCTCACACAGAAGAAAGGAGCTAGGAAAAGTAAGTACAGGAGGGACTCTGGGTACCAACTGGAGTTAAGGGCAACGTGTTGTAACTAGTAGGTGGGAAGGCCCTCACTTCAAGGAGGGTATAGTATCATTGGGAGGTATTTTTAAAAGGTAAGTTAATATGATGAATCCTATTTTAACAAATTCTGGAATCTCTAAATTCATTTGTTCTACAAGTATTTGAATATGTACTATGGTATTAAATCTTATTTCAATAAATATGGTATTGTGTGAAGCTTGGATCTCTTATTACAACAAGATTTTTGTGGTGATAGGATTTTACCTAAACTAGAACTGGAGGAAATACATTCCCCAAGGAGATGCCAGGAAGGGCCAAAAGAATGGTCGTTGGACAACAGTTTGTAGTCATTATAGTTTAATAAACACTTACACTCATCTCTTTTAAGCCCACTTCTATAAGAAGTAGGTGGCATTATCCCCAGGTTTATAGATAAGGCAACTATGATGTTTTCCTTAAAATGATTAATCCGTTAATGAGTAAAGCCAAGTTGCTCTCTCTTTCTGTAACACTCATAAAGCTTGAAAAGGAAAAAAAAAAAAATTACCTTACTTGAAATTCCTGAAGCAACTCCAAACAGCACTTCATCTTTATCCAGAATACTGAGGTTAGTGTCTATACTGTCCCTCTGGAGAGGATCCATGTTAAAAGCCAAAGGAAAAAGAGCCACTGCTCAAAACTCCTAAATCCAAGGTTTTCACAATCAATTCAGTTTATATCATTGTGTTTTCAGTTAATGCAGTTTTTTTGGAGGGGACTGATTATTTGTGATTGTTTAGGTACTGATTGACTTATCACAAGAAGATCTGATTAGGGGCTTTTCACAATGGTAAGTGTGCCCTTTCATTGTTAGCACTGTTAATATGCTATTCAAGACACTGTCCCTGAGAGCTGCCCATATGCTCTTTACAGTTCTTCCCTGAGAGCTGCCCATATGCTCTTTACAGTTCTTCCCTTTTCAGGACCATTTCAGCTTTGTTGTATCAGGGAGGGAGAGATTTTCACCTATTTAAGCCTTTAATCCCTGCAGATTTCACTCCCCTAAAGGAACCCTGTAAAAATCCTATAGGGCAGTTCTACACTGTCACATGGGGTCGCTATGAGTTGGAAAATCAACTCCACGGCATCTAACGAGCTCTACCTTAACCCTGATAGGCCAGCTTACAGAGAGATATGGGTCCTGCTGGTACCATAGAAGCCCAGGCAGGCAGGACTGGGCAGCTTGTCTGATCCTGTTAACACCACAACATACTCTTAATACTAACACAAGTCCAAATCCACCTGTCTTACAGGTATGAGCTGACTCCAGATGGACAGCCCAGAAGTCAATGCTGAGCACCACTAGCACCTTCCTTCCTTTGTATCAAAATGTGTATATATTTTGTGATTTAAATCAGAACAGTCATTTGAAAATATATACACACATTCTTGTGTGAAATTTTACTATTTTTCAATGACTGGATAGTACTAGGAAGACGTAGATATGTACAGGCAAGAACTACTCTTTCTTCATTGGATTTTACTATTCAAATCCAGGAAGAAATGGGGTATCTGCGCCTAGTAAATCACGATCAGAACCTCAGTGGTGTCCTTTTCACTTCTGATACGTAATTGGAGACCATCTGATGCAGGACTGCCCTGTATGTAGTAAAATAGTCCTGCCCCTGACATTGGGAAAGGGGGAGTTTCTATTCCTGGGGGAGCTACCAGTATTTCTGGGCAGTGACTGAAGAAGGGATGAAGCTGCTTTCATGGGAGTAAAAAGTGACCCACCATAAAACTGCCAAGAGCTAACACTGCCAAAGGCTGCCAGCTGCCACCTCTGGTGCTTGCATGCCTGGAGATTGTTCTTGTATCTGATGTGGAACTAAAATGTACTTTCCTTACGGTAACAGTGTTATATATGCTTATGTACTTCTTGTGTGGGGTTGCCTGGGACCAAATCCCAGCATGTGCCATATTTCTATAGGAAAATGCAAGCTAAGTTCCAAACTCAGGTCTACAACTGAATTCCTACAGCGGAACGCTGGAGATTGCTGAAGAGTATCACTGCCAGAGAGGACCAATGGACTCTCTCTTAGACAGGCTTAGGAATTCCATTCCACTTTCCTATGAGATGGCTGCTCCACCTACATAGCATGTTAGAAGCAAATTATGTAAATTATATATTTATACAAGTACCTTTTTTATATTTCAAACTTTATAAAACCAAATACATTGCCTATCCCCTCTGACTTTCCTGGAGCTGTTAGCAAGGTCACCTCCTCCTCTCTTACCCAATCAGGCACGACCTCCTCCCATATTGTCCCCTCCCCATCACTGCCTTCACTGCAGCTTTACTGAAGAATGGCACCATCCTAAAGTTTTTGTTATGGTATTCTCACTTAGAAATTATGATTACCTATTTTTTTAAAAATAAGATCAAAGCCTACTCATTAATTTGCCTTTAGACCTAACATAATCTGGTGTCTGGTTTTCTGCTTCTTTATTCATGTGCAGATACTTCATTCTAGAATAGCTCCAATCCTATCCTATGTCTGCTCATATCCTACTCACTCCTGAAATGCCTATCTTAAGCCCACCTCCTCCAGTAAGCCAGTCCACGTTGAATGGCCTGTCTCTACCATTTACTGCATTTGTTATTGTCAATACTGTGCATTTTCCATTTGTAGAATTCTCTGCCTTGTAACATTTAATTGTAAAAAATAATGTTTATTAGGCACCTGCTAAGGTTACCTGCAAAGCAACTAGTTTATTGTGTTTTGGCATTTAATGTTTATGTTGACTCTCTTAACTGAACTTTAACTACCTGTTTTTCACACCTACCATCACAGACTGTGCTAAGAATATGGTAGATGTATAGTAAAATTTGTTTCTCTGGGCTTTCTGTTTTGAATGACAATTTCTCATCAGGCAAATAAGGCAACTGATGCCTGTCCTAGCTACCTCACAATAGCACTGTGATGCTCACTAAACACACACGTGCTTTGAAAATGGTAAAGCATCAGAGAAGCATAAGAAAATGTATCATATATCACATCTTGAATATTAGCAACCCTAAAGCAAGTACTGATTAAGATGGTGACAAAGCAGACAAGTGGAAAGCCAACCCTCAGAACGTAATCAGTGTTACCAAATTGTACATGTAGAAACTGTTGAACTGCTATGTGGTTTTTTGGTGCAGATTCTCAACAACATTGTGGTAAAGTTATGTGTCAACTTGGCTGGGCCTGGTTTTGAGTGGCTGGATAGCTGGAAGTAGTAATTCCCCATGGTGAGATTAGCAATCAACTACATAGTGGAATCTACTGAGTAGCTGCCTTAGGGATGTGGTCTGCTTCCAGTATATAAGGAGAATTATTGAGAAAAGTCAGCAGCTTTTTGGCAAGCTTGTACCCTGAATGTAGCCGAGTCATCATTCAGCAGCCTGCCATGTTGCCTGCCAGTCTTGGGATTCTTAGTGGACTTGAATCAGTGGCCTGCCATGTGGTTTGGTAATCTTGGGACTGTGCCTTTTTACTTGGTAACCTTGTGTCTGTCAGCCTCAGCAGCCAGCAACTGCCTGAGTGAAGAAAGCGTCTAGCTTCAGTGGGCCGGGAACAAGAGGCAGAGCTGAAGCCCAAGGTTGAGAGGCTTTTTCACCCAGTCCCTAGAGCCTGACACTTTGAACTCGGACTCCAAAACTGTAAGAGAATAAACTCTTCTTGTTCATTCACCTATTTGTGGTATTTTCTGTAAGAGCAGCACGACATAACCAAAACAAACATCAAAAAAGTAAAATAAATTATGTATAAAAAAAGAAAACCCAATCCTTTTCTTCTAAATACATAGAAAACCTAATTAAAATATGACTAAAATTTATTTTAAACATGGTCGATTAAAAAGTGAAAGGTAACGTTCCAGGTGATGGTCCAAAGAGGAGAATCAAATCAGTGTACAGGAGCTTAAGGAGAGGTTAGTTGTTGATGAGGATTAGAATGTTAGCATACACCAGACAGGAAATAAGGCTACAGGCCCTGTGTATGAACCAAGGAGATGAAAAGTTTTTCCCCATCAGAAAACACTTTGGCTACTAATGAGGACAAGGAATTAGTCACCAGCAATAGGTGGAAACAATCAGCTGTGAGACACCAAAGGCCCTAGTCTTCCCCACAGGAGCATGGGACCTAAGTTACACAATGCCGACTTGTGGCGGGAACTCTCAGAAACTAGTATGAAAACTGGTTTAGAACCTGAAACTCTAGGCAGCCCTGACAGAAGCAACCACAAAACTGGCCCTGAGGCTGCTTTTCCAATCCAGGCCACGTGTGGGACTTCTGCAGCAAATAATTCCATTTAAAGGGAAGCTCACAGGCAAAACTATGAAACAAAAACAGGCTGAAAAAAAAAATATATATAAAGCATATAGGAATATCAGACTGAAAAATGGCCCTAAGAGGTACTTCAGCAAGAAAGAAATCATACCATGAAGGCAGAAGTAGCATGTGGGAAACAAAGAAATTAATAAAGATGTGTTAATAAACTTAAATCTTAATTGTTTAAAGGATATAAACAAGTAAGCAACCAAAATTTTTTGCTAGAATTCAGAAACACAGTGGAATTAAAATGGTAGTATTAGCATCTAAGATGGGAGGTGAGGCTGGTTGATAATAAAGGGTTCAAGTTCTTATCTTATTCAGGAAGTTAAAGTATTTATAATTTATTAACCAAAAACCCAAATGCACTGCCACGGAGTCAGATCCGACTCATAGTGACCCCTCCTTGGCTTTCCAAGGCAGTATCACTATGCCCAACCTTCCTTCCGAGGAGTGGCTGGTGGGTATAAAACTAAATGTGTGACATGGAAACAATTAGTCCAAGGGACTAGTTAGTAGACCATATGATCCTCAGCCTATATGACCATGAGACCAAGAACTAGATGGTACCCAGCTACCACTGTCAACCACTTGGAGGGGGATCAGTGCAGGGGATCGTTACAGGAGATCCTGGATAAAGTGGGAGAACAATGTGCAACAAAAATCATGGGGGAAAAACAAACAAACCAGGTTTGCTGATCTGATAAGAGCCTGGTGAGACCCCTGAAGACTATGGCCCCTAGTTACTCTTCAGGTCTAAGAACTGAACCCACTCTTGTGGCTTCCAGCCCAACAATAGACAGGCATATAGGGTGAACATTTAGTTCAGGTAGATATACTCCTTGGAGCAATCAATTGTGGGAGAACAGAAGGGCAGTGTTTTCACAGGGAGACAGCTGGGTTTGGGGGAGTGCACGGGAGGGAAGGACACAGGAAAGAGGTAACTATGGGGAGGAAGTGGGAAGAGAGCAGTCACATTGTGGGGAATTGCAGTCAATGTCATGAGACAAAATGTGTATGAACTGCTGTATGGAAAATGAGTCTGCTCTGTAAACTTTCACCCAAAACAAAATAAAAAAAAAAAAAAAAAAAAAAAACCCTAAATGTATGAGTCAGTTACTAATTTAGTACCTCTCAGCTCCAAATCCACCCTGCTTTGCCCTGCTTTGTGATGCTGGAGTCACTGCAGACTTGTCTCCTTTGCCAGAATGCTTGATGTTAGGCTTTGTCAATAGAGGGCACTGGAGGGGGATACTGCAAGGCTAGACCAGGAAGAAAGGGCTTTTTGCCTTTCTTCTGAAGTGCTGTTTCCACCAGCAGGCAGCCAATCAGCGTGACTGAACCCATCTCCTTTACCTTAGCAGCTCTCAGTAGTTTGGAGCTCTGATGGCATAGTGGATAAGGCAGAAGGTCAGCAGTTCAAACCTACCAGCCACTACATGGAAAGAAGATGGGGCAATCCACTTCTGTAAAGATTTACAGCCTCAGAAACCCAATGGGGCAGTGAGTTTGGTTTAGTTTGAGCCCTCATAGTTTACTCTTGGCTTATACCCTCAGATTCTGCCACCCTAACTGTTCCCATCATAGTTCAAGAGCAGCCAGTGTCCTCTGGCACGTTTCTTTGCCGTAGGTGGGCTGCATATTCCTATGGCAGTCAAAACCTTCCCTCAGAGGTCTAAACCTCAGACTGGTCAATGGAGACTCTCTTCCAAGCTTCTAAGTTCTTTGTTTACTCTTCCTGAGTCCTGGGGGTAGTATTTGCTTTCCAAAATGTGCTACTTCTGTACCCTCTTATAGTCTTCATTCACTCCTTTTAGTAGTTCACCACATTTTACTAGTTAGCAATTCTCATATTAACCTTTTCCTGTTTGGCTATCAGTGTGATGTGGTTTTTGTCTCCTGATTGGATCCTGACAGACAAAGAATGAATTAGACTTTTAAAGATAACTAATAAAATAGAGTAACAAATTAAACCAATAGAGTTGAGACATAAAGCTTCTAAATCAGTACCAAAAAAACCCAAAACCCACTGCCATCAAGTCAATTCCGACTCACAGTAACCCAAAAGGGAGAATAGAACTGCCCCATAGGGTTTCCAAGGCTGTACATTTTTACAAAAACAGATTGCCTTATCTTTCTTTCTCCTGTCGGGGAGCTGGTGGGTTCAATCCACCAAACTTTTGGTTAGCAGCTGAGCACTTTAACCACTGCCATCACCAGGGCCTGTCCTCCAAATCAGTAGTGGGGAATAGTAATAAAGATAAATTCCATTTTTATAAAGTTAAAAACAGGCAAAATTAAGCCCTACTGATCTAGACATACATAAAAGGTGGCAAAATTATTTAAAAAAAAAACAAAAAACAAAAAACAAGGAAGTGACTCATATAAAAGTAAGGATCATGGTTACCTCCAGGAGGAATGGACATATGGTAGCTGGGATGGCCTTTCAGGAGTGTTGACAATGTTGTGTTTCTTGGCTGTTACATGGGGTTTTACTTAATCATTCCCTATATTTGACATCTACAATTTATACCATTTTTAGCATTAAAAAAAAAGAAAAAACACTGCTGTTCAGTCAGATCTGACTCATAGCGACCCCTCCCTGGGTTTCCGAGGAGGTTTCTCTATGGAAGTAGATTGCCCAACCTTCCTTTCGAGGAGTGGCTGGTGGGTTTGAACCGCCAGCCTTCTGGTTAGCAGTCGAATGCCTTAGGCACTACGTCGCCAGAGGTCCCATTTTTAGTATATGTGTTGCTTTAATAAAGAAGGTTAATAAAATAAATGGAAAAAAAAAAGGAAAAGGAATACTCATCAACTATTACTTTAAAAAAGGACCTAAGTAAACGAGATAAACATGAAGTAGCAATAAAGAAGTATATGCATCAAGAATGTATATCTATGAACTTACATACACTTTTTAAAAGTCTCAAAATATATAAAGCAAAATTTGACAGAATTATAAATCCATAATCATGGTGAGCGGTTTCAGTATCTCTCAGAAACTGACAAAAAAAGAGCAGAAACATAGTAAACTTAATGTAATAACACAATACATATATAACAAGTAGAGATTAGACTTTTTATGGAACATATATAAAAAATTCACCATATACGAAGTCACAAAGAAAGTCTTAACAAACCCTAAAGACTTAATACGAAAACTCTCTGACCACAATGCAATAAAATTAGAAATAAATAATAAAAGTAACCTAAGAAATCCTACATATTTGCATACTTCAAAATCACACTTCTAAACTTCTACTTCTGGTCAGGACGGAGTAATAGAAATGAGATTTAACCAGTCTGCCTGAAACAACCAGAGCCAAAACTAAAACAGAACAAAAAAATGAATGCAATCAATACATGAAATGTCAGTATTCAAGACTGTATATCAGGCATATATGTTCATACAAAGACTTGTACATAAATGTTTATAGCCGTTTATTTCTAATAGTCAAAAATTGGAAATAACCTAAATATCCATTAACAAGTGAATGGATAAACAAATTACAGTCCATCCATATAATGGAATACTACACAGCAATAAAAAAAAAGAATGAACTGTTAAAATGTGCAACAACATGCAAAAATCTCAAAGCAATTATGTTGAGTGAAAGATACCAGATAAAAATGAAGACATACTGTATGGTTCCACTTATACAAAATTCTCCAAAATGCAATCTAATCTGTAACAAAGCCTTCATGGGTATATACATATATCAGAACTTACCAAATTACATACTTTAAATATGTGTGCTATTTATTATATGGGAGCTCTGGTAGCATAGTGGCTAAAGCACTTGACTGCTAACCAGAAGGCTGGCGGTTCAAACCCACCAGCCACTCCTCGGAAGGAAGGTTGGGCAATCCTACTTCCGTAGTGATACTGCCTCGGAAACCCAAGGAGGGGTCGCTAGGAGTCGGGGCCGACTCGACGGCATATAACAACACATTTATTATATGTCAAATATACCTCAATAAAGTTGTTCAAAAACTCAAAACTAAACATAATGCCAATATTTACTTACTTGTACTTTAAATAATTAAAATTGGATAAAAATGGATCTGGTAGGGGATGGACCTAAAGCCCTTCCTACTCCTAGCAGTGACTATCCTCCTCAGTGGTCCTTGAAGCACCTCTAAGAAATCCCTAGGCCTCTCAGGAACAGTTTAAAGACCTGTTTTAAACTAAGAGTTAACTGTAGGCTCTTAAGCTAGCTGCCAAATATTAGTTCTAAAAAAATTGAATTACATTTCTTCCTTTCAAATATTATTAGATTTCCAAATTGTTTCATAGCAGTTTCTTACTCTAATCAATTCAGAGCATTTACATTTTTGGATATCTAAATACTTTTTCTATACCTTAAAGATATAGCTTTCTCCACAAATTATAGGCTAGTATTATAAATGTAATTTCAGGCTAAAAACAAAGAATTTCAAATCTACAAGAAATCTAAGGTATTACCTGATCTAATTCCTAAGCCTAAAGTCACAACATGAAAGACGTGGATGCTGTTTCCTAGAAATGGTTTACAACATTCTGCATTACAACCAACAAGAATAGCTGAGAAATCTTCCTAGGCCTGCTACTTAGAAAAGTTAGGAGGGTAGTCCCAAGTGATTGGCACTCATAGATGTGAGGTAGAACACTGGTCCCTTAAGAAAATCAGACTGGCTGTTGGTAATAGACAAATAAGTATAACGCAGCAAGAAAAGTACTCTAATGTAAAATGCAGCAAGGGGGAACGAATATGGTTCCATTTATATAAAATGCTCTAAAATGCTCAAGGCAGGCTCAGTCTAGGAAGGGAATGGACTTATTATTTGTGAGTAATACAAATAAGGGATTGAGAACACTTATATTTGAAATGTCTTTACAAAAATTTTATTTATGATCTCATGTCCTTATTTAAAATACATTACAATCAAGTCTGCAAAAAGACACTTTTTTTTTTTTTTTTAATGAGGGACTTCTATCTATTCATTTATTTTACCCCATGATTCATTTCCTACCCTAACATAATGATAAAACATTTTTTTTCCTTTTTCCTTTTCTTTCTCTTGCACTGAAAAGGCACATGTCACGAGAGCTATCTTAACAGAATGTTCCCTTTAGTTCTTGCCACGAAAGCAGCAGCTTCCTACTGGCAGGATTTAAGAGAGCCATTGGCATTGGTATCTTCCTGAACCAAAGGTCAGTGAACTCTAAACTTCAATGCAATCTTTCTATCACTTGCACTATCTTTCCCTAAGTTTGTCTTTTACTCACATATCCTACTTTAAAAGAACCTTAAACTTCAGCCACTCAAAAACTGCTTAAGTGATAAGGGGTTCTGAAGCCCAATTAATTTAGCAACTGTTTTCTGTATAAGAATCTCAAAAGTTTAAAAAAAAAAAAAAATAGTATGGAGAAGGACCCAGTGTTAAGAAAGGGTAAATTCTGAGAGAAAATACATTTTATAACTCGTCTCCAAATAAGATTAACCATATAAAATATTTAGACTGTCTAAAAATACAATTTACACAGTCAAAATGATTTGATTTGCATTCAGTAGGCAAGTACTTTTAATTTCTTTACTGCAGGTACAATGGCATCCAGATCATCAATTTCTGTAATTGAAAAACAATAATAAATGAGAGTACTTTATAGATAGAGATATGCTCAGATGAAATGAGAACTTCTATGCAGTATTTCAAACACAAAGGCAACAATATGTGCTTGGGTGCACATGGAAATCTCCAGTAGCTGTGACAAAATTTTACTGATTCAGAAACATACCTACAAGCATCCTCTGACGCTGATATTAACCTCATTAGCAGTGTGCTCTTACTAACAGATCCAGGTGGTCACATTTATGATTTTATGTTAGAACCGCTCTAAATCTGTTTAATTACATGCATGGGGGGACGTACATGGTAAAATTCCAGGTAGAAGCTGCTTCCTTCCCAGTACTTAATGAAGGATTTAGGGATCTCTTCTCAGAGAATGAAGTCCTATCCTCTTTAATTTTCTTGGAAGAAATTTCTCATTAATAGGATCACTCTTAGGTCTACCTTTTAGGATGAAACTTAACTACCTAAAATAGTTGTGAAGCTTCTTGGAGTACAAACCTTGGGTGCAATGTATACAGTATATAAGTGCAATGTATGCAATTATGGAGCTTAGCCTGGTCTAGCTTAGCAGATAAACCAGTTTAAGTTCTTTCCAAATGTGATGTCTCTTCTTAAGACTTCTTCCAACAAGCCTAAAACTTCTAGCTACTGAAGAAGCAGGATTTTCTCCCATTGTCTAGATCCCAAGCTTACTTTAAGGAGAGCCCCAATGGCAGATTCTCTAGATACTCACTCTATTTTCTAGCTTATTCCACTAACCCATTGTTCAAAAAGTAATTTCCTTTACATAAAACAAGTTTCCTTGGATTTCATCTCTTTCCCTCCTTTGTCTAGCTGGATTTTGGTTGTTCTTCCTTTAGCCTGAACATTATTCATTTAGTTCTTTTAGCTCTTAACTTGGGTCAGAATACTTGTCTGGATCTACATACAAAGCATCAAGTTATAGGAAAGGAAACAAGATATAAAAAATAAGTAAACCTATAACAGAGAACTTGGTTCACACTTTATGTTGGGGTAAGGTACAAGACCAAGTTATTCTATTCTGAAATCACACTGCTTTCTCACTAGAAGAAATCTACCTTATTAAAGAACCTCCCAGAGAAGGATCTTGGCTGACCTTGGGAATTTTCTCAGTCAACTCTACCATATACATGAGAAAAAGAAAGGAAAAGTTAAAGGAAAAAAAAATTATCACTAAAGGAAGTTTTCTCCATATCTGGTAGTCAGTAGAATGCTTTGTAGTTCTACATGCTTAATATGACACCTGATAATAAAAAACATAGCCATGTTTGCAAAATTGATTGAACTTTCCCAATGTTCAATATAATATTTAACTTCAGAATTTAAACTATGACCAAAACATGGGAAACTTGGCTTTTAGAAGCAAACAACCCTTCTGAACCATTCTAAGTGTCACAATATCTGAGAAGTTTCTTGTAGAAGGATTCTGAAAAGGTGTTACCAATATATCTTTGCTATAAATGTTTGTTAATGTACCAAGTATATATTAATGATGAGAACTTCACTGTTTAAGTTAATGGCCATCCCAAAGCAAGAAGAATCACATTATTCTATGAAACAAGATTCTTTAAGATACTAGGACAACACACTTACCCAATCTCATGTCTCAACTGAAGTTCAACTTTCAAATTACACTGTCATTTGCTTTGGCCTTTTTAAACACAGGCCCAGGTCTAAAGCATGTTCATTGATTCTTTTGCTTCCACAGTCTACATAAAGCTGCCCACAAAGTTTCCTTTATTTCCTTTCATTAGGCCATATATATATACTCTATTCAGTTTTTCATTTATGCATCTTCTAACCAAATTTTAATTTACTCATTCTCTTATCTTCCTGTCAAGTCTCATTTCCTCATTTAATTTCTTATGTTAAGGAGCCATTCTTTTTTTTTTTTTTTTTTAAAAAAAACAACTTAAAATGAGCTATATAGAAATTCATTAGTGAATAAATCTCTTTAAGCTTTAAATAAAAAATGTTCTTAATAGTAAGATAAATTAATTTTATAGTCATATAAAATCACATTTAAAATAAGAGACTTAGTGTCTCTATTTTGCTGATGGGAGTGCTAGTAGTACAGTGGTTAAAGCATTTGGCCACTAACCAAAAGCTGGGTGATTAGAACCCACCAGTCGTTCCACAAGAGAAAGATGAGGCAGTCTGCTTCCATAAAGACTTGCAGCCTTGGAAACCCTACAGGGCAGTTCTACTCTGTCATATAGGGTCACTGTGAGTCAGAATCGACTCAGTGGTAGTGAGTTTGGGTGGGTTTATTTTGCCTATGACTCCTAAGCAGATTATGTTCTTCCCTTTAAAAGATATCACTACTACTACATCTTGGGCAGGAGCTCTGGTAGCATAGTGCCTAAGGCACTTGATTGCTCACCAGAAGGCTGGTGGTTCAAACCCACCAGCCACTCCTCGGAAGGAAGGTTGGGCAATCCTACTTCCGTAGTGATACTGCCTCAGAAACCCAAGGAGGGGTCGCTATGAGTCGGGGCCGACTTGATGGCAAATAACAGTAACAACAGCCAGAGTAAGGTCATTTTTCATGACAAGGTCCTAAAACAAAGGCAGCCCCTATTTCCTTAACGTGGGAACTCTGGTAGCATAGTGCCTGAGGCACTTGACTGCTAACCAGAAGGCTGGTGGTTCAAACCCACCAGCCACTCCTTGGAAGGAAGGTTGGGCAATCTACTTCCATAGTGATACTGCCTCAGAAACCCAAGGAGGGGTCGCTATGAGACGGGTCCGACTTGATGGCACATAACAACAACAACATTTCCTTAAAGTGCCTATGCTTCTCTCCTGTGTGGGCTAATCCCAACCAACTCAAACTGCAAGTTAGGAAGTGTGTTTCCAGAACTGTCAGTGGTTTGTGAATACCTTCTACCAAATTTAGATTTATTTAGGGGCTAAGGAACACTCTTCTCTCAAATCTACTGACACTTTAAGACACTAAATTTAACCATCACCAAAAAGAGCTTACCTAAAATTTCAAGTAGATCATTAGTAAATGCCTGAAATGGTGGGAAAAATTCGTCATGCTCTTTCAATTTGTGGATAATGCTGTTAAAAAATAAAAAAGTGCCATTTACACATTTCCAACTTAGGGTTTTTACATCTGATTGCAAACAAGACATTTTCAAAATGGAAAGAAATTGTTCTGTTAATTTAGACGTAAACTTAATTATCATTTATTACAATCATTCATATTTTAGTTTCTTACTGACCTAATATCACAAAAGCATACTATCAATGTAAGCATTTTTTCCAGAATTAAACCTATATAACATTTGTAACATGGAAACTTTTATATAACTTTATCCTTCTGAGACCATGTTTTAACAGCATTTTCTAAAAATAATTGGCTTTTATACTCGATATCTTATTAAAGAAAAAATATTATTAGTCAGTGAAACTATGGAAAGGGCAAAATGACCAATAGTGATATTTATGTTCCAAGTATGAGAAAATTCAAATATGATCAGGTAAGGGGTTTTCCTGGTAAACTTGTAGAACATCTGAAATATGTAATATCTATGTATGTTCCTCTTCCCATAAGTTGCTGTATAAGATTTTAAGTGGAAAAGCTGCTTTCAATACAGCTATAATATTTCAATATTTTTTTTAAATGAGGTTTTATATCACTGATGTCAAGTACTTTAAAAAATCCTTAACATTTATCTTCTAATCAAATAATTAATATACTGATAATGACTATTCAGTGGTCTATAAGAATGTCCCAAAATAGGCCTAGTTTATATAATCTGAACTCACAAGAAGTTGCTAACAAGGTTTGAGTTTCCCTCCATATAATTTCCTCTGGCTTATAGTAACAATACTGAAGAGTTCCTTACCCACTCTCTATAAAGCTACAGGCTCTACAATCTATTTCTATCTTGAAAATACATGGCATTCTCTCAATCTCTAATGATGTAAGATTATTTTAGGTTACAAATTTACTTAAAAGGTGCAATTCCAAATAGGGAAGTAAATAACTATGGATGCTTTGGAAAGTCTTCAATTTTATCCCTTCAGTCATTTGATTTTGTAAACTTTTAAAATACTTTTGAAAAGGAAGACAATGGAGAGGTGCACAAGAGATACAGACAACAAAGTTAAGTACTATTATGTACACAATACTGCATTACCAGTAATAACAAACATTAATCAACAGGTGGATGCATAGGTAGACAGACAAGATGATCAGGCATGGGTAAGCAAATAGGACTATACCCATGACTAACTATATATATTTGGCAGATGATATTTCTACATAAGTATGTGTATGTGCTATAAAAATGTTCGGGAGATCTGGTAGCATAGTGCCTAAGGCACTTGACTGCTAACCAGAAGGCTGGCGGTTCAAACCCACCAGCCACTCCTTGGAAGAAAGATGGGGCAATCTACTTCCGTAGTGATACTGCCTCAGAAACCCAAAGGAGGGGTCGCTATGAGTTGGTTCCAACTCAACGGCAAATAACAATAACAACAACATAAAAATGTTCACACATATAATAGAGTTAACAGGGGCAAAGTTATAACTTCTTAGTTATAACCAAACACATTGAAGCAGTGAGTCACTGGGACTGTGGGCTTGGGACTCTGGTCACAGGGGACATCAAGCTCAATTTGCATAACACAGTGCACAAAAATATTATTCATATTGTGGTACATCCTACTTTTGTGAGTAGTGACTGGGATCTTAAAAGTTTGCCACCTAATATGCAATTATTGGTGTCTCCTCATCTGGAGCAAAGAGTGAAGAAAATCAAAGATGCATGGAAACGATTAGTCCAGCCTATATGACCCTGAGACCAGAAGAACTAGATGGTGGCTGGCTACCAATGCCAACCACTTAAAAAGGGATCAATGATGGAGATTCTGGATAAAGTGGGAGAAAAATGTGGAACAAAATTCAAAAGCATATAAAAGACTGGGCTTACTGGTCTAATAGAGACTGGTGAAAGCCCAAATACTATGGGCCCTAGTCAGAATTCACTCCCATGGCCAAACAACAGACAGACTTACAAGGTGAACAATTACACCAGGGAGGTACACTCCTTAGAACAATCAACTATGGGTGATTAGAAGGGCAGTATTTGCACAAGGAGAAAGCTTAGAAGGCAGGAATGCACAGGAAAGAAGGACACAGGGAAAAGGTAACCACAGGGAGAAAGCAGGAAGAGAGCTGTTACCTTGTGGTGATCAAATCATGAAACAAAATGTGTATGAACTGCTGAATGGAAAATGAATTTGCTCTATAAACTTTCACCCAAATCACAATCATAAATAAATAAATAAATACCTCTGGAGATCTGCAGGTCCCAGTACCTGCTTAACCTGTTCATTTATACCCTCTTTAATTAATCTACACAATTTTCCAACTGTGCTTACAAGCACACACAATGAGGTAGAACTATCTGCAAAAGAGAAAAGAAAAAGATATTTTAAAAGAGAATTTTCAGAATCATATCAAACATTTTATGCTTTAGTTATCCTCAATTTTTAAATTTTTAATAACTTTTTATTGATTTATTAGCACTAATTCTTTAATGGGGACAAAAATTATAAAGGGTCATCACCTAGTTCTAAGAGTTCTTGGAGGTTTCTCACAGCATTGTTCATTTCTCCAAGCCTAATATAAACTTCATTCATTCGAGGATAGATTCCATTCAAAGAAGGCACATCAAACAATTTTTGGAAGTGAGAAACAACAGCTTGTAAAATTCGAAAGTTTGGCATACTGTTGTCCTGTCCAAAAGATGGAAGAAGAAAATAGTGTATCTCTTAAAAGAATCTAAAATCTTTAAGAAAAATACTTGAAAAAGAGAAATAGAACCCTAGTAGAATAAATATTAACATCTGTATAAAATTATCAAGCTTTTTAGATAAGATTACATTAAAACATTTATATATAAAGATTAATATAACCTTTATGTAAGTATTAAGTATTACCTTTTCTTTATTTTCAACTTCTTCCAACATGGTATCTACCATAAGCAAGAGGTCTTCCACTTTGATACCTTCATTTTCATCCTGCTTCTTTAAATTATGCCAAGGCACCAGTTCTGCAGATAGTATTTTCAAAGATTTATACAAATCCTTTATAACAAAAGAAATGACATGAGGTTATATATTTTAATGTTAATAAATTATAATTCTCCTGGAAAGTTTTTGAAAAATAATATATGTAACAGTTATCAGCTTTTTAAAATGAAATACCATTACCAGCTTAGGAAAAGTTTGTCAAAATTAGGTTTTCCCCAGGTAAATACAGGCCTTACATCAAAACATTATATTCTGATTATCCTGAATCTAAGGAGCTCTGGTAGCATAGTGCCTAAGACATTTGACTGTCAACCAGAAGACTGGCAGTTCAAACCCACCAGCCACTCCTTGGAAGGAAGGTTGGGCAATCTACTTCCGTAGTGATACTGCCTTGGAAACCCAAGGAGGGGTCACTATGGGTTGTATCCTACTCGACTGCAGTAAGTTTGAGTTACTAGAATTTGTAAGAAGTCAAGAAGTAGCAGCATAATATCTTTATTAACAAATGCCCCATCAACATGCTACATTTATAAAGAAGGGTCAATGGTAAAAAGCCTACTGAATCTTAATAACTTCTGCTTGAGAACAGAAGAATGTTACAAGGCTAAGGAAAAAAAAAAAAATGCTCTGGCCTCGTAAGCAGTGAGAGATGGCTGTAGCACAGTCCAGCAAGTAAATCCTGAACAATCTAAGAATCTGTTAGGTTCCTCACATTGTCCAGCTGTGAGATGCAGGAGTACTGCAAAGGTCCTGTCTGGCCATGTTATGGCTGGTCTTAGAGAACTGGGAATAAGCAAGCAGTACATGAGCTGGGAAAGCTACAAAGCTCGTACCTCACCTTTCCTGGAAAGGTTGAAGGGAACGACAGAGGGAAGAAGACAGCTAGCTAGCTCCACTTCTCTCCCATCCTTTAAGTCAAATCTAACTGGGATGGTGATGGTGGGTGTGATTAACTTGAGAAGATGATTGTCGCAAACTTAGAGGCTGCTACATTATAAATAACCTTTCATACAAAGCCTCGACCTCATGTAG
Source organism: Orycteropus afer afer (assembly GCF_000298275.1). Lineage (NCBI taxonomy): Eukaryota > Metazoa > Chordata > Mammalia > Tubulidentata > Orycteropodidae > Orycteropus > Orycteropus afer. The sequence continues at coordinate 884,178 of NW_006921775.1, forward strand.
TTTTTCAATTTGGGTCCCGATTTTGAGTATAAAGTAAATATCTGTAGCACTGCCTAAAATTAATGAGTCAGTTCAGTGGCAGAGCTACTAATTTGTTCTTGGAAGTGCTCAGAATATTCTAGTTACAAAGCTAACTCCTTGCTTCCATCAACTTAAGAAACTACAAAGTAAGCAAGTAACTCATCACCACTCCAAAGCTTTCCTCCAGGGCAGGACCAGTCTCTAGGATATAAGCTATCTGCTTCATTCACTTGCCACTTAACCATGTATGGTCACTTTTTTAAAAAAAATTTTATTGTGATTTGGGTGAAAGTTTACAGAACAAATTCAATTTCCATACAGCAATTCACATACACTTTGTCTCATGACATTGACTACAATTTACCACAATGCAACAGCTCCCCTCCCACTTCCTCCCCATAATTACCTCTTCCCTGTGTCCTTCACTCCCATGCACTCCTGCCCCCTAAGCTGTCTCCCTGTGCATACACAGCCCTTCTATTCACCCATGACTGATCTCTACAGGGAGTGTATCTACCTAATGTAAATATTCACTCCATATGCCTCTTTTGTTTGGCTGGAAGCCACAAAAGTGGGTTCAATTCCAGACCTGAAGGGCAGCTATCAGCTATAGTCTCAGGAATTCTACCAGGTTCTCAGACGAGCAAACATGGTCCCTCTTTTTTAATTATTTTGAGTTTTGTTCCACATTGTTCTCCCACTCTACCCAGTATCTCCTACATAGATCCCCCTCCAAGTGGTAGCTGGGCACCATCTAGTTCTTCTGGTCTCATAGTCATATAAGCTGAAGACCACATGGTGTACCAGTCGCTTGGACTAATTGTTTCCATATGTCTTTGGTTTTCTTCATTCTTCTTTGCTCTGGATGAGGAGAGACCCATTGTTGCATCTAGATGGCCACTTGCAAGCTTTTAAGATCCCAGTCGCGACTCATCATGTATGGTCACTCTTAATGACACTCATTTCTTCTACTGACAAAATTTAACTGTTCAAGATATTTCATATTTTTGAGTATGCTTCTCCAAATAGTCTGCATCTTGTATTTGTCTTTTCTGATACCTCCCATAATGCTTTGAACAGAGTAAACAATAACTATCCATTTATTAGACTTTTCTGTTCCTTTCTCTTCTAGTTTTCTTCCCCTTCTCCTGGGAGAGCTGACTATGTCTCCTAAGAAGGACAAAAGTGGAGTTAGCATTGTTTCCTCCTGCTGAGACAACCCCTTTCCAAGCAATGATTGGTAAAATATGACTAACTACAAATTAGTTTACTCTCTTCTGAAACATAAGACTGGAAGAACTCAGGTCTATAAAACAGGTATATAAATCCAGCACTATCACTCAATTAGTATGTTTATTTTTTAGCTCTGCACTCTATAGAAAAAGAGAAGAAGAAATTAGGCTGAATGTGAAGATTCTTCACTAGTCATAGATGTGTTTTCATACATTTTTTTAAAAATTTAATATCTTTTCCCATTTTCTTGTCTTATATTCCTCTGCTTTATTCTTATGACAACTATTAACTGAACACTCATTATGTGCCAGGAGCATCCTTGGGATACATTAGAACAAAAAGGACAAAAATCTCTGCCCTCTGGAGCTTACACATTCTTACTAATGTCTTCCACATCACTTATACTTGGTATAATAAGGCTTCTGTTGACAAATAATGTTACTGAGTCACATTTTCATAACAGAGATAGTGCTAAGTATATTAGTTATTAAAAAATCTAAAGTTTGAAAGGTACAGAAATTAAATAGTACTGACTTAAGAAATATACCTTTACACAGAGTCAAGAGAAAGTGAACAAACCTAAAGTTTGGTAAAGTTATGCAATAAAGACTACACAATAACTTCACAAGGTGAGGAAATTTGATCTTTCTATGGTTAGATAGGATGGTGAGTAGGGTTGGTTGCTATCTGACTGTCTGCTCTTGAGAACAGACAGATGTGGGGTTCTGAGAGAAAAATCATCTAAAATATGAGGGAGAAAATATTGCCAATTACAATGAAAGGAAGAGTAAGGTATTAATCTGAAGAGGAATAAGGGCCAGGAAGATCTACAGCAGAAGGATAACAAAAGGAAGGACATGAAGGAAGGATGAGGAAGGGCATGGAAGTGCCAAGTGGACTCATTACAGATTTTCATGGAGGCAACAGGCCTGGCAGGGATCTTGCTTAGTAGAACTTTAGAGGAGGTAAGGCTTACAATAATGACACAACCAAACAGGCAGTATTTGAAATACATATGGAAGTAGCAAGATTCAATTATAAATAACCTAAGCTTTTACAGCTTTACAGTTAAAATAAAACAAGTAAGCCTAGCCAAATTAAAAAAGCACAGAGACTCCAACAGATTCTCAAAGTATGTAAAGAATATTCAACCCCTTACCTTCAGGGATGTCAGTTGATCTGCCCACATTTCTATTACAGGAACAAGATGCTCAAATCCACAATCTTGAACAAAAACTTTATTAAAATGTTGGGCTCCTCCTTTGCTCTGTTTATAAATTATTACTGGAGCTCTTGGATTATGAATAATTGAATTGATGCTACATAGCACCTTTAAAAAATACAGTATTTTAAATCAAAATGCTTGCCAACAAAATGATATATATTGTTAAAAAGTGTTCCATTTGTCAATGAAATATTTTCAGAGTTAATTTTAGGTATTAAGTATCTTTAATAAGATTGACACATATAATCTACTGGTATTATTTTCAGCCATAGTTAAACATGTAATTCTAACAAGGAGGACCAAAGACTTCACAGAAAAACTGAAATGAATTTAAAAATGAATTAGACTTGAAATTAATTATGAATGACCTATTATAATCCACATTTATTGCTATTGCTTTGATTCCGACTCATAGCAACCTTATAGGATACAGTAGAACATCCCCGTAGGGTTTCGAAGGCTGTAAATCTTTACAGAAGCAGAATGATATATCTTTCTCCTGCTGAGTGGCCGGTGGGTTCAAACTGCTGACTCTTCTTGTAGCAGTAGAGCACTGAACTGGTTACTATGCCATCAAGGCTCCACATAGGGAAAGGTAATTACCCAGACATCCTGAGCTACAATTTCCACAATTCTCTATTTTTATTTCCTTGTATTTAAGCTAGGGAGCTCTGGTACATAGTGCCTAAGGCATTTGACTGCTAGCCAGAAGGCTGGCAGTTCAAACTCACCAGCCACTCCTCGGAAGGAAGGTTGGGCAATCTACTTCCATAGTGATACTGCCTTGGAAACCCAAGGTGGGGCTACTGTTGAGTCGGCTCCAACTTGACAGCAGTGAGTTTGGTTTTTTGGTTTTCATATTTAAGCTAAGGAGCTCTGGGGGGGTAGTGGTTAAAGCACTGGGCTGCTAACCAAAAGGATGGTGGTTTGAACCCACAAGCTGCTCTGCGGGAGAAAGATGAGGCATAGTGGGCTTCCATAAAGATTTATAGCCTTGAAAACCCTATGGAGCAATTCTACTCTGTCCTATAAGGTCACTATGAATCGAATTGACTCGATGGCAGCAGGTTTGGTTTTTGGTTTTTTATATTTCAGGTAAATATGATGTTACAACAGTGGCTGCAATGATGGGCTCAAGTATAGCAAGGATTGTGAGGATGGCACAGGACTGGGCAGTGTTCTGTTCTGTTGTACACAGGGTCACTATGAGTTGGAGCTGACTTGGTGGCACCTAACAACAACAACAACAACAACAACAGGATGTTAAAAAGGATTTCTCCTGTTGTTTCATAGCTTCAGGTGAAGTTCAAAGTGAGAACAATGAATAGTAAAATTCTACACATTCTAAAGAGAAGTCCTCCACACGTCATGCAGGGCTTTCTAAGAGGTGATCAAACTAATCCAGTAGCCAGCTTATATAAGAAAAGGTTAGTGATCCATTAGAGCAGATTCACCAAAAACAGAAAATGCTGTGCTGTTTTCCTTTTCTTCCTATAGAAAGGTACAATTAACAGGTCTCCCGAGAATCTGACTTCTGTGTATTCAGAAGCAGTTTTTTGTTTTTCAGTTTAGGAATATTTATTTCAATATTTCACTTCGATGATATTTAAACTCATCTTTGAATACCATTTAGTGGAAAAAATAACTGCGCTCTACTAAATAAATAATGAGAACAGGAACATGAAGTCTCCTTCCCATGCCTCACACCAAATAAGGAGGGCATCAGGAGAACTCCTGAAGGAGACCAGAGCTTCAGAATTTCACAGGCCAATCTCATTCCATGAGCCAAGGAGACTTACATTTCACACTCTGTAGATTGTTTGCAAAAATCATTGCAATTATTTCTCCTTATATCCCTGCCCTTTTGTAATGTGACAGTGCAGGCCTTCCCATCAAGAAAGTGTTTATTTCCTACTCCTTGAATCTGGGCTGGTCCTGGACCTTGCTTTGGCCCACAGAATGCAGTGGAAGAAACAGTGTGCCAGTTCAGAGTGTAGGTCTCAAGAAGCTTGCTCATTTCTGCATTCTCTCTCTTCAAACTCTGCTGCTGCCATGTGGATAAGTCCAGGTTAAACTGGCAGAGGATGAGACACACAGCCCAGTCATCCCCTGTTACCCAGAGCTGATATCCACTTTACTCCCAGAAGCAGAACCACTTAGTTGATTTGTATCTAGCTAAAATTAACAGAACTGTCCAGCTGTTCATATGCAGTAATAATCAGGGGTTGTTACTAGAGGACACAGTGGGGGTAGGGGAAAATTTGTAAGAGTTCAGCTAGAAAACGCATTGCCTATATAATGAATGGCCCATCACCAAGGTCCCTAGTTGGTGAAGAAAGAATAATTAAACACACGTATACATATACATATACATATACATATACATGTACATGTACATATACATATACAAGTAGTCCATGAAATAAAGAAACAGAGGCAGTACTTAGTCAACAGTGACACTAGATTATACCAGCACCAGCCAAGAAAGATTCTACCCTATCTGTATTTGTGCCCACCAATCTACCCCTCACTGCCAATCCTGGAGAAGCCAGAAGTAGCAGAGGACTAGGAGAAAAAGTGGAATAAAGAAGGGATCACAACCTGTTGCCACACTGCTTGTCTGCAGAAGTATAGGTCAGATATTAGATAGAGTAGGCATACAGCAGAAATGTTCAACCGGATCTGAGATGAATGTTTTATTCAAATTTGAATGGACTTTTTTCTCCCAACTTTTCATCATGAAAAATTTCAAACATACAAATAAATTATAAATATACAATAAATACCCATATAATCACTCCCCAGATCCAAGATTGGTTACAATTTTGCCATGTTTTCTCCATCCATATTTTTAACTGAACCATTTGAAGAAAATGCAAACATCACAATACTTTATCATCAACTACTTTAGCACACACCTCTTAAAAGTAGGGATATTTCCCTACAAAGTCACAATACCATTATCATATCTAAGAAAATTGATAATAATTCCCTATTATCTGAATTTTAAATATCTTAATATGAGACTAAGGAGCTCTGGTGGTGTAGTGCCTAAGGCATTTGACTGCTAACCAGAAGGCTGGCTGTTCAAACCCACCAGCCACTCCTCAGAAGGAAGACTGGGCAATCTACTTCTGTAGAATTACCACCTCGGAAACCCAAGGGGGGGGGTCACTGTGAGTCGAAATCAACTTGGCAGCAGTAAGTTTTAATATGAGACTATTGTTATATGTGAACATGACTTCCCAAAGAGCTATGAGTTCTGCCTTGTGCATCAACCAAGTAAAGGAAAGAGAAACACATTCACAAAAAAAAAAAAAAAAAAAAATTAAAGGGAAAAGAATAAAGTTATTAACTACTTGCCATCATCAAGTCTAGACTATTTAATAAATAGTTACACAATATGATCTTGAACCTTTGTCCTTAGGCATAGGCCTCCTTGTAATTTGACTTCTGATGTTTATTTAGAAGTTTTTGTTGTTGCTGTTGTTTACTTGATCCTTGAACACATACAGCTGACCCTTGAACAACATGGGTTTGAACTGCATGGGTCCAGAAAAATACATGGATGTTTTCCAAGGATTGGTACCATATAGAAACATTTTTAGAGAAATGAAAAAGCACAAAAGTCAGAAATTCCAATGCATTTGTGTAAAGTTACACCAAGTATTCCTGTCTCCCCTTTCACCTCCTCCACTTCTTCCCCTCTGCCACCCGAGACAGCACAGCCAACCCTTCCTCTTTCCTTCCTCTGCTCCGCCTACTTAATGCGAAGATGGCAAAGATGAAGATCTTTATAATTATCCACTTCCACTTAATGAATAATAAATAATGATCATGCTGTAGTTAACAAACTTATTTGTTGGATAGGTGTGTGAGTGTCTTCATGTGAAAATCTAATAACTGTATGGCAAGAACTGTGTTAATCAACTGTTTATGTTATATATCAGTAAGGCTTCTAGTCAACAGTGGGCTATTAGTAGTTAAATTTTGGGGGAGTCAAGTTATACATGGATTTTTGACTATATAGGGGGTCAGTGCCCCAACCCCTGTTTTGTTTAAGGGTTCAACTTAATTATGATGATGATGATGAAGTATTTCAATATTTCAATTCCATTATATTTAAACTCATTATTTTAATGGAAAAAATCAACTAATTTCCCTTCTAGTCAATTATTTTTTAAAGAACATATTCTTCCTATGACTCAGCTACTCTCAAAATTGGCAGCTAGAAGATATATTAACAATGAGGGAACTATGAAATGATTTAAACAACTCCCAATGTAGGAACCTTTCCCCTTCTGCCACACTGAGCACAACCAACCCCTCTTCCTTCTCCTCAGCCTAGTCAATGTGAAGACGACGAAGATAAAGACATTCATTATGATCTACACTTCCACTTAATGAATAGAAAATACTGATCATACCATACAATTAATAAACTTAAGATGACTTCAGAGGAAAGTTGCAGATACTAATTAACTCTAGACATCGATATGTGTGTGTCTGTGTGTGTATGTGTAATTATCAGCAGTAAAGAAAGAATTAAGATGATCAACTGCCTAACCACTTCAAAACTAAAAACCAAATTCACGGCCATGGAGTCAGATCTGACTCATAGCGACCCCTCCTTGGGTTTCCGAGGCAGTATCACTATGGAAGTAGATTGCCCAACCTTCCTTCTGAGGAGTGGCTGGTAGGTTTGAACCGCCAGCCTTCTGGTTAGCAGTCAAATGCCTTAGGCACTACGCCACCAGAGCTCCCGCCTGGAGGGGGGGGGGGGAAGGAACAGGAAATCATGTAAATAGAAAACAGAAAGTAAGATGTCAGGAATAAAACAAGATATACTAGTTGATTTCAATGCTCATGAATGGTTTAATTTCCCTGTTCAAGGACAAAATTTCTCAGATTGAGTAGACATAGAAAACAAACCAGTTTTCAGAAAGGTGCTGTTCTGGTTACCTAGTGCCACTCTGATAGGAAATATACCACAAATGGGATGGCCTTAACAAGCAGGAGTTTATTCTTGCAATTTGGAGGCTTTAAGTCCAAGTTCAAAGTGCCAGGCTCTAGGGGCTGTGTGAAAGCCCCTTGTGATAGTTGGAGCTGTGTGTCAACTTCGCTGGACCCGTTCTGTGTGGTTGTTCCCATGACAGGATTGGATGACTGTGTTCTGAGTGGCCAATCTGTCAAGGGGAGTTTCCCTAGGGGTGTGGCCTGCTTCCAGGATATCCTGGGACATCCTGGGAAGAGAGACATTCTTCTGTGGATTGGGATTCTGTTGTGCTGCTTACAACTTTCTGTGAGTGAGCAGTCCACCATTCAGCCTGGAGATCTTGGATACGTCATTTGTTGGAGTCAACAGCCACTGTACTGCCTGCCAGCCTTGAGCTTCTCGGCCCCCTGTGGTTGCAGAAGCTAAGAAAAGCCTCCAGCCTGACCTGTGCTCCAGGGACTTTGGACTTGCCGGCTTCTGTACATTTGTGAGCCATTTTCCTAAGATAAATCTCTCTCTCTCTCTCTCTCTCTCTCTCTATATATATATATATATATAAAAGCTTTGCTGGTTTTTGTTTCTCTAGAGAACCCAGTCTAACACACCCCCTCACCCCTCAACCTTGGGGTCCAGCTCTGCTTCCTGCTCCTGGCCCACTGAAGCTAAAGGCATTTCTTCACTCAGACAGCTGCTGGCTGCTGAGGCTGACAAGCTCAAGTTAGACAAGTGAAAAGGCAAAGCCCTAATGTTACCAAACAACACAGCAGGCCATTGATTCAAGTCCATTGTAAGTCCCAAGGTCGGCAAAGCATGGCAGGCTACTGAACAACAACACAGCTACATGCAGGGTTCAAGCGTGCCATAAGCGAGAGACTAGTCCCAAAGCTGTTTCTTATATACAGGAAGCAAACCACATCCCTAAAGCAGCTACTCAGCTGCTTGTGGTAGATCCCACCATGGAGCTGATTGCCAGTCTCATCATGGGGAATAACTACTACCAGCTGCCCAGCCACTCAACCAGCCCCAGCCAAGCTGACACACAACCTTAACCACCACAATGAATATAGAGCTATTTCAGCCAGCAAACAACCAGGTTTAACCTCTCATCTATTCAATAAATGGTCTATAAAACCAGTTAAGATTAGATTCCTACAGCACACAATTTAGAATATTAAATTGCAGATGAACTATATCTAAATAAAAAATAAAACCATTAAAGAATCTTAAGAAAATATATTTACTTTTATAATAACAATAAAAAGAAAAATGGCTTAAAGAGGGGAAGTAGGGAAAGGATTATACATTTTTTTAAAAAAATCTTAACAGCTTTTTACTACCTTTCTTTGATCTAGGCCAGGTCTCTTTAAGGGATAACACAAATTCTAAATCGAGCTACCTACAATGTTTTTAGCCAACTAGGTAGTCATGGCAAGATAAAACAGAATAAGCATACACAGATAAAGGCTACAATTATTCCTTACAATTGATAATTTATTACATTGCAAATGAAACCAAAACTCACTATAAATATCAGTTTCTTTTCTAGCTGTTCAATACCTGGAAGTATTTATTGTCAATTAGGGCCTGTTGCTGGTTATCTTTGCTGGGCTCATCATCTTTCTTTGGGTCTTCAGCCTTTTTTTGGCTGATAAGCTCCTGTAATCTAAATGGGAGAAAAAAGTCAGATAACACAAAATGCTTTCATAGATACTGAATTAAGATGACAAACTGAGCCAATGCTCTAGCTATCCCTCCTAACATCCTTATGTGAGTATGTACACATACATACACATACACACACACTTGCAAACACATGTAAAATTTTAAAAAAATTAAGCCATATTATCTCTGAAAAACAAGGTTATCCTCTCAGTAGACACACATTAAAAGGAATCCCTGAAGACAGAAGGGATCAGACTGAAGAAGATAATTCTAACCATCCCCCAACACTGAAAAAAACAAAAACAAAAAAAAAAACACAGCATAGGAGACAAATGTAGCAAGGGCTGGGAGCAACTTCCCAAGTGCTCCCAGATTAGAGGCTATGGGTAATGAGAGCAAGAAATAAGCAGAGCATTGATCTGGGTGTTGTAGCAACAATTTGATGGTTTTGGTCACTTCTTTTTCATACCCCACTTGTGCCAAGGAGCAGACAACATAATGCCTAGGCCAGTCAAAAGAGGATAGAGAGCCAAGAGATCTTTGAACCACGTGACTACTGGAACTCTGAGGAAAAGGAGAAGCCTTCTGCCCAGAAACTTAACCATGTATCAGTATATTCACCTAGTAACAAACTGTTTCCTTTCTCCAAATATCCTTGAGGGCAGGCTGCATTAGACACTCCTGCTCATCCACCCACCATGCCTTTGAAAACAGTCACTTACTAAACTCTCTTCAAATTAACCTTCTTCAATTTGAGCATACCATCAGGTTTCTGTTGGGACCCTGATCCACTAAATCAATTGTATGACTCATTAATTGGCTCCAGTCTGCTGTTTGTAAAGCAGTAATATACTATCATGTCATCGGCCTACTGAAAAAAATCATGGCTTCCTACTGTTTTGTGAAATTCTCCCTGCTTTAGTCCTAATCCAATTTTTCTCCTGACTCATCTCTTACTACCAGTGCCATCAAGTTGATTCTGACTTGTGGCGACCCCATGAGGGTCAAAGCAGAAGTATGCACAACGGGGTTTTCAGTGGCTGATTTTTCGGAACTAGATTGCTAGGCCTTTCTTCTGAGGCACTTCTGAGAGGACTCAACCTTCCAACCTTTCAGTTAGCAGCCAAGTGCTTAACCAGATGTACTATCTGTTGTTGTTGTTGTTACGTGCCGTCGAGTCAAACCCGACTCATAGCGACCCCTCCTTGGGTTTCCGAGGCAGTATCACTACGGAAGTAGGATTGCCCAACCTTCCTTCCGAGGAGTG
>NW_006921775.1:896171-912860 GCF_000298275.1 Orycteropus afer afer
TAAAGGTTGGCAGTTTGAACCCACCAGCAGCTTTGCTGAAGAGAAGACCTGGTGATATGCCCCCAAAGATTAAAGATTACAGCCAAGGAAACCCTATAGGGCAGTTCTACTCTGTCCTATAGGGTCACTATGAGTTGGAATCAACTCAGTGGCAACAGGTTTTGTTTTCTGTTTTTTTTCCCAGTGAAGAAGAGTGGTTCATTTTGCTTTAGTTATCAGTGCTACAATTCTGAAGGCAATTGTTTCTCTAGGGTGGCTAAATTCTGATTTTGTTTTTCCCTGTTGTTGCTTTTGTTAGGTGCCATCAAGTTGGTTCTGACTCATAGTGGCCCTATGTATGTACAATAGAATGAAACATTGGTCCTATACCATCTTCACAATCATTTCTATGCTTGAGCCCATCGTTTTAGCCACTATGTCAATCCATCCTGTTGAAGGTCTTCCCCTTTTTTATTGACCTTATACTTTACCAAGCATGATTATCTTTTTCCAGGGACTACTTTTTCCCCTCACAAAACATAAATACTATCGAAAAACATAATGGAATTAGTGTAGGATCTTTCATTTTATCTTAGTAACAGAAATTTACAATCAACCTGTATATAATATTAAGTGAAACAAGAGTCTATATTTTATAATGTTAAATTATTAATAGCCTCGTTTGATATTAAAGGTTGGATAGCATAAGGGTAAATACATAACTGAAAATGAACCAAAAAAAATAAAAAGAAATTTCCCTGGTGCCAAAATGGAAAGACATCTCTGATCCTTTTTCTTTCAGTATTTCCTTTAGAAAACTTGTAATCATAAACCCTTTCAGTCTCTTTGAGATGTATGTAAATCTTTTTAAATGCTCAATAAGCCTCTTGCCAGTTTTGCATCCCAGGAATATTTCATTGCAAAGAGATGGCTCCATCAAGGAGGATGATGCTGTATCTCCCTATCTTGGTAGAAGCTTAGTATAGGCACCTGACTCCAAATTCCTGCTTGTTATATACTAGATATATGTATCTTGTTATATACTAGATATATAATAATATACTAGAAGATTTATTGTCACTTTGGAGAAAGACAGCACGTATACAATAGATTGTATCTGGCTGGTCGTATGAAATGATGAAACTGCTGTCTTTGCAACTTCTTTAGTAGATTGCTTGTAATGTGCATCACAGTCTGATTTAATGTTTGTTGTTGTTGTTAGGTACCACTGAGTCTACTCTGACTCATAGCAACCCTGTGTACAACAGAACGAAACACTGCCTGGTCCTGTGCCAGCCTCACAATCCCTGCTATCACTGAGCCCATCATAGCAGCCACTGTGTCAATTCATCTTGTTGAAGGTCTTTCCCTTTTTCATTAACCCTCCACTTTACCAAGCATGATATCCTTCTCCAGGGAATGGTCCCTTCTAACAACATGTCCAAAGTAGGTGAGATGAAGTCTGGCCATTCTTGCTTCCAAAGAGCATCCTAGCCACACTTCTCCCAGGACAGATTTATTCATTCTTCTGTTGGTCCATGGTATTTTCATTATTCTTTGCCAACACCACAATTCAAAAGCATCACCTCTTTTTCAGTCTTCCTTATTCATTGTCCAGCTTTCACATTCATATGAGGTGACTGAAAATATCATAGTTTGGGTTAGGCACTCCATAGTCCCCAAAATGACATCTTTGTCCTTCAACACTTTAAGGAGTTCTTTCGCAGCAGATTTCCCCAGTGCAATATGACATGTGACTTCCTGACTGCTTGCTTCCATGGGTGTTGATTGTGGATCCAAGTAAAATGAAGTCTTTGTCAACCTCAATCTTTTCTCCATTTCTCCTGATGCTGCTTATTGGTCCAGTTGTGAGGATTTTCATTTTATGTAGAGGTGCAATTCATACTATAGACTATAGTCATTAATCTTCATCATAAGTGCTTCAAGTCATCTTCACTTTTAGCAAGCAAGGTTGTGTTGTTTGTATATCGCAGGTTGTTAATGAACTTTCCTCCAATTCTGATGCCACATTCTTCTTCATATAGTCCAGCTTCATGTACTCCACCACAGTATGACAAACTGACATGAGTAGTGGGGTTTAATGTTTAGTCAATTATAAAACCTTTCTTTCTTTTATACATTTGTGGAGATTTTATTTTAAATTATTTTCCCAATATTATAATACTATTTTTTTAAGTGTTAATTCTAAATTTTTTTTTACATTAGATACTTGTTTTGAGCTCTAATTATTAAGGTGATGGTTAAGAGTATGAGCTTTAGAGTCAGAATGATTGGCTAAAGATGTAATTTCTACCCAAATCTTTTCATGTCTACCTCTGTGATGTGGCCAAGTTACCCAACACTCCCAGAAATGTTTCCATGTATAGATACTGCAAAAGTTCCTAACAACAACAAAAATTTCAGAATTAATAATTAGATTTTTAAAGTTCTAAACAGAAATATCTAGAACATAAATTATTTCTTCAAAATTCAGCAGAAAAATACAGCAAGGATTGGTTCTAAATCATAATTTTAAAAAGCGATTGTGAAAATGCTACCACTATTTTATTATGTTTAGTACTTATATTGTTGTTAGCTGCTGTCTAGTTGGCCCCCAACTCTTGGTGACTCCATGCACAATGGAGTAAAACACTGCCCAGTTCTGTGCCATCCTCATGATCAGTTATGGTCAGACAGTGTTCTTTTGTGACCCATAGGGTTATCTTTGCCTGGTTTTTAAAGGTGGATTGCCAGACCTGTCTTCCTACTCCTTCTTAGTCTGGAAACTCTGCTGAAACCTTTTTAGTGACAGCACATACGGTGGCTGATCATGAAGTGTATTTGCTTGGAGTTAAACCTGCTCTCTCACATGGAAGGCAAGAATTCTGCCAATGAACCATCACTGCTTTTTAATACTTATACTACGTTGAGATTGTCTTATTTGCTTATTTTTTAAATTGTCTTTCTCCCTTCATGTAATCTCCATGAGGGCAGGGGGCTTTTCTATTCAGTTTACCACACAACTACAGTGCCCAGTATACTAAGCAAAATAAATACTAATTGAATGATTTAATGTATCCTTTCCAAACCATCCTACTACTTCTTTAAAAAAAAAAAAAAAATCTGCTTTCCCTCCCTGCTAACATTTGGCTCTCAATTTAACTCAGTATATAATCCTCGATGCCAATAAATACTTTCATTTCCCTGTGGCATGCTTTGTCAGAGAGAGGAGGGAGGGAGGAAACACAACTGTCACTGAAACGGAATCAACATACACTAATACAATAATACAACTGATTTAATACATTTAACTGTATTAACTAACCCACAAAGATTTCAAAATATTTCACCCCAATATTCCCCAAACTACTTCCTTAACCCCCATTCACCTAAATCAGACTGTACAGAAATAACCTTCAGATATCACCATCACAATTTGAGGACCAATTTTTTTTTTTTCTTTTTAATTTTTATTGTGATTTGGGTGAAAGTTTACAGAGCAAATTCACTTTCCATACAGCAGCTCACATGCACTTTGCCTCACGACATTGACTGCAATTTCCCACAATGCAACAGCTGCCCTCTCACTTCCTCCCCATAGTTACCTCTTCCCTGTGTCCTTCCCTCCATGCACTCCTGCCCCTCCCGAGCTATCTCCCTGTGCATACACTGCCCTTCTATTCTCCCATGATTGATCTCTCCAAGGAATATATCTACCTAATATAAACGTTCAGCATATATGCCTGTCTTTTGTTTGGCTGGAAGCCACAGAAGTGGGTTCAATTCCAGACCTGAAAGGCAGCTAGGGGCCATAGTCTCAGTGGTTCCACAGGCTCTATCAGACCAGCAAACCTGGGAGGACCAATTTTTTAAAAATTCCTTTGAACATGTGCTTTTCAAAGTCAGGAAAGGTATGAGTGGTGGGTAGAAATGGCTCATTCCATTTATCTTGGTACCTCTAGTCCCCTAGTTTTAAAGTGTGATGAGGCTATGTATTATTCAGGTCATGATCACCATCAACAAAAACTTAGGGCTTATCACTCCTAATTTCAATGACACAATCCTCCATGACGTCCAAAGATAATTTTTCAGCTAAATTATTTGCTGTTTTTGACATCAAACAACTATTTTTTTCTTGTTCTCATTTAAGATAAATACATGAAAAAAGCCAAACTCACTCCCATCGAGTCGATTCTGACTCATAGTGACCCCTATTGGGTTTCCAAGGCTGTAAATCTTTACAGAAGCTGACTGCTCCATCTTTCTTCTGCTGGTGGGTGTGGCTGGTGGGTTCGAACCACTGACCTTTTGGTTAGCTGCTAAATATCATAATCACTATACCACCAGAGCTCCTTAAGATAAACATATAGCCCCATCTAATATAGTAGAAACTTCTTTCAACCTGTGGAGCCAGAAATAACCCCTTTCCAGTGTCATTTTTCGTATCTGCCTGACTATTTCTAAACTAAAGGCACTATAAGGTGGCATGAGGTAAGATGACAGACAATCAAAATAAACAATATAATACAACACGCCAAAATAAAGGTATAACTTTGGTAAAAATAGAATTACTTGATGTTTTTCTTAAGGGCTTTCTCCAGTTTCTTCACTTGTTGTTTATAAAGTCTTAATTCATGCTGTGTGGGCCTGTAGAAAATAAATCATGTTGAATGTACTTAATTTACTGAATAGAACTATAAAGATATTTAATAATATGCAATATAGCATACCTTGTTAATTGTCAGAAATATTCTTATTAAAATTCTTAAAATATTTCATGACTACTAGTGATGGTATTTGGGAGCACTGATAGCATAGTGCCTAAGGCACTTGACTGCTAACCAGAAGGCTGGTGGTTCAAACCCACCAGCCACTCCTTGGAAGGAAGGTTGGGGGATCTACTTCCATAGTGATACTGCCTCGGAAATCCAAGGAGGGGTCACTATGAGTTGGGTCCGACTCGACAGCACATAACAACAAGTGACAGTATTTACTTACTGGTCATTTGGATTTCTTCTTCTGTGCATTCCTTGTTCAAAACTTTACTCAGTTTTGTTGTTTTTAATCTATTGCTTGTTTTTATATTGAATTATTTCAAACATACAGATAGAATAGGGAATTCTATAACAAATACTAGTCTATCTACCACCTAGTTTTATCAAATTTTAACATTAACACATTTGCTACAAATCTTGTTTTTAAACTTAAAACATTACAAAAGTACTTAAAACTCCATGGGTCCCTCATTAATGTCATTATCATATGTAATCACTATCCTGAAGTCAGTGTTCATTATGCCCATGCATGTTTTAAAACTTTTACTACATATTTATATAACCAGGAATTTACACATTTTTGTGTGGTAGAGTTTATATACATGGATTATAATATAAGTACCAATTCCCTCTCCACTAAAGAATAAGCTTCATGAGAACAGAGAGATTGTTTTGATGGCTGTTTTATTCCAGAGTGTAGGACAGTACTTAAACTATAATAGGTATTCAACAAGTATTTGTTGAATAAATAAACAAACCTTGACTATGTCCATTCCATATTATTCACAACACATGAGGGCCATCCTTTTGTAGCTACAGATTGAATTATGTTCCTCAAATAGATATGGTGAAGTCCTAACCCCTGTATTTGTGAAATGACCTTGCTTGGAAATAGATTCTTTCTTTAAAGACGCTGTCAGTTAGTTAATGAAAATATGAGAGTACAGTGAGTCTTAATCCCTCTTTTTTATAAATGGGAAGATCAGACAGAGTGATAGTGACACAAAGAGGGAAGATGCCAAGAGAAGATACATCTACAAACCAGGGAATGCCAAATGATGCTCGGGGCTACCATAGGCTTGAAAAGACAAGGAAGGATCTTCTAGAAAGTAGAGAAAACAGAGAGTGTGGCCTGGTCAATTCCCTGAATTGAACTCCATGCCATAAGAACTGAGAGACAATAAATTTCTGTTCTTTAATAAGCCATTTGCTTTGTGGTATTTTGTTATGGCAGCCCTAGGAAACTAAGACAACTTATATAAATATACCTTTCTGTTGTATGGCAACCGTTTTTTATTCCTCTCCTCCTATAACACAGGGATTAGATTAAACAAGAAGACATTCTAAAATAGTCTGGGAATGAGAAACCTGATGGTAAAAGACTGAATCTACTATGAGTTCCCACCTATTTCCTCCCTTCCCTTCCCTACCTATGTGTTCTTTTCCTTCCACCACATATCACAAAAGACAATTGACTAATGTGAGTATAAGAGCATGAGATTCTTAAGCTCAATGTAACAGCAAGGGGGTTGGAATGATCCACTTAATATTCCAAATTCCAGTATGTATATACTTTTAAAAGGATAAAAAAATTACTCACCTAGTTTCCAAATCTTTTTGAAGGTTCAGCTTTTCACTTAAAAGTACATCAATCTTGGATTTTGATTCCTGGAGTTGATTTTGTAATGACTGTAAAAGATTTCACAGAAAAAAGTTACCTTTCCTAGGATTTTTTTACTTGACTTTAAAAGAGAGTCTTTTTAAGTCATGCAGTCCCCATACCACTAGAAGGCCTTTATAATTTGGTGACGCATCCAGAACTGTATAGTCTTTTTCTTCTTCTGACTGACTTTCATCTTCTTTACATGGTCTATAAAAAGATACATGCAGTGCACTTATGAAAAATTAATTTTACAACAATCATATACAAACTTTTAAAATAGCATGCTATGTGAAAGAAGCAGTCATAAATATGATTCTATTTATACGAAATATCCAGAATAGGCAAATCCACAGAGATAGAAAGTAAATTAGTGGTAGATTAGATTGGGGGATGAAAGTATAGGGAGGGTATGAGGAGTGACTGCTAACTAGCGTTTCTAAATGAGGTGATGAAAATGTTCATAAATTGACTGTGGTGATGGTGGCACAACTCTGTGAATAAATTAAAAACCATTAAATTGTACTCTTTAAGGGGTGAATTTTATGGTATGTGAATTGTATCTAAATAAAGCTGTCATACTGCATAGAGCAAATCTGCCACAAAAGATCTCTTTAAAGTGTTAAAAAGCAAAGATGTCACTTTGAGGACTAAGGTGTGCTGGGCCCAAGCCATGGTTATTTCCAATTGTCTCATAAATATAGGAAAGCTGGACAATGAATAAGGAAGAACAAAGAAGGAGAAGAATTGATGCATATGAATTAAGGTATTGCCGAAGAATATTGAATGTACCATGGACTGCCAGAAGAACAAGTCCGTTTTGGAAGAAGGACAGCCAAACATGTTAACAGGAGGGCCTAGTCTCTGGAGAAGGACATCATAATCAGTAACTATAATAGGGGAGTCAACTCAGAGTGAAACTTTTCATCATCTCTACCCACAGCTCCAAAGCCTTGATTCAGAGATTTTGCTTCAGGGGAGAAGCAGGCCATAAAATAGATAGCACCAAATCTCCTATAAAAAGAACTGCCCTCATTTGCATCAGAGCATAAAGATATTTAAACCTAAGGGCCTCTCAAGAATCGAGAAGGTTGTGATAAAGAGCAACTGGGAAGAAATTCCTAGATTTAATGAAGAGAGACAGCCTAGACTGTAGGCCACCTAGTTTTCAGGAGAGAACCAAGGAATAAGACAGCTGGGAAGAATACATAAAACAGTTGGGAGGAATCCTCCTGGAGTCAGAATATTAATAAATTCTGACCTCAGAAACTACTTCTTCAAAGGAGCCACAATACAATTGGATTCATTTGTAGAACAATTTATGCCCCAGGATGCTGAAACATAACAATCAGCCAGTATTTAGTGGAGTTTAACAAATGTGGTCAGGAAAAAAGAGGATGAGAGCTCTATTGACACATTACTGTCACCCCAGGGTGACCGTGGAAATAAACATCCAAAGCTATACCTTCTGGAGGAGCAACACCAGGGGGCTAACACTGTTGGGAGGAAATAGACTTTACCACTAAAATAATTCCAGTCAGCTACTAAAAAAATAAATAATAACAAGCAATGGAGGGACAGGGGGGCAGGGAACAAATCCCCAGAAGTACTACAATATATTTTTTAAATGTCCAGTTTCCAACAAAAATTTAGAAGCATGCAAAAAAATGGAAAATTATGACTCATATACCAGAAAAGCAGCAGACAACAGAAAATGCCTGTGAGAAAGGCCAAATGTTGAATTTGACAGAAAAAGACTTCAAAGTAGTCACTGTAAGCATGTTCACAGAAAGAACAGCAATTAAGTGAACGGACACACATGTAATGTAAACACTAGAAGGCAAGAAGAGAGAAAAAGGAGCAGAAAAAAATATTCAAAGGAATAATATCTGAAAATTCCCCAAATTTACTGAATAACAATAACCTACACATCCAGGAAGTTCAATAAACTCCAAGGAAGATAAACACAGAGATTCACAAGTAGGCATGTCAAAGTAAAAATGCTAAAAGTCAAAGACAAGGAGAACATTTTGAAGGCATCAAGTGACAATGACTCATCATGTACAAGGGAAACCCAGTAAGATTAACAGCTGACTTCTCAACAGAAACAATGGCAGCCAGTCATGGAGGGTGGGGTGGGCAATGAGAGAATATATACAAAGTACTCAAAGTAAAAAACAAAATAAAACTGTCAACTAAGAATCCTACATCCAGCAAAGCTATCTTTCAAAATTGAAGGTCAAATAAAGATCTTCCTAGAAAAACAAAAACTGAGCAAATTTGTTGGTAGCAGACCCACCTCACAAAAAAATGCAGAAGGAAGTTGTCAGGCTGGTAGCCAGTGATTTAAGATGGGAATTTTGAATCCACACAAAAAAACAAAGAGTATAGGTACTTACAAAGAGTATAGGTACTTATGTGATAATTAAACACACTATAAATGTAGTATTTTTCTCCTTTCTCCCTTCTTCTAACTAATTCAAAAAGTAATTGTTTGTTCAATGGGATAGAACTGACAGTCCTGAAATAAACTCATATATCTATGGTCAGTTTTCACCAAGGGTGCAAAGTCCATTCAATGGGGGAAAGAAGACTCTCTTTAGTAAATGGTACTGGGAAAACTAGATTTCCATATACAAAAGAATAAAGCAGGATCCAAACCTCACACCATATCTAAAAACTAATTCAAAATGGATCAAGAGCCTAAATGTGTAAATTACAGCCATAAAATGCTCAAAAGAAAACATAGAGGTAGTGCCATGGGACATAGTTTTTAAAGCTGGATTCTTAGCTATGACACTAAAAGTGCAAGGAACAAAAGAAAAATAAATGGAAGCTCATAAAAATTAAAAACTTTTGTTCATCAAAGGACTTTATTAACAAAGTTAAGAGACAACCTACGTATTAGGAGAAAAATTTGAGGAACCATATATCTGATAACAGTTTAAAATCCACAATACATAAAGAATTTCTACAACTTAACAACAAAAAGACAAACAACACAACAAAAAACATGAACAAAGGACTTGAATAGACATTTCACCAAAGAGGTTACACCAATGACTAACAAGCACACAGAACAATGTTCAATATCATTAGGAAGTTGCAAGTCAAAACTACAATGAGGTACTACCTCATAGAATGGCTATGATTTTTCAAAAAATGGAAAATAACAGGTATAGGTGAGGATATGGGAAAATTGGAACCCTTATCCATTGTTGGTGGGGATGTAAAATGGTAGAACCTCAAAAAATTGAACACAGATATACCATGTTGTTGTTGTTATGTGCCGTCAAGTCAGCCCCGACTCATAGCGACCCCTCCTTGGGTTGCCGAGGCAGTATCACTATGGAAGTAGATTGTCCAACCTTCCTTCCGAGGAGTGGCTGGTGGGTTTGAACCACCAGCCTTCTGGTTAGCAGTCAAATGCCTTAGGCATTATGCTACCAAAGCTCCTATATGACCCTGGAATCCTAATGCTGCATACACCAGCCATAAGAACTGAAAGCAAGAACTCAAACACACACAGGTATACCAACATTCACTGCAGTACTATTCAAAACAGCCACAAAATGGAAACAACCTGTATGTTTATCAACAGATAAATATACACACAGTCTCCAGGAATGTCCAACTTACATACAACCATAGTTACAAATCAACCCCCACAAAGCCTATCATATAAAAAATTCAAGGTACAATGGTTCTCAATAACAAACAGGTGCCACTTTGTGTCACACATCAAAACGTTATTATTGATTATGTTAAAGAAGTTTTAGTGTATCTGGAAGTGTTTCTTTAATGTTTTTATGCACAGAAAGTACTAGATACTAAGACAAACATTTGACTAACTGATGTTAGATATGAACCACACCTAACTATTCTGACTTACATACAAATTCAATGTAAAGACAGATTTAGGAATGGAACTCATTCATAATCTGGAAATGTGCTCAATGTCACTAATATCTTAAGTAGTAGTGCTGGAATTTAAACCTAAATCTGGCTCCAAAGTCTATGCACTCACAATTCCCTATATATACTCTAAAATATTTGCCCTATGGCTACATTTACTCCCAAGAGGAGTCAAATATATAAATATAGTATAATATATAAAGGGAGTGCTGGTAGCATAGTGCCTAAGGCACTTGACTGCTAACCAGAAGGCTGGCGGTTCAAACCCACCAGCCACTCCTCGGAAGGAAGACGGGACAATCTACTTCCTTAGTGATACTGCCTCGGAAACCAAGGAGGGGTGGCTATCAGTTGGTCCGACTCGATGGCACATAACAACAACATAATATATAATAGAGTAGAAGATGACAATTTTAAAGGTATGCAGATCTAAAAGGAAAGTTTTAGTAAGGAATCCTCCATTTCCTTTCCTATAGTCCTTATTTAGTACTGACAAACTGCGTCATTTTCCTGAAATAAAAATGCAAATTGTAAACATGCTTGCAAGCTCTTGTTTGGACATGGGATCCCCACAGCCAAATTCTCCGTCTTTCTCTAATGGCCTTCTCGGAAGGGACCTAATGTTGAAGATGGTGCCCTCTTTTTAGGGATGAAGAAAAGGAACTAGAAAAATCCTGTTTTGTTTCCTGGATCTTCCCTAATCCAACTGTGATCATATCCAGGATATCAGAGGTGAACCTCAAAGCCGCCTGCTTCCAACTCCCAAGATCATTCTTTGAATTTCATCTAGAAAAGGATAAAATTAGGGAAGGGGATACCATTTATTATTTCACTATGGAACTATATCCCTGGGGTAACTACTCAAACGTCTCTTTAGAAGAGTGGTGCAGTAAAAGATACTGACACTGCCCATCTTCTGACACAGCAGAAGAAATGCATGCCGAGCCTTTTGTTGCTGTAAGGTACCTTTAAGTTGATTTTCTACTCACAGCAACCCCATGTGACAAAGTGGAACTGCCACATAGGGTTTTCTAGACTGTAATCTTTATGGAAGCAGATCACCAGGTCTTTCTCCCACAGAGCCACTGAGTAGGTTAGACCAAGCTTTCAGGTTAGCAGCTGAGGGCTTAACTATTACACCACTTTACTCCGAGCCTAGGTTTTATTCCTTTGTTACTTCCCTTGGCTCTTTAATCCTATCTACCAAGCCAGAGAAATACTAATAAAAGTAACCAGCAATATCTTCCATGTATTCTTTATTAATATCTTAACATTAGGTTAAAAAAAATTCTAAGTAACATAATTAAGAGTCTATCATTTAAAAATTTACTTTTCCTGTTTTGGGAAGATTGTACCATGTTTGCAATTTTCTAAGACCTCCAACTGGCTAACCCTTGCGTTCACACTTTTACTGCTGATTCTTTTTATTTTTCCTGAGGTTTCTCATATATAGAGACAGAAAGGAATACCAATTCAAAACATTCAAAAACTGGTCTTCAAAAGTCCCTCTGTAGGGCTTCCCAAGTCTGTGCCCTAAAGTATAACCTCCCGAAATGGTCTGACAAGGATGTGATGCACCAAGAATTATAGATGTGCCAAGATACTCATCCCCTCAACCCTGTGGACAACTGGGTAGGACATGGGGTGGCCAGAGTCCTTAAGCCAGTTGTTTCTGGCTTTAAGCAGTATTGTCTATTTATTAACCCTGTGTGATGTATATATATATATATCATTTTCTGTATGCTTCATGAGGGGAAAAACTTTGGACAACACTATCCTTAAAAATGGGTGATGCTAAAATGAGACTATCTAATTAGAAACTACCCCTATCTTTAATCTTCCATTTGTAGAAGATGAAAAGACAGAATCTAATTTATATGGTTGCTAACCCAGAACACAATATTAAATATACTCTATAAAATAGTTAGTTGCTCTGGTTTTTATAAAAAATAAATGCAAAACTTAGCAATCAAACTTTCAGCTAGTCTCTAAGTTTCACACTGCTGAAGATGTTAGAGCTATGTACAACCATATCCAGATGTCTAATAATTTAAGCCTACTCACTTTCTATGGATGGCATTGAGCCTATGTGGGAAAGATGAGAAAAACAAATGAAGAAAACAATGGCCAATTACGATGAAAACAAAGCAGAGCCAGGAGACCTCATTTACTTTTGACTGGAGACACACGGCTGGACATTACTGAAATCTTTTTGATGACTACAGTGATGATGCATGTGGAGCTATATGTATATAATGTTAGATAGAGTTAAAGGTGGTAAGATAGCAATATGAACCACTAAATATGAAAATAGAGAGGCTGTTACACGTATTGGGAGTGCATAGGTGGATCATCAGTCCCATGCAGATACAGCTACTAAGAACAGCTCTACTACTTAAAAGTAGATTTGTTGCTTAAGACATCTTCTCAATAGTCTCATAGGAGACTGCATCAAGCAATCGAGATTTTGGAGCTGAACCAAAGCTTCTTCAAAAGCAGGAGTTGACTGCATGTAAATTTGATTTCCATCTAGATGTTGCTAAGATATAAGAGAAGTCTCATTCGCCTTTTCTTGTACTTCTGTATTCATATTTTCTATTATTATTTTGGCAAGAGTATCTACTATTTCAATCAAAGAATTGCAGTACATATCATCCCCAGAATCCATGAATGGTCCCTGACTCATCTGTGATAGCTTAGTATAATTACCAATACAAACACATTTAACCATCCACAATATTAAAAAACAAAACCAAAAACTTCCATTTCTAAACTTTACAGAAAAAAAGTCATTTATGTACCATGGTATACAAGAGTTTATTTTGCTGGCTTGAAAGAGTATGAACCATATAGTTTCCTAGTAATTTTGTTTCTTTTTACAGCACTGTCTCTGCTGTTCTCTTGATGACAACAGCTAAATCTTACTTTGTTTGTTTCCTGCTTGATAACATAAGGGATCTGATTTCAGTGTTTCATTTTGTTTTGCTTTTATTTTTTCCCTCATGTAACACTGGTGAAAAATCCGGGAATATGACACAAAGGTGAAATAAACATCGATTTGGTGCTTTCTTTGGTAATTTTTTTTTATTTTGTAACTATAAAGCCTTGCTATAAATTTATGCTTTTTATTCAGATCAGCAATCTATGTTTGTATGACTTCCTAAACATAATACGGATTTTTTAAAATGTAACATAATTACCATTCCTCACTAGAATTAGTATGCTTGTTTTTGTATCTTTATGCTGTATGTTAACACTTTGTATTACTTAGGTGGTGCAGTGGTAAAGCATTCAGCTGGGCTGGAGAAAGATGAGCCAGTCTGCTTCCATAAAGATTACAGCCTTGGAAACCCTATGGGGCACTTTTACTCTGTGCTGTCCCTGTAAGTTGGAATCAACTTGATGACAGCAGGTTGGGTTTGCTGTTCATTACTTAATTACTTTGCTTTGGTTAGAAATGGATCAAGGAGAAAAGCAGTCTCATTCATACAAAGACAACGTACAACACTGTAAATAATAAAATATGTACAGTAAACTGTTTTTTTAAAGTAGATTTTCCCTTTAATTTCTCCATCTCTATAGAAGGAATCTGTACCTATTATTGCAAGGCACCTCTGTTGTATTTCTTACAGTGTCTTCCATGTGAACAGCATTAAGTTTGGAGCACTAGTTTATTATTTTTATTAAAATTTTTCATAAATTGAGTAGCTAGCATCATATATATGGAATTTAAAAATGGGTGATAAGAAGGACTTCTGCCTCTGCACGAAGTCCACATCCTGTCTTCTCCCTTCGGTCTTGTCCCTCTAACTCGATGAGTAACACTCTTGAGCTTCATGTTTATCCCACTGGGCATTAATCTTCACATATCTTTCCCTGTTCTCTTTCATCTTTATCTTTCAACCACTTTCCTTTACTAATGTAATACTTTCAATTGTTACAACACATTTACTGTCTGTTTCTTCAGGTGATACTAATATCCTTTTTGTAGATGTCAAAATTTATCTTGAAGATGCTACAATCTCATTACCTAGTCAGTTTCTTTGCAGGAATGAGTACTAACAATCAAAGTTTATAAACTCTAATTATTAGTCAATGAGCCCTGAAACCCTCTGCTTAGGAGAGATAACTTTCCATTTTAACAAACAAAGTTCAAATGACTTGTAATTTGTGAAAACTGCATTTATGATGTTATTTCTTATTTTCTTCCTATCTCTCTATCCCTTAATAAGAAATATTCAATCTAAACCTCTGATCTGAGCAGTCTGGTATAAGGTCAAAGTATTTCACTTTAGTTAGATGGTCATGAAAGATCTGTTAAGTGACAAATGAATTCCTCTACTATCCCTCTCATTCTCCAGCCCTTCAGCCTCTCACCACAAATTCATGACAACCAAATTCAACACCACCAACCACTCCCAATGGCCTCAATCTTTTTATTGTCTTTATTTAGAGAACCCCAGTTTGCACAACTTCAGGGCCACCACTCACCACATTTTACCCTGATGGTGCAGTAGTTAAAGCACTCTCTTGCTAACCAAAAGGTTGGTTGTTTGAATCCACCAGCCACTCCATGGGAGAAAGATGTGGCAGTCTGCTTCTGTAAAGATTAGAGACTTGGAAACCCTATGGGGCAGTTATACTCTGTCCTACAGGGTTGCTATGAGTCAAAGTTGACCCACTCCCAATGGGCTTGGTTTGGTTTATGCTAAATCTTCTCTACTTTTACTAAAATTCTCACTTTCCTTTGGCAACACCTAGATCAGAAGTCAGCAAAGGGCTGTCCACAGGCTAAATCCAATAGGCTGTGAGCTTTTGCAAATAAAGTTTTTTTGGAACATAGCCATGTCAATTTGTTGTACAGTGAGTTGAGTAGTGTCACAAGAGACCATATCACCCCAAAAGCCTAAAATATTTACTCTTTGGCTCTAAACAGAAAAGGTTTGCCAACTTCTGAATCTGAATTAGAATTTGTTGGTAGGCGAACAGGAATACACCCTAGACCAAGGATAGATTTGGCTGAAGATAATCTTACATATGCACTTGTGCTTCAAAATTAGCCACATACATTACAGAAGCAACAGAAGACAGGGTAGGAATAACTTCTCAGAGATAATCAAACACCTTGTGAGAGAGAATCACCAGGCTTAGGAACTCGGGACCATAGTCTAGGGGGGCATCAGGCTGAATTAACACACTTAGTTCCTAAAAATTTTGTTCTACAGCCTAATTTGGTGAATAGCGACTGGGGTCTTAAAAGCTTTCAAAAGGCCACCTAAGATGCAACTATTGGTCTCCTCTCTTCTGGACCAAAGAGTGAAGAAGATCAAAGTCATCTGGAAACAGTTAGTCCAAACATAAGAAGGACCATGAGGACCTCAGCCTCCACAACCTGAGAGCAGAAGAACTAGATGATGCCCAGCTACCAATGCCAACCACTTGGAAAGGGATCAAATCTGGAGATCCTGGATAGAGTGGGAAGAAAACGTGGAACAAAATTCAAAAATGACCAGAATTGCTGGTTGGATAGAGACTGGTGGAACCCCCGAGACTATGGTCCTGGGTTATCCTTCAGGCCTAGAAATGGACTCAGTTACATGGATTGACTCTCAGCCCAACAGTAGAAAGACTATATACAGAACACCTACCCCATGTTGATGCACCCACCTACTCTATCTAGGGAGATGTACCTTCAAAATATCAGTCATAACACACCAGAGGGGTAGCACTCACACAGAGGGAAAGCTGGACAAATAGGAATGCATGGATGAGAAGGGTACAGGGAGGGAGGAGGTGGCCACATCAGGGAGAAGGGAGGAGAGTTTTTTTTACAGTTGGGGACGATAATCAGGGCTGTGAAATCAGATGTGCACAATCTGTTGAATGGAAAACAAGTTTGCTATGTAAATTTGCACCCAGAGCACACTAAAATTTTTTTAAAAAGAAGAAGAATTTATTGAAGACATAGACCAAGGCTGCAACTGGTATTTACTTTGGACTATATAATATTTTTTTAACATGTGAATTAGTTGTGAACCTTGATACATCTCATTCCATTATAAAACCAACCTTCTAGCTTCTCCTGAAAAAGTAGAAAACCTAGTCACTCAAAGTCTACATCCTGTCTGGCATTAGCTGGTAGGAACTGTGTATTTGCTGCCCTGTTAAGACAAATAGGACACAGTTCTCCAATCTGCCATACTCTCCTAACCCACTTCAATCATTTTCAGTTTTCTTGACTCCTGTAAGTATAAGCATTTGTAAATCCTTAAGTTTAAGCATAGGCACTGAAACAAGGCGGGCTTGTGCTTACTCACTGATCTGCACTGAACACGTTCCCTTGTTACCCTACCGAGAGGG
>NW_006921775.1:917135-922650 GCF_000298275.1 Orycteropus afer afer
GCGGGATCGGGCAGTGTTTCGTTCTGCTGTGCATGGGGTCGCTATGAGTCGGAAACGACTCGACAGCACTTAACAACAACAACTAACAACAAGTTCTGAAATTCTCCATTTTCCCTCTCTTTACACTAAATATCTATAACCTATCACTCAGTTTTTCTGTATCAAGAGAAAAAGAGTCTTCCTTCTTTCCAAGTTAACTGATGTCTTCTTGCTCATTTATAGTACTGTGATGACTGCTCTCCATGTTACTATCCTAGCTATGAACATGTCAATGAATCCTCTGAACTCTATCCAAACTGGCTTAACCACCATGCCATGAAAAGTCTTGCATTTTTTCTATCTACTTTTGTTTAAGGCATCCAAACAGTATAAAATGCCTTTACTTATTTTGCCTTCCTGCTTTTCTCAATCTCCTCTGTAAAATCTTCCCTGGTTACTCCATCTAAAATTTGTCCCTGTTTGAAATTCCTATAGCACTCACTGCACAACGTTCAGTAATTACTTTATTGTGGCATTATGAATTACAAGGTTTTTTAAGTCTCATATTATGTAGTTATTGTGCTTACCTTTTATCTTTCTTAAAAACATAACAAAACAAAACAAAAAACCAAACTCACTGCCATGGAATTGATTCTGACTCATAGTGACTGCCATTGGGTTTCTGGGGTGGTAAATCTTTACAGAAGTAGATTGCCCCCTCTTCCTACCACAGAGCTGCTGGTGGGTTTGAATTGCCAATTTTTTGATTAGCAGTCAAATGCCTTAGGCACTATGCCACCATAGCTCCTTACTAGACTGTAAACTCCCACCGTTCCTGCCATCTCAAAGACACAGTTTCATTTAGAAATCAGAAAGTCTCTGAAGTTACTTGATAATATTGCAAGGAGTTGCTTCAAACATTAGTTGTTCTGTTTTGTTTTCTTTTTCTTGTTTTTCTTCCACCCTTTCCTTCCCTTCTTCCTTCTTTCTTAAAGAACCCTCAAGTTGCTAGAAGGAATTAGCAACCAGCACAGCTCTGCCATTGACCTGAGATTCTGAAAAGTCATTATTCTTAGGACAAGAATACTAGAGTATATGCTTCATGAAAGCAGAGCATTTATCTGCTTTCCTTATTGTGACAGCCTCTGTACCTAAAACAAAACATGACACAAAGCAGATGTTCAAATATTTATTTTTTATTTTTTCATCTATAAATGAGGAAACAGAATAGCTACTGTTTTAATGACCACATATCAAAGCATTCCAGATTATTTGGTCTTAGATATCCTTTAGCTATTTTAGGCTGAATAAAGACCATTATTCTTTACCCTTACTTCTTTAACCAGAGGTAATAAGCATATTTTCATCTGCATGCTTGATTTTTTTCACTATAGTATTTTTCCTTTACCTTGTGTAAAATCTGCATACTTATTAGGTTACACTTTGGTAGGAAGCTAATCAAATCCTACACGTTTTGTGGATACTTATAACTTCAGGAATTAGATGACATCAGCAGAACAAATTATAATAATTCAACAAATAAAAAGCAAATACCATTTCTGCTGTGACCAATGCTTTGGTGATTAAATATACATATTTTAACGTAATATAAATATAGTAATACATTTTATCATAAGTAATAAAATACAATCTTAAAGATCACTATGAAAAAAAAGAACCTCATAGTGACATACTAGGTAGTTGTTTATAGCATACGTAAAATTTCAAAACCCAAACCAAACTCACTGCCGTTCAGTCGAACCCAACTCACAGTGACACTTCCTTGGGTTTCAGAGGCGGTATCAGATTGCCCAATCTTCCTTCTGAAGGGTGGCTGGTGAGTTTGAACTGCCAGCCTGCTGGTTAACAGTCAAATGCCTTAGGCACTATACCAGCAGAGCTCCAAAGGCTGCAAAAACTATTAGCGTGGATCATGACCAGATAACTTTAAAAATTGTAATACAGAATTAGTCATACCTTTGTTGATGAATTTTTCTAATTTTAGATTCATAGTAATCGATCAGGCAAAGCAACCTAGAAGACAGAAGAGATATTTGAGACTTATTCTCAAAATGCTATATTAGAGCACCTACTATTATCTCTATGTAATTACAGTGATAAAAATAGTGACAGATTACCTGGTTGGTTTTAAAAAATTAAATATTTACTAGTAGAAGCAAGTATTAATACTATGTCATATATGTTATATTAATTATAAAGTACAGGTTTTAAAATAACAACAAACATTCTCTCTCAACTTATTAAATATGTATTTTCCATGTCCCAACAGGTCTAACCTCCAGCAATCTCTCCCACAGAAATATATGTCTAATGGTGCAACTGAATATGTAAAAAGTTGTTCACTGCACCATTATTTATTTTTGAATGAAAAGGCAGAAACAATTTAAACATCCTTCAACAGGGAAAAAGTTAAATAAATAATGGCAGATTTATACTACAGAAAATCATGCACTATTAAAAGAAGTGATATAAATTGCAAGTCCTGATCAGGACTGCCTGGACTATATAAAGAAGAACATGGCATCAGGATTGGAGGAAGACTCATCAACAACCTGCAATATGCAGATGACACAAATTTCCTTGCTGAAAGTGAAGATGACTTGACTCACTTACTAATGAAAATGAAGATTAAAGACAACAGTGTTCAGTATGGATTACATCTCAACATAAAGAAAATGAAAATCCTCACAAAGTGGACTAATAAGCAGCATCATGATAAAAGGAGAAAAGCTGGAACTTGTCAAAGATTTCATATTACTTGATTTCACAATCAACACCAATGGAAGCAGCAGTCAAGAAATCAAACAATGTATTGCACTGGGCAAATCTGCTGCAAAAGACCTCTTTCAAGTGCTGAAGAGTAAAGATGTCTCTTTGAAAGCTAGAGTGTGCCTAACCCAAGCAATGGTGTTTTCAATTGCCTCATATACATGTGAGAGCTAGACAATGAATAAGGAAGACTGAAGAAGAGTTGATGCTTTTGAGTTATGGTGTTGGTGAAGAATACTGAAAGTACCATGGACTGCCAAAAGACCTAACAGATCCGTCCTGGAGGAAGTGCAACCAGAATTCTCCTTGGAAGCGAAAATGGCCAGACTTCATCTTACCTACTTTGGTCATGTTGCCAGAAGGGACCATTCCCTGGAGAAGGATACCATGTTTAGTAAAGTGGAGGGTCAGGGAAAAAGAAGGCCCTCAATGAGATGGACTGACACAGTGGCTGCAACGATGGCCTCAGGTATATCTAGGATTGTGAGGCTCGCACAGGACCAGGCAGTTTTGTTCTGCCATACGTAGGGTTGCTATGAGTAGGAGCCGACTCAATGGCACCTAACAACAAGAAGTTTGTCTGTTTTTTCTTTGATGGTCTTTACAGCTCTTTGATCCAACCTGAATTTGTTTTTGTAAGATATGGGTCCTGTTTCATATTACTGCAAACAGACATCCAGTTTTGCCGACATCATCTATTAAAGAGATTATTTCTTCCCTAGTTAATGAGTTCTGGCCTTTTGTCAAAGATCAGCTGTCCAAAGGTAGATGGATTTATCTCTGGGTTCTCAGTTCTGTTCCATTGGTCTATGTGTCTATTGTCATATCAGTATTAGGCTCCTTCAACTACTGTGGCTGTACAGTAGGTTTTGAGATTGGGGTGAGATGCCTCCTACTCTGTTGTTTTTCTTTGGTAGTTCTTTACTGATCCAAGATCTCTTTTCTTTCCATATAAAGGCTTTCCATCCCTTTAAAGACGACGGAATCTGGATCAGGACTGCATTATATCTGTAGATCACTTTGGGTAGTATTGATATTTTCACGTTTTAGGTCTTTCTATCTATGAGCATGATATACTCTTCCATTTATGTAGTTTTTCTTTTGGTTTCTTGTAATAGTGTTTTGTAGTTTTCTTTATATAGGTCTTCTGCATCTCTAGTTAGACTTATTGCTAAGTACTTCATCTTTTGGGTGGTTACTGTGAATGGTACTGTTTTCCTGATTTCCCTTTCAGAGTTCTCTTTGTAATGTAAGTATCTGACTGATTTTTTTATGTTGCTCTTGTACCCTGCCACTTTATGAAAGCATCAATTAGTTCCAGTAATTGTCTTGCTTAGTCTCTGCAATTTTCCATGTATAAGATTACATCATCTACAAATAGAGACAATTTTACTTCTTCATCGTTAATTTGGATGCCTTTTATTTACTTTTATTGCCTTAATGCTCTGGCAAGCACTTCCAATACAATACTTGTCTGGTACCTGTTGCAAGAGGAATGCATTCAGTCTCTCCCCATTAAGATTAAGGTTAGCCATTAGTTTTGTATAACCAAAAAAAAAAAAAAAAACCAACAAACTCACTAACATCTAGTCAGATCTGACTCATAGTGACCCCTCCTTGGGTTTTGGAGGCAGTATCACTATGGAAGTAGATTGCCCAATCTTCCTTCTGAGGTGTGGCTGGTGGGTTTGAATCACCATCCTTCTGGTTATCAGTCAAATGCCTTAGACACTATGCCACCAGAGCTCCTGTTTTGTATACATGCCCTTAATTATGTTGAGGATTTTCCCTTCTTATTCCTATTTTGTTCAGCATTTTATCTGGAATGGGTGTTGCCTTTTCTTCATCTACTGATATTATAATATGGTTCCTTTTCTTTATGTAATGAATTATGCTGACTCTTTTTCTAATGTGAACCATGCCTGCATGCCTGGTATGAATCCAGGAATGATGTATTATTTTTTGATATGCTGTTGGAGTCTATTGGTTAGGATTTTGTTGAGAATTTTTGCATCTATGTTCATGAGGATAATGGTCCATAATTTTCTTTTTTTTAGTGGTAGCTTTGCCTGACTTTGGTATTAGGCTTGCTTCATAAAATGAAATTTGGGAGTATTCCCTCCTCTTATATATTCTGGAATAATTTGAGCAAAACTGGTGTCAGCTCTTCTCTGAATGTTTGATAGAATTTATCAGTGAAGGCATCTGGGTCAGGATTTTTTTTTTTTTCTCCTAACGATCTGTTCAATCTCTTTGGTTATGGATCTGTTCAAATTTTATATCTCAGTGTGTGTTAGTTTAGGTAGGTAATGTGTTTGTAGAAATCTGTACCTTTCTTTCAGGTTTTCAAATCTGTTCAAGTACAGTTCTTCATTGTTGTTATTGTTGTTAGGTGCCATCAAGTCATTTCTGACTCATAGAGACCCCATGCACAGCAGAATGAAACACTGCCCAATCCCGTGCCACCTCCATAATCCCTGCTATACTTGAGCCCATCATTGCAGCCATCATGTCAATCCATCTTGTTGAAGGCCTCCCCCTCTTTCGTTGACCCGCCACCCTACCAAGCATGACATCCTTCTCCAGGGAATGGTCCCTTCTGACAACATGACCAAAGTAGGTGATACCAGGTTTGGCCATTCTCGCTTCCAAGGAGCATTTCAGGTGCACTTCCTCCAGGATGTTGTTGTTGTTGTTATGTGCCGTCGAGTCAGCCCCGACTCATAGCGACCCCTCCTTGGGTTTT
>NW_006921775.1:930215-932073 GCF_000298275.1 Orycteropus afer afer
TTTTTTTTTGTTTCCTTCATTGCTATAGTTTTAGTATTTGCTACATATTTATGACTTTCTTGTTTTTTATTTGGATGAAAAGTTTATTAATTTTCTTTTAGGTTACCCTGTGATTTATTATTTTCTCCCCAACTTTAAAGCAGTCTGTTCTATCTCAAAATTGTCTTAATTTCCTCTCCATTTGGAAGTACTGTACAAATTCATTTCTCTGGTTCCATGTTTTCAGTTTTGTGAGTTTATTTTACTTTGAATTCTTCTTTACCCGGGTTGGTTTCTCATTTATGCCATTATGTGTGTTAATCACAGATTGCTGTTTGCTATTGTTGGTTCTCTGCCCAAGGACTCCCTTTACCACCTTTGTAAGACTGGTTTGATTTTAACAATCTCCCTTAACTTCCGTTTATCTAAGAATGTCCTAATGTTGCCATCATATTTGAGGGATAATTTTGCTGGGTATATAATTCTTGATTGGCAATATTTTTCTTTCAGGGGATCCCTGGTGGTGTAGTGCCTAAGACATTTGACTGCGAACAAGAAGGCTAGTGGTTCAAGCCCACCAGCCACTCCTTGGAAGGAAGATTGGGCAATCTACTTCCATAAAGATACTGCCTCAGAAACCCAAGAAGGGGTCGCTATGATTCAGAATCGACTCAACAACAGTGTTTTGTTTTGTTTTGTTTTTAAATAAATATATGTTATCTCATTGCTATCTCACCTGCATAGTTTTTGCCGAGCTTACTCATACTGGTTGGCCTTTGTAGGTAACTTTTTTATTTTTTCCAAGTTGCTTTCAGGATTTTTTCTTTGCCTTTGTTTCAGAAAGTTTGATTATATCTTGGTGATTTTCTTTTGGGGTCTATCCAGTTTGGGGTTCGTTGGATTTCTTGAATGGATATATTCTTATCTTTCACATACCAGGATTATTCTCTTCCAACAAATCTTTGACAATTTTACCAGAGCTCCTGGGGCTCACTTAGATGTAAGTTTAGTTATAGGTCTAGCAGCAACAATGGGTGGTTGGGGCAGGTCCTGAGAATATTCTGCAATGTCTTCCATGGCATGTACCTCAGGCATGACCCAGCAGGAACAGCTGGGTTATCCCATCAAACAGAGGTGGAAGGGATGATGGTTTTATACTAATCCCTTCAGATGGGAGGCATTCAACACAATTTACAGGCTCCATCCTCATCTTCCCTACTGTCTGCCCATATGTCCCCACTGCAGGTTTCAGGATCCCATTTTTCCCCAATCAGTCCCCTCACTTTAACTTCAGACACCATTCTGGGTTGGTAATTCAAATGGCATTATAATTCAGCCACCCTTACAGTAAGACTTTGGCTTTGGTTTTCAGCAATATCAGCTCTCTCACTAGAAGAAATAAGGCTTTTTTTCAGAACACAACTGGAAACACTGAGGTCTTTCATGTGGTGTTTGAGCTGTGACTCACCAGCCCTGAGCTCATCTCACTCTTTCACCACTAGTGTAAGTAGGACTTGTCTAGTGTAAGTAGGACTAACCAACCAGCTTCCTTATACTCCTCATGCTGACAAAATTGCAGAAAAGTATCAAACATGTGATCACCCAGAGCCTCACTTCTCAAAAATACTTGATCTATAGGTGGTGCTATTTTGCATATTGATGTTGCCACCTCATGCCCTGGATTAGCAGGGCCCTCTTTACTAATGGAGGCAGAGTCACCAGTGCCTTTACAATTAATTAAATTGGAGAATCCAAACAGAATCAGTGATAACCAATTTAGGAAGCCCATTCTTATGATTTTGTCTCTTTAGAACCACTTTCAGTACCAAATGCGTTAGGCTGGGTACTCTAGAGAAGCAAAACCAGTAAAGCTTTATAT
>NW_006921775.1:932443-943701 GCF_000298275.1 Orycteropus afer afer
ATATGTGTGTGTGTGTGTGTATGTCTGTGTGCCTGTGTGTCTGTGTATATGTATATATATGTATATGTATATATGTATATGTATATAAAGAGAGAGAGAGAGAAATTTATCTTAGGAAAACGGCTCACACACTTATAGAAGCTGGCAAGTACCAAGTTCTTGGATCAAAGGTCAAGCTGGAAGCTTTTCCTGACTCATGCAGCTGCAGAGGCTGACAAGCTCAAGGTTGGCAGGTAGTATACCAGCTGTCAACTCCAACGAATGACAAATCCAAGATCACCAGGCCAAATGGTGGATTGTTCGCTCATGAACAGCTGTAGGCAGCACAACAGAATCCCGATGTACAGAAGAGTGTCTCATTTTCCCAGAATGTCCAGAAATATATTGGAAGCAGGCCACACCCCTAGGGAAACTCCTTTTCAATGGACTGCCTGCTCAAAACATATACGTCTGATCCCATCATGGGAATAACCCACATCACAACTGCTTAAACCACTCAGAACTGTGGTCTAGCCAAGTTGACACACAACTCCAACTATCACAGTGCCCATCAACAGAGGATGGATAACCAAACTATGGTACATACACACAATGGAATATTATGCAACACTGCAGAATAATGTAGAATCTGCAAAAAACTGCATGATGTGGATGAACTTGGAGGACATTATGCTGAATGAAATAAGTCAATCACAGAAGGAGAAATATTGTATTAGTCCATTATTGAGAAAAGTCAAGGAAAGGTTTAACATATGGTACGAAACTTTCTTTGTTGATTACCAGGGGTGGGAGAGGAGGTCAGGGAACACTGCAAATAAATAAAAATGCATTCACCCATATCACTTTAGTTGTGTGTGCATCACTGAACATAAATTATATTTCAATAAAATGTATTAAAAAAAAAGAAGATGGAATGAATACACAGAGTCACTGTATGAAAAAGATTGTTCAATGTTCATCCATTTCAGGAGGTGGTATATGATCAAGAACCAATGGTATTGAAGGAAGAAGTCGAAGCTGCACTGAAGAAACTGGTGAAGAATAAAGCTCTAGGAATTGATGGAATACCCACTGAGATGTTTCAACAAATGGATGCCCCACTGGAGGCACTCATTTGGTTTTGCCAAGAGATTTCGAAGACAGCTACCTGGCCAACTGACTGGAAAAGATCCATATTTGTACCCATTCCAAAGAAAGGTGATCCCATAGAATGTGTAAATTATCAAACAGTATGATTAATATCACATGCAAATAAAATCTTGATGAAGATAATTCAAAGACGGTTGCACCAGTATATTGACAAAGAACTTCCAGAAATGCAAGCTGGATTCAGAAGAGAATGTGGAATGAGAGATATCATAGCTGATGTCAGATAGACCTTGGCTGAAAGCAAAAAATATCAGAAAGATGTTTACTTGTATTTTATTAACTATGCAAAAGCATTCGATTGTGTGGATCATAAAAATTTAAGGATAACAGTGAGAAGAATGGGAATTCCAGATGACTTAATTGTGCTCATGAGTAACCTGTACATAGAACAGGAGGCTGTTGTTCAAACAGAACAAGGGGATACTACATGGTTTTAAATCAGAAAGGGAGTGTGTCAGGGTTGTATGCTTTCAACATACTCATTCAATCTATATGCTGAGCAAATAATCTGAGAAGCTGGACTATATGAAGAAGAGCATGGCATCAGGGTTGGAGAAAGACTCATTAACAACCTGCGATATGCAGATGACACTTTGCTTGCTGAAAGTGAGGATAACTTGAAGCACTTGTTGATGAAGATTAAAGATTAGTCTGCAGTATGGATTCTATCTCAACACAAAGAAAATGAAAATCCTCACAAAAGAACCAATAAGCAGCATCATGACAAATGGAGAAAAGATTCAAGTTGCCAAAGATTTCATATTACTTGGTTCCACAATCAACTTCAATGGAAGCAGTAGCCAAGACATCAGATGATGCATTGCACTGGGCAAACCTGCCGCCAAAGACCTCTTTAAAGTGTTGGAGAGCAAAGATGTCTCCTGGAAGACTAAGATGCTCCTAACCCAAGCCATGGTATTTTCAATCATCTCATATGCATGTGAGAGCTGGACAATGAATAAGGAAGACCAAAGAAGAGTTGATGCATTTCAGTTGTGGTTTTGGAGAAGGATACTACTCAAAGTACCATGGACTGCCAGAAGAATTAATAAATCTGTCCTGGAAGAAGTACAGCCAGAATGCTCCTTGGAGGCAAGAACGGTTAGACTTCGTTTGACTACTTTAGTTATGTTGTCAGAAGGGACCATTCCCTGGAGAAGGATATCATGCTTGGTAAAGTGGAGGGTCAACAAAAAAGGGAAAGGCTCTCAACGAGATGGATTGACAAAGTGGCTGCAATGATGAGCTCAGGTATAGCAAGGACTGCGCAGTGTTTTGTTCTGTTGTAAACAGGGTTACTATGAGTTGGAGCCAACTCAATGGCGCCTAACAACAACAACAAAGAGATTAAAGAAGACTTAAACAACAAATAGAAAGATGTTCCACATTCATGGATTGGGAGACTTACTACTGATACTACCCAAAGCAATCTAAGATTCAACCCAATTCCAATCAAAATTCCAAGAGCCTTCTTTATAGAAACAGAAAAGTCAATCCTCAACTTTATATAGAATGGCAACAGGCCCCAGATAGCTAAAACAATGCTGAAAGAGAAGAACAAAGTAAGATGACTCACACTTCCTAATTTTTAAACATAAACCCATATATCTATGTATGGTCAGCTGATTTTTGACAAAGGTGCTAATTAAGTCCATTTAATGGGGAAAGAAGGTGTCTTCAACAAATGGCTCTGGGAAAACTGGATTTCCACATGCAGAAAAATAAACAGTAGCCATGCCTCACACCAGACACAGAAACAAATTCAAAATGGACTAAGGATCTAAATTTACAGACTAAAACCATAAAATTCTTAGAGGAACAAGCAGGGAGCAATGCTGTTAGATCTAGCTTTCAAAAACAGATTACCTAATTTACTAATAAAAGAACAAAGAGCAAAAGACAGAATAAATAAATAGGATCTCATAAACATTAAAAAACTGTTCATCAAAAGACTTTACAGAAAAAGTAAAAAGACAAAGTACTGACTGGGACAATTATCTTCAGAGATCATATATCCAACAAGAATCTAATAACCAAAATGTATATAAAACTTCAACAACTTAACAACAACAACAAAAAAAAAACCCACATAATTCAATCATAAAATGGTCAAGGAACTTACTTAGACATTTCACCAAAGATGCTTAGCATTATTAGCCATCAGAGAGACACAAATCAAAACCACAATGAGATATCATTTCACTCCCACTAGGATGGTTAATATTAAAAAAAAAAGAAAAGAAAAGAAAGAAATAACTAACATCAGCGAGGATATGGGGAAACTCGTACCCTTATCTATTGCTGACAGGAATGTAAAATGGTACACCCACTGTGGAAAATAGTCTGGTAGTTTCTCAAAAAATTAAAAATAGAACATAGGAGCCAGCAATTCTAGTCTTAGGTATTGTGGTAGTTACATTTGTGTGTCAACTTGGCTGGGCCTGGTTGAGTGGCTGGGCAGCTGGATGTAGTATTCCCCATGATGAGGTTAGTAATCACCTCCATGGTAGAATCTACTGTGAGCAGCTGTTCAGCAGCCTGCCATGCTCTGCTGACCTTGGGACTTTGAATGGACCTGAATGAATGGCCTGCCATGTGGTTTGGTAACATTGGGACTGTGCCTTTTTACTTGTCAAAGTAAAGTTACTTTACTTTTACTTGCTGGGCTGCTCGGCCTCAGCAGCCAGCAGCTGTCTGAGTAAAGAAAAGCCTCAGTGGGCCAGGAGCAGGAGCAGAGGTGAAACCCAAAGTTGAGGGGTTTTCATCCAGCCCCTAGAGCCTGGCACTTTAACTCAGACTTAAAACCTCAAAATTGTAAGAACTCCTGTTTCTTAAAGCCATCCCATTTGAGGTATATTCTTTTTGGAGCAGCACTAGGTAACCAAAACAGGTATATACTCAAAAGACTTGAAAGTAGAGACTCAGAGAGAGACTTGCACACCAATGTTCACTGCAGCACTATTCACAAGAGCCAAAAGGTGGAAATAACCTAAATGCCCACTAACAGATAAATGGATAAACAAAATGTGGTACATACATATATACATACATAAAATGGAATATTACTCAGCCAGCTGAAGAAATTAAGTCTTGATACAGGCTACTGTATGGATCTAGCCTGAAGACCTGATGCTGGGTGAAATAAGGACAAATGTTACATGACCTCCCCTATATAAAAAGATAAGAAAAAGCAATGTATAGAGACTAAAGTTTATTAGTGGTTACCAGGAACAGGAAAGAGGGGTAAAGGGGGGGTTAACAAGAACAGAAAAATAACACTTATTAAGGGTAGGGTTGCACAAGCAATTTTTGTTATTATTGACAGTAAATTATACACCTGTAAAAAGTTAATTGGCAAAAAGTTCTGTGATAGATACACTTAAAACAATGACCGGAAAAAAAAAAAAAAAAAGGTTCTGAGGCACTTATGTACAACCAAATATCTCATAGGATTTAGTTTCTTGGTTTGGAGGTTTAGGGTCATTGTTTCAAAGTTACATCCCAGTTAATGGGATGTAAAACATCCCACTAAAATATATTTAGTGTTTCTGTTCTACCTCCTAGTTCCTTGTATAATGTCTGGAGTTTTAAAAGCTTGCAAGCAGCCACCCAAGGCATAATTTGTCTCTACTTATCTAAAGGAAGAGAAGAAGTAAAGTCAGGAAGGGGAGGAGGATGTGGACTATGCGGTTAATTGTCTCCACAAGAACTGGATGGTATCCAGCCACCATTACTAAACATTTTGAGCAGAGATTTCATATAAGAATCCTGATCAAAAGGAGGGAAATGTCAGACAGAATTTCAAATTCTCATGGACTCGACGTTCTAGAGCCATGGAGGGAGAGTGGATGACCCCTAAAACTATTGCCCTGAGATAATCTTTAAACCTTAAACCAAAAACATCCCCTGAAGTCTTCTTAAAACTGAGTAACTATTCAGCTTCCAAAAAAAACCAAACTCACTGCCCTCGAGTCAGATCCGACTCATAGTGATCCCTCCTTGGGTTTCTGAGGCAGTATCACTATGAAAGTAGACTGCCCAATCTTCCTTCAGAGGAGTGGCTGGTGGGTTTGAACTGCCAATCTTCTGGTTAGCAGTCAAATGCCTTAGGCACTATGCTATCAGAGCTTAGCTAGTAATAAAAGTCTGCCTGGAACGTTATGGTCTTTTAAGAACTATGTATATGGAATCAAATTGACAATAGCAATTTGAAACACTAGATATGAACCTTAGGGAGCAGGGAGTTTATGTTAATAAGGGAGAAACAACTCAGAGAGGAGAGTGAGAATGGTCATACAACTCCAAGAATGTAATCAATGTTACTCAATTGTACATGTAGAAACTGTTGAATTGGTTTATATTTTGCTGTATACATACTCAACAACAACAAAACAAATAAAATTTGAAAAGGAAAGGGAATGAACTGAGTATTTATCCTATCTTTCTACAAACCACTAGCACAACCAAACAGAACCTTGTCAATAAGGAAATTTTTTTAAAAAACAGAATTCCAGCAAAAAAAGAAAAAGGGCATAGCAGAACTGAAAAATTACAATTTTGCAAGATCATCAATGAGTAAAACTATTAGGTGAAAGGATGGTGAAGAATTTTACCATGGAATGCTCAAACTGTTAGCATTTAAATCCCTGATCAATCTTACCTTTCCTAAGAGTGGGTCAACTAAACATTACGTGTCTCTGGATCGGCTATAATATGAAACACATGGGCCACCTCTGAAGTATATTATCAAAAATACTTGAATCAAGCACTAACTTCCAGGAAATATGGGAGAAAGAATAAATTAAAATGATGTAATGAGGAAGCCAACACAAATCTAAAATGTGGGATCTTCTCCCAAACAAGATTTTCTTCAACATGTTGATAATGGGGGAAGAAAAGGTCAGGGAAGAAAGACTTCCCTAGTATATATAAGATATTATCACCCCCAAGATGAAATCATGATGTTAAAAAACAACAAAATGATTTATATAGCTACAGAGCAACTTATCTAGGAAACTTACTGTCTATCCAAGACACTATGAGGAACTCTTCTGCAGAGATAGGCAAACACTCTGTTTTGAG
Source organism: Orycteropus afer afer (assembly GCF_000298275.1). NCBI lineage: Eukaryota > Metazoa > Chordata > Mammalia > Tubulidentata > Orycteropodidae > Orycteropus > Orycteropus afer. The sequence goes on from NW_006921775.1 coordinate 938,675, forward strand.
TAACAATGCGCTCTTCTTCCTCCTTTGTTAATCTATAGATATTCTTTTGCAAAGATGCAATAGTCTCTTGTTGTTCCATTCGCTTTTTCTTGTAACGCTGACATTTTGCCTGTAAGACATTTTTTAAAACTATAATTATGATGTGTGTGTGTGTGTATATATATATATATAAATATATATATATATATATATATATATATATATATATATATATATATATATATATATATATAAGACATGTTGTCCTAACAATACTATACACAAAGATATTTTCACAGTTTCTATCTAACTGCTTCAATCAAGAATTTTAGGATTTGGGCTATCTGTAAATGGGTGCCAGCTCCAGAAACAGAAATATCACAAACCCCCAAAATATAATAGGGAAAATATAGTTCATAGTTATAGGCACTCAAGGTGTCATCATCAGTAACAAAAAAAACAGTTTCCATAGTTGACTCCAACTCATGGTGACCCCATGTGTGTCAGAGTAGAATTGTACTCCAGGGTTTTTAATGGATTTTTTTTAAGATCACCAGGCCTTTTTTCTGAGGTGCCTCTGGGTAGAGTTAAACCTCCAACCTTTCAGTTAGCAACCAAGTGCATTAATCATTTGTATCACCCAGGAACTCCATAACCAGTAAAGGAACTCAAAATCTCTATAAATAATCGGGAAGGGAGCAATATTAAAGATGCTATAAAGAACCAGGAATTAAAATTAAGATTCCTAAATTATTAATGGTATTTCAGGACTGCTGATGACATAGTCAACTTAGGTGTTCAAACAATGTGGAGCCTACAAACTCATAATAATTCACAACCAGGAAGTTAGCATCAACGAATAATCAGTGTGTACACATCAACATTTATATGAAAGAATGAATATAAATCTCAGACACTCTTTTTCCTTATTTTCTGGTTTCTATAGCTAGGAATCCTTTACAAGCTCATTCTCTGTCTAGTCATAAAATGTGAGCATTCTTTGCATACTCTGCATTCAACTTGTATTCTCATTCATGTCAGTAGCTTCAATTACCACTATACTAATTCCCACATTCATCCTCAGAGCAGATATTTCTGCACTTCAGAGTAACTGCTTATTTGATAACTCTCCTTAATTTCCCAAAGACACTTTACCTCCACATGTCAAAACCAAACTCAGGATCTCCTCCTTTATGTATGTCTACCCCAACAAAACTGATCCTTGCACTCCTTTCTTCAAGTGTATACAAATACATAGTAATACAAATTCACCCATATGCTGAAGGAGGGGTTTCACACCATACACAGTACATCCAGGAAATCTCTCCCAGTTGATAGAAAATGTCTACCTCATTTTCTTTTTAATGTTTTACTTATGCTTTTCTTTATGTTCCAAAATTTCTCCAATAAGCAAGTATGTATTATTTTTGCAATCACAAAAACATTTTAAATCTCTAAAAACCTTTAATCAGTGAATGAAGAATGTATGTACTGGAAGTCTATCAAAAGTGGAGGTCATCAGAAAAACTTTAATTAATTAAAATTAATTTTTCTTCTCCATCATTATCACTAGCACCATCACTGTAATTATTTACTAACTATACTTCTAAAAAGCTCACAGAGAAGCCTTTACCCATCTGGCCTGGGCATTACTAAGACATGCCTAAGACATAATCAAAATAGGATACTTGTGTCTAAGCACGTGTTCACCTGCCACAAGTATCAAGTTTACTGAGACTTAGAAGGCCTCAGGCAGGAAGGAGACTCAGCTTCCAGTACCATTTCATCTCCCAGTAACTATCACTTACACTTGGAATTTATCCCTGCCTTAGTCTCATCGCTGTAAGGGACCTCTGAACAAGTGACATGGGTGCCATTCCACTTCTAAGTTAGCTGCAAAACCTTGGACAGCAGGACAGGGCAATTATTAGGAGTATGAATAATAGAGTAAGATAGCCTGGGCATGAACTTAATTCTGTCTTATTAAGTGTGTGAACCTGAGCAAGTCTAATGACCTCTCCATATCACAGCCCTTCCATTTTAAAAATGAAAATAACATTTTGGACTTCTGGTAAGATGGCAGAATAGGCAGACAACCTACACAGACTCTCTTCAACAAAGAAAAGACAAACTAATTGACACAGATACAGAAAATAATTCTGGAGCTATGAGCTTTGAAAGGAAGGATATAGAAGTGCATTAAACACCAACTAGTAGAAAACCTGGATGAAAACAGCAAGTAAGGAGAAACGGAGCTGCAGACTATCAGCTATTCTGACGGCACAGATAGCTTGAATATTTCCAAGTGGTGGTAGGACCTGAGAATTAACCTAAAAATTGGCACTGCATACCAAGGGTTACATGGATCACTGCATTGGTAGCTGATGACTAAAAAGGGAAACAGCAAAGAAGGAGACAAACTGAGCTGTGGACTTTCGGCTGTCCAGAGGGCGCAGCCATTTTGAATGTTTACAAGTGGTGGCCATCTTAGATATTTAAAATGACAGCATTCTCATTAGATTCCAGAGACCTAAGAATAAGCTCCACCTGCCAAGGACAGCACAGGCATACAGGAGGTTGATAATGGGAAAGGAGAGAGGTGGTGAGTGCACAAGTGCTGTCAACTAGTGAACAGAGGAGCACAGTATGCACTGCTTACTCACATAAAATCCAAACAAAACAAAGAAAATGAAAATATTAGGTGAATCACCCCAACGTACAATCACCAATTAAATATAAACACAAAAATGTCACACTGTCTCGGAGACAATGGACCATCACAGTCCACACAAAGAAGCAAGATAAAGCAGTAGAAACAAAGGACCAGGATACAGACCCTGATTACATCTCTAAGGAAGAAGCAGCATTGGAATTCCCTGATAAGGAATTCAGAAGAATTATATTTAGGTACCTTCAATAGAGTGAGAGGCAGATCAAGGAAAATGCTGACAAAAATAGAAGAAAACACAGAGAAAATCCTAGAAAAATCTCAAAAGACAATACAAGAACAAAATGACAAAATAAATGAAAAATTAGAAATCCAAAAGATTAATGCTAAATTTTCAGAAATAGATAACATCGAAATGGCAAAGCAGTAGAACTGAATCAATGGTAGACAGAATTAGTGAGATTGAAGACAAATACCTCAATACTTCTTTGGAAAGGGGTCAATCAGAAAAAGACCAAAACAAAATGAAAAGGACTTCCGGTAAGATGGCAGAATAAGCAGACAAGCTCCACAGATCCTCTTCAACAAAGAAAAGAGAAACCAATTGACAGAGATACAGAAGATAATCCTGGAGCCCTGAGCTTTGAAAGGAAGTATACAGAAGTGGATTAAGCACCAACTAGTGGAAAAACCTGAATGAAAAGAGTGAGTATGGAGATGGTCGGAGCAGTGGACCATCAGCTACTCTGACAGGACCAACAGCTTGAATATATCTCCGTGGTGTTGGGACCTGAGAATTGACCTAGACATCAGCCCTGGTCACCAAAGGCTGCAGGAACGACTATGCTGATGGTCTATGACTAGGAAGGGAAACAGCAAGGAGGGAGAAAACCTGAGCTGTGGACTTCCAGCTGTCCAGAAGGTGCAGCCATATTAATTGTTTGCACACAGTGGGCATTTTGGATATTTAAAGGGACTGAGGGTGCAGCCATTTTGATTGTTTACAGGCAGCAGCCATTTTGGATATTTAAAGTGACCTAGGATGCAGCCATTTTGAATGTTTACAAGCAATGGCCATTTTGTATATTTAAAGTGACCAAGGGTGCAACCATTTTGAATGTTTACAATCAGTGGCTATTTTGGATTTTAAAGTGATAGCATTCTCACTTGCATTCCAGAGACCTAAGAATAGGCTCCTTTTGCCAAGGACAGCAGGGACATATGGAAAGCAGACAACGGGAAAGGAGGCAGATGGTGAGTGCATAAGTGTTGCCAACTAGCAAATAGAGGAGCACAGCACAGTACTCTGCTCACATAGATAACATACAAAGAAAAAAAAATCATGGGCAAGTCACCCCAATATACAATCACCAATTAAATATAAACACAAAAACATCACAATGACTCGGAGACAACAGAGCATCATAGTCCACACAAAGAAGCAACATGAAGCAGGAGAAACAAGGGACCAGATCCAAAACACATCCCTCAGGAACACGCAGCATTGGAACGCCCTAATAAGGAATTCAAAATAATTATATTTAGGTACCTTTAACAAATTGAGATATAGATCAAGGAAAACACTAATAAAATGGAGGACAACACAGAGAAAACCCTAGGACAATTTCAAAAGACAATACAAGAACAAAATGACAAAACAAATGAAAAATTAGAAATGATTCAAAATCTACAGATAGGAATCCAGAAGATTATCACTAAATTTTCAGAAATAGATAATTCATAGAATGGGCAAAGGAGTAGAACTGAATCAATGAAAAACAAAATTAGTGAGATTTAAGGCAAATACCTTAATATTTCTTTGGAAAGTAAACAATCAGAAAAAAAGATCAAAACAAAATGAAGAAAGCCTAAGGTTCATGTGGGATACCATGAAAAGGAATAACTTATGTGTAATCAGAATTCCAGAACAGGAAGAGACAGATAAAACCACAGAAAAAATTGTCAAAGATTTGTTCGAAGAGAATAATCCTGGTATGGCGAAAGATAAGACTATATCCATTCAAGAAGTCCAACAAACCCCAAATTGGATAGACCCCAAAAGAAAATCACCAAGCACCAAGACATATCATCATCAAACTCAACAAGACCACAAAGAAAGAATCCTAAAAGCAGCACGGGAAAAACAAAAAGTTACCTACAAGGGGCAACTGATAAGAATAAGCTCAGATTTCTCGGCAAAAAACCATGCAGGTGGGGGCAAGATGGCGGACTAGGCAGAAGGATTGCACAGACCCTCTTCAACAAAGGAAAGGGAAACCAATAAATACAGACACAGAAGATAATCTTGGACCCCTGAGCCTTGAAGGAAAGGATGCAGATTTGGACTAAACCCCAACTAGCAGAAGAATTTGCGTGAAAA
>NW_006921775.1:948171-950709 GCF_000298275.1 Orycteropus afer afer
AGACCAACCTTACAAGAGATACTAAAGGGAGTCCTTTGGACAGAGAACCAACAATAGCAAACAACAACTGACCATTAACACACATGATGACATAACCCAGAAAGCAACCCAGCCATGGAAGTATCCAAAGTAAATAAGTCTACAAGATTGTAAACAGGAAACCAGAGACAGCATTGACAAATTAGACAATTAAAAACCAAAAAGAGGGGAAAACTGTAGTTATAGAATTTCTAAATGGTAGGGAAGTCAAGACAACTGTAAGATAAAATGGGTTGTTTTAACTTGGGAAGAAACTATAAATCACAGGGTAACCTAAAAGAAAAGTGATAAACCTTCACACCAAAATAAAAAAGAGGACCAGTACAAATATTTAGCAAATACTAAAACATTAGCAACAAACGGAGTGATAACACAATTCAGACACAAAATGAGCTCAGTGCAGAAAATTACATGGAACAAAGAAATCAACACCATGAAAAAGCACATAACAAAATGAGAGTAACAAATTCATACTTGTCGATAATTACATATCTGAGAAGGGACTTATCTCTAAAATTTATAAAAAAAACTCCAACACCTCAACAACAAAAAGATTAACAATCCAATTAAAAAATGAACAGAAGACATGAATGGACACTTCACCAAAGAGGATATTCAGGCGGCCAGCAAATACATGAAGAAATGCTCATGATCACTGGCCATCAGAGAGATGTAAACCAAAACAACGAGATATCATCTCATCCCAGCACAAATGGCAAAGTTCAACAAGACAGAAAATGGCAGATGCTGGCGAGGATGTGGAAAGGCTGGGACTCTCATACACTGCTGGTGGGACTGTAAAATGATACAACCACTGTGGAAAACAGTATGGTGATTCCTTAAAAAGCTGAAATTAGAAATACTGTTTGACCCAGCAATCCCATTACTAGGAATATATTCTAAAGAAGTGAGAGCCAGGACAAGAACAGATATATGCACACCCATGTTCACTGCAACACTACTTTACAACAGCAAAATATGGGAACGACCTACATGCCCATCAACTGAAGAGTGGATAACCAAACTGTGGTACATACACACAATGGAATACCATGCAACCCTAAAGAATAATGTAGAATCTGCAAAACACTGCATAACACGGATGAACTTGGAGAACATTATGCTGAGTGAAAGAAATTAATCACAGATGGACAAATATAGCATTAGTTCATTATTGTAAAAAGTCAAGGATATATGGAAAGAAAATTTCTTTGTTGGTTACCAGGAGTGGGAGGGGAGAGGAGGGAACACTGAAAAAAAAAAAAAAAATACATTGACCCATGTCACTTTAGTTCTGTATATTTCAATGTACATAAATTTCATTTCAATAAAATGCATTTGGAAAAAGAAAAAAAAAATGAATAAAGCCTAAGGCTTATGAGGCACACCATCAAAAAGAATAACCTATGTGTTATCAGAATTCCAGAACAGGAAGAGACAAATAAAACCACAGAGAAAACTGTCAAAGATTTGTTGGAAGAGAATTTCCCTGATATGATGAAAGATGAGAATATATCCATTCAAGAAGTCCAACCAACACCAAACAAGATAGACCCCAGAAGAAAATCAGCAAAACATATCATCATCAAACTCACCAAAATCAAAGACAAACAAAGAATTCTAAAAGCAGCACTGGAAAAATGAAAAGTTACCTACAAAGGACAACCACTAAGACTAAGCTCAGATTTCTCCAAAGTAACAATGCAGGCAAGATGACAATGGGATGGTATACACAAAACCCTGAAAGAAAAAAATTTCCAACCAAAAATTACATAATGAGCAATACTATCCCTCAAATATGATGGTAAACTTAGGACACTTCCAGATAAGCAGAAATTAAGGGAATTTGTTAAAAGCAGATCAACATTACAAGAGATGCTAAACAGAGTCCTTTGAACAGAGAACCAACAACAAATGACCATTAAAATACATGGTGGCATAACCCAGAAACCAACCTAGTTATGGAAGTATCCAAGTAAATAACCATACAAGATTGTTAACAGGGAACCAGAAACATCAATTAGCAAATGAGGACAACTACAAACCAAAAAGAGGTAAAGAACTGTGTAGTTACAGAACTTCTAAATGGTGAGGAAGTCAAGACAACTGCAAGATACAACAGACTGCTCTAAACTTGGAAGAACATTATAAACCACAGGGTAACCTCAAAGAGAAATAATAAACCTTCATATAAAAATAAAAAAGAAGACAAGAACAAATATTTAGCAAATACTAAAACGATAGCAATGAAGGAAGTGGTAACATGATTCATAAACAAAATAAGCTCAGCACAAAATACATGGAACAAAGCAATCAGCAACGTCACGAAAAAAGACATAACACAATGACAGCAACCAACTCGTGTTTGTTTGTTTTGTTTGTTAAGTACCGTTGAGTCATTTCCAACTCATAGCGACCCCATGCACAGCAGAACGAAACACTGCCCGATCCCGCGCCAGCCCCACAATCCCTGCTATACTTGAGCCCATCATCGCAGCC
>NW_006921775.1:950809-958146 GCF_000298275.1 Orycteropus afer afer
AAAGAGTCAAAAGAGAACCTACAGATTGGGAAAAAATATTTGGCAATGACTCATCTGACAAGGGACTTATCTCTAGAACTAATAGAAAACTCCAACACCTCAATAACAAAAAGACAAATAATCCAATAAAAAATGGGCAGAAGATATGACTAGACACTTCACCAAGGAGGATATTCACGTGGCCAACAAACATATGAAGAAATGCTCATGATCAATTATCCATTAGAGAGAAGATGCAAATCAAAACGACGAGATATCACCTTGCCCCAGCACTAGTAGTAAAGTTCAACAAGACAGAAAATAACAAATGCTGGTGAGTACGTGAAGAGATTCGGACTCTCATACGCTGCTGGTGGGACTGTAGAATGATACAACCACTGTGGAAAGCAGTATGGCAATTCCTTCAAAAGATGGAATTAGAAATATCATTTGACCCAGCCATTCCATCACTAAGTATATATCCTAAAGAAGTGACAGCCATGACAAGAACAGACAGAGCACATCCATGTTCATCGCAGCACTATTTTACAATAGCCAAAAGATGGAAACAACCTAGATGTCCATCAACTGAGGAATGGATAACCAAACTATGGTACATACACACAATGGAATAGCATGCAACCCTGAAGAATAATGTAGAATCTGCAAAACACTGTATAAAGTGGATGAACTTGGAGGAAATTATGCTGAGTGAAATAAGCCAACCACAGAAGGACAAATATTGTATTAGTCCATTATTATAAAAGTCAAGGAAAGGTTTAGATATGGAAGGAAATTTTCTTTGTGGGTTACCAGGGGTGGTAGGGTAGGGAACACTGTTAGATAGGTAGAGATAAGTATTGATTTGGGTGAAGAAAAGGGCAATATACCAAATGTGAGTGATCATCATGGTAGCAATGAGGAAGAGGAAGAAAGAGAGAGGTACACGTAAGGTACAGACAACAAAGACAAACCCTTTTGCACATACAGTGCTGCATTGTCAATGAAGGCAAACATGGGTATATGGGTAGATAGATGGGTGGACAGGCTGAACTATTAAGTAGGTCTATGTAGCGGGAAGTATACTCATGACCATGTATAGGGTTGGCAGACAATAGTCCTATAAGTGTATTTGTATGATCTTTAAGAATTCCCCAGTGTATAGTAGAGCTGACAAGGGACAAGGTTGTAGTTACTTCTTGGTCACAGCCATCTACCCAGAGGGACCGAGCAGTTGAACCTGTGGGCTCAGGACCATAGTTGCAGGGGACATCAAGCTCAATTGGCATAACATACTACACAAAATATTGTTCCACCTCCTACTTTGGCAAGTAGCGACTGGGATCTTAAAAGCTTGCAAGCAGCCATCTAGACCCAATGATGGGTCTCTCCTCGTCCAGAGCAAGTAAGAATGAAAAAACCCAAAGAATTATGGAAACAATTAGTCCTGGTGACTGCTACACCACATGATCCACGGCCTATATGACTATGAGACCAGAAGAACTAGATGGTGTCCAGCTACCACTGTCAACCACTCAGAGGGGGATCTATGTAGGAGATCCTGGATAGAGAGGGAGAACAATGTGGAACAAAATTCAAAATCATTTTTTTAAGAAAAAGGGGGACAAGGTTTGCTGGTCTGATAGAGCTTGGTGGAACCACTGTGGCTTCCAGTCAAACAAAAGGTAACTATGAGGAGGAAGTGGGAGGGGAGCTGTTGCATTGTGGTGAATTATCGTCAATGTCACAAGATAAAGTGTATATGAACTGCTGTATGGAAAGTGAATTTGCTCTGTAAATTTTCACCCAAATCACAATTAAAAAAAGTTGTCACATCAATTTTGACTCATGGTGATCCCATGTGTGTCAGAGTAGAACTATGCTCTGTACAGTTTTCAATGGCTGATTTTTTTCAGAAGATCACCAGGCCTTTCTTCCAAGATGCCTCCAACCATTTTGGTTAGTAGTCAAGCATGTTAACCTTTTGCACCACCAAAAGACTCCCAAGTAAGATAACGACCATTGAATTAAGCTATATGGAAGTCACCAGTGACCCTGATGATCTGTTTCAGTATTAACCCTCATCTAGGAAAATATGTAACTTAGTACCTACCTGTAAAGCTGCATGCTCCTTTTGAAGATCTTTCATTTCATTCTGTTGCTGACAAACCCTATTTAGGGATTCATCCTCCAATTCACCAATTTTAGATTTCACACTCTCCATAATTTGTTCCAAGTCATTAGCTCGTTGTTCCTGATCTGCTGTTCGCCTTTGTTCCAGCTGAAGTTCATTTCTAATTTAACAGACACATAATTCCTTCCCTTAGTAATAAAAATATATCAAACATACCCATCTAACAATATACTTACTTTCTAAAATTATACTGCATTATTAAAATGTCATACAACACAAACTAATACAAGACATAAAGGGCACCATGACATATCTAAGCTAAACTATAACCGTAATATTTACTATTAAAAATATTTTTCTAAATCTTGCCCAATCTGCCTTCTGAGGCGTAGCAGGAGCGTTTGAAGCACCAGCCTTCTGGTTAGCAGTCAAATGCCTTAGGCACTATGCCACCAAAACCAAAAAACCAAATTCACTGCTGTCGAGTTGGATCTGAGTCATAGCAACCCCTCCCTGGGTTCCCGAAGCAGTATCACTATGGAAGTAGATTGCCCAATCTTCCTTCCAAGGGAAGGCTGGTGGGTTTGAACTTCTAGCCTACTGGTTAGTCGTCAAATTCCTTAGGTACTATGCCACCAGAGCTCCCTAAATCTAATATTTAATCAAAATTGAAAACTAAATTTCAAGATCCTCTTTAAGGAAATTAATTTTAGAATGTATAACTTGCATACAAATAATTTAAAAGAGATATTTTCCATTTTCTTACTTAAGCTGCTGATTAGTTTCTATGAGCTCCCGTATCACGTTCTGTTGACGTGCTGTGTCTTCCACCAACGTCTGAAAATTCTCTCTCATCCTTTGTGATGATTGTTTGTCAAAAACGATGAGATCTATGATAATATTTTTAAAATGTAATACAGATAGCAAAAATAAAGGTAAGGTCAAAAATTTTATGACAAAATTTGAAAAAAAAAACCAAGCTTTTTACCTTAAGAAGCAAGAATAGGGTATGATTACCTTTTAGATCTGTTCTTCTGACTATGGACAAAGGTTTTAAGCCATGTGTCATCAACAGCACATTTATGCTTTCCCATTCTGCTTCTTCTTGCTACAATTACAAGGAGAGTAAAAAGGGTAAGCTATAAAGTGATAAAATATCCTCTTATATATATATAATTTCCTTTGTTTTCAGACAACAGAACTTTTTTCCAAAGGTTATCCTTAAAATGGAAAATTTTTATGCATATATAATAACTAAATTTTACAAATAAATTTGTTTTTAACAAAATTAACAGTAGATTTGAAGAACGCAAATAAGCATAAATCATTGCATTATACAATCACAGAGTATTAATATCGTACACCTTAATGGATAAAATAAAACAAATCACCTTATAATTTCAATGACCAAGCAGACCTAAAGCTTTATATTTAACTGAACCAAACCTGGCTTTGCTTAGAAAAAACAGCTGTAAAATAGGTTCTATTAATAGCAAAGAACAGGTAAGTTACTCAGAAACAAGTATCACTTTAATAATTAGAATCACACACAAAAAAATCAAAACACCTGTCTATAGTCAGAGCCTATAGTTTAGATAATTCCTTATAAAATGAACAAGGTCTAACTATACAAAGGTGTCTGTCCATTTGGGTAATGGATTCTAGTATAATCACCTTGAAGGGACTTTCAAGTCTCATATCCCTGAATCTAAACATGTATTTACATTTAAACCTGAGAAGGGAACCCCAACTCTCTAGAGTAAGTGGATAAAAACACAACAATGAGAAGAAAACAACAAATTAGTAAAAAAAAAAAAAAAAGGAACAAGCATATAACATTTGGGTAACACTAGAAATAGAAATAGAGATGATTAAAAAATAAATTTAAATCCATGATATTAATAATTTTATAATCAGTTTTTAACAGAAATACAATGATCCATCTTTAATTCACTGTGAGGTGTTTTACTTTTTAAGGTGTTTAAAGCTTATTTCAATCAATGTTTAAATGCTTCAAGAAAATGTAATTTATATAATTCTTTTTACTAATGGTATAAATAGACTGTAAACTTTATAAAAGCTTAAATATTAATAATTTAGACAAACAGACAAAGCACAAATAAAAGTATTACTCTCTACAACCAAACATTCCTCAGACATTAAAGAATCTAACAATACAAAAAAATAGTCTTAATGATTCTTTGATAGTATTATGATTCACAGTGCCAAAGAGATCTTTCTTTTTGACTACTGACTTTTTTCCTTCTTTTATTCTTCCTACATTTATCCAGAACAGGTAAGAGGGAGACCCCCCAGGCAGGAAGCGGCAGGCAAGACCGATGGTCAGAACAGGTAAGAGGGAGAGCCCCCAGGCAGGAAGCGGCAGCCAGGGCTGACAGCTGGAACAGGTAAGAGGGAAAGCCTCCAGGCAGGAAGCTAAGGGAGATGAATTTATCTGCCAGTTTGTCGTAATATGGTAGCTTGTGTGTTGCTGTGAGGCTGGAGGCTGTACCATCGGTGTTAGTGTTCCAAACACCAGCAGGGTTGCCCATGGTGGACAGGTTTCAGTGAGCTTCCAGACTGAGAAAGACTCAGAAGAAGGAAGAGGCCATCCACTTCTCAAAGAATTGGACAGAGAAAATCTTATGAATAGTAGTGAAACACAGTCCAATGTATTACTGGACAGCTTTATGAATAGCCCTGAAAAATTGTCCGATACAAATGCCATAAGGTGAGCCCCTCAGATTGGAAGGCACTCAAGATATGACTAGGAAATAGCTGCCTCATCAGAGTAGAGCCGAACTTAACAACAGGGATAAAGTAGAGCTTTCAGGACCTCCATTTGCTGATGCAGCCCAACTCAAAATGAGAAGAAATAGTTGCAAACATCCATTAATAATCAGAGCATGGAATGCAAGAAGCATGAATCTAGGAGAATGGGAAGTTGTCAAAAATGAAATGGAATGCATAAAGATTGATATCCTAGGCATTAGTGAGCTGAAATGGATTGGTTTTGGCCATCTGAATCAGACAACCATATGATTTACCATGCCGGGAATGACAAATTGAAGGGGAATGGTGAGGCATTCAATGTCACAAAGAATGTCTCATGATTTATCCTGAAGTATAACATTGTCAGTAATAGGATAATGCCCATACACCTACAAGGAAGGCCAGTTGATACTACTATTATTCAAATTTATGCACCAACCACAAAAGCCAAAGATGAGGAAATTGAAGATTTTTACCAACTTCTACAGTCTGAAATTGACCAAACATGCAATCAAGATGTGCTGATTATCACTGGTGACTGGAATGCAAAAGTTGAAAACAAAGAAGAATCACTGGTAGTTGGAAAATTTGGCTTTGGTGATAGAAATAATACTGGAGATCACATGATAGAGTTTTACAAGACCAATGACTTATTCATTGCAAATACATTTTTCAACACAAATGGCAGCTATACACATGGATTTTACCAGATGGGGTACACAGGAATAAGATGGACTACATCTGTGGAAAGAGGTAATGGAGAAGCTCAGTATCTTCAGCCAAAACAAAGCCAGGAGCTGACTGTGGAATAGACCATCAACTGCTCACATGCAAGTTCAAGTTGAAGCTGAAGACAATTAAAACAAGTCCATGAGAGCCAAAATATGACCTTATTAGAGACTGTCTACAGAATATATTTGATGCCCTGAACACCAATGACCAAAAGCCAGAAGAACTGTGGGACAACATCAAGAACATCATCCATGAAGAAAGCAAAAGGTCATTAAAAAGACAGGAAAGGAAGAAAAGACCAAAATGGATGTCAAGAGACTCTGAAACTTGCCATTGAACAAAGAATGGCCAAACAGCAAATGGAAGAAATGACAAGATAAAAGAGCTGAACAGATTTCAAAGGGCAGTTTGAGAAGACAAACTCTATTATTATAATGAAATGTGCAAAGACATGGAGTTGAAAAGCCAAAAGAGAAGAACATGCTTGGGATTTCTCAAGATGAAAAAACTGAAGAAAAAGTTTAAGCCTCGAGTTGCAATATTGAAAGAGTCTATGGGCAATATATTGAATGATGCAAGAAACATCAAAAGAAGATGGAAGGAATACAGAGTCACTGTACCAAAAAGAACTGGTAGATCTTCATCCATTTCAGGAAGTGGCATAGGATCAAGAACCAAAGGTGCTGAAGGAAGAAGTCGAAGCTGCACTGAAGGAAGTAGCAAAAAACAAGGCACCATTAATTGACGGAATACCCATTCAGATGTTTCAACAAACAGATGCTGCACTGGAGGCACACACTCGTCTATGCCAAGAGATTTGGAAGACAGCTACCTGGCCAATTGACTGGAAAAAATCCATATTTGTACCCATTCCAAAGAAAGGTGATCCCATAGAATGTAGAAATTATTGAATAGTATCATTAATACAGCACACAAGTAAAATCTTACTGAAGATAATTAAAAAATGGTTGCTGTAGTATATTGACAGAGAACTTCCAGAAATGCAAGCTAGATTCAGAAGAGGATATGCAATGAGGGATATCACAGCTGATGTCAGATGGATATTGCTGAAAGCAAAGAATACCAGAGTGATGTTTATTTGTGTTTTACTGACTATGGAAAAGCATTCAATTGTGTCGATCGTAACAAATTATGGATAATATTGAGAAGAATGGGAATTCCAGACCACTTAATTATACTCATGAGGAACGTGTACATAGACCAGGAGGCAGTCATTTGAACAGAACAAGGGGACACTGCATAGCTTAAAATCAAGAACAGAATGTGTCAGGGTTATATCTTTCCACCATACTTATTCAATCTCTACGCGAGTAAATAATCTGAGAAACTGGACTACATGAAGAAGAACGTGGCATCAGGATTGAAGGAAGGCTCATTAATAACCTGCGATACACTGATGATACAACTTTGCTTGCTGAAAGTGAGGATGATTTGAAGCACTGACTGATGAAGACTGAAGACCACAGTCTGCAATATGGATTGCACCTTCAACATAAAGAAAACAAAAATCCTCAAAACTGAACCAATAAGGAGTTCCGGTAAGATGGGGGAATAGGCAGAAAGACTGCACAGACCCTCTTCAACAAAGAAGAGGAAAACCAATTAACACAGACACAGAAGATAATCCTGGACCCCTGAGCCTTGAAGGGAAGGATATAGAAGTGGACTAAACCCCAACTAGCAGAATTTGCATGAAAAT
>NW_006921775.1:959616-964304 GCF_000298275.1 Orycteropus afer afer
ACAAATACCTGAATACTTCTTTGGAAAGGGATCAATCAGAAAAAAAAAAAAAAAAATTTAAAATGAAGAAAGCCTAAGGTTCATGTGGGATACCATCAAAAGGAATAACCTATGTGTCATTACAATTCCAGAACAGGAAGAGAATAATAAAATCACTGAGAAAATTGTCCAAGATTTGTTGGAGGAGAACTTCCCTAATTTGATGAAAGATGAGAATATATCCAACAAACCCCAAACAGGATGGACCCCAAAAGAAAATCACCAAGACATAGCATCATCAAACTCATCAAAACCAAAGACAAAGACAGAATCATGAAAGCAGCACGGGAAAAACAAAAAGTTACTTACAGAGGACAACCAGTAAGAATAAGCTCTGATTTCTCGGCAGAAACCATGCAAGCAAGAAGGCAATGGGATGGTATACATAAAACCCTGAAAGAGAAAATTTTTCAACCAAGAATTATACACCGGGCAAAATTGTCCTTCAAATATGATGGTAAAATTAGGACATTTCCAGATAAGCAGAAACTAAGGGAATTTGTTAAAACCAGACCAACCTTACAAGAGATGCTAAAGGGAGTCCTTTGGATAGAGAAGCAACAACAGCCAACAACAACTGACCATTAACACACATGATGATATAAAGGTTACCAGAAATCAACCTAGTTATGGAAGTATCCAAAGTAAATAAGCCTACAAGATTGTACACAGGGAACCAGAGACATCAATTGACAAATGAGGACAACTACAAACCAAAATGAGGGAATAAACTGTGTCATTAGAGAACTTCTAGATGGTGGTGATGTCAAGACAACTACAAGATAGAATGAGCTGTTCTAAATTTAGGAAGAAAACTATAAATCACAGGGCAACTTCAAAGAAAAATGATAAACGTTCACATCAAAATAAAAAAGAAGACCAGCACAAATATTTAGCAAATCCTAAAGCAAAAGAAACAAAGGAAGTGATAACACGATTCATAAACAAAACGAGCTCAGCATAGAAAATTATATGGAACAAAGAAATCGATACCACGAGAAAGCACATAACAAAAATGACAGCAACAAATTCATATTTGCCGATTACATTACATATTTGGCAAGGGACTTATCTCCAAGATTTATAGAAAACGCCAATGCCTCAACACCAAAGGAATGAACAATCCAGTTGAAAAATGGGCAGAAGACATGAATAGACACTTCACCAAGGAGGGTATTCAGGTGGCCAACTAATACATGAAGAGATGCTCACAATCATTAGCCATCAGAGAGATGCAAATCAAAACAACAATGAGATACCGTCTCACCCCAGCACTTATGGCAAGGTTCAACAAGACAGAAAATAACAAATGCTGGCAATGATGTGGAGAGATTGGGACACTCATACACTGTCGGTGGGACTGTGAAGTGATATAACCACTATAGAAAGCAATATGGATATTCCTTTGAAAGCTGAAATTGGAGATACCATTTGACCCAGCAATCCCATTACTAGGTATATGTCCTAGAGAGGTGAGAGCCAGGACAGGAACAGATATATGCACACTCATGTTCATCACAGCACTGTTTACAATAGCAAAAAGATGGAAATAACCTATGTGCCCATCAGCAGAAGAGTAGATGACCAAACTATGGTACATACACATGATGGAATGCTATGCAGCACTAAAAAATAATGTAGAATTTGCAAAACACTGCATAATATGGATGAACTTGGAGGACACTGTGCTGAGTAAAATAAGTCATTCGTAGAAGGACAAATATAGCATTAGTTCATTGTTGTGGAGGGTCAAGGAAAGGTTTATGTATGAAGGGAAACTTTCTTTGTTGGTTGCCAGGGGTGAGAGGGGAGGAAACAATGCAAAAAAAAAAAAAAAGCATTTACCCATGTCACTTTAGTTTTGTGTATTTCCCTGTACATAAATTATATTTAAATAAAATTCATTTAAAAAAAAAAGACATCAGATGATGTTTTGGTTACCTAGTGCCACTCTGACAGGAATATACTACAAATGGGATGGCCTTACAAACAGGAGTTCATTCTTACAATTTGGAGGCTTTAAGTCCAAGTTCAAAGTGCCTGGCTCTAGGGGCTGGGTGGAAGCCCCTCAACCTTGGGGTCTGGCTCTGCCTCCTTCTCCCAGGCCACTGGAGCTAGAGGCTTTTCTTCACTTAGACAGCTGCTGGTTGCTGAGGCTGAGAAGCCCCAAGGTTGACAAGTAAAAAGGCACAGTCCCGATATTACCAAATCACATGGCAGGCCATTAACTTAAGTCCATTGTATGTCCCAAGGTCAGCAGAGCATGGTAAGCTGCTGAGCAACAACACAGCTACCTGCAGGGTCCAAGCATGCCATAGGCTAGAGACCATTCCGAAGGGTTTTCCTTATATATAGGAAGCAGATCACATCCCAAAGGCAGCTATTCAGCCGCTTGTGGTAGATCCCACCATGGAGTTGACTGCCAGTCTCATCATGGGGAATAACTACCACCAGCTGCCCAGTCACTTGACCAGGCCTAGCCAAGTTGACACACAAACATAACCACCACAGATGACGTATTGCATTGGGCAAATCTGCTGGAAAAGACTTCTGTCAGGTGCTGAAGAGCAAAGATATCGCCTTGAAAACTAAAGTGCACCTGACACAAGCCATGGTATTTTCAATTATCTCATACGTATGTGAAAGCTGGACAACGAATAAGGAAGATCTAAGAAGAATCGATGCTTTTGAGTTGTGGTGTTGGTGAAGAATGCTGAAAGTACCATGGACTGCTAAAAGAACTAACAAATCTGTCCTGGAAGAAGTACAGCTGGGATGTTCCTTGGAAGCAAGAATGGCCAGACTTTGTCTCACCTACTTTGGTCATGTTGAAAGAAAGAACCATTCCCTGGAGAAGGATATCATGCTTGGTAAAATGGAGGATCGACGAAAAAGGGGAAGGCCCTCAACAAGATGGACTGACACAGTGGCTGCAACAGTGGGCTCAGGTATAGCAAGGATCGTGGAGCTGGCACAGGACCAGGCAGTGTTTTGTTTGGCTGTACGTGGGGTCATTATGAGTCAGAGATGACTCAATGGCACCTAACAACGACAACACTTCTCCTTCCTCCCCACAATGTTTTCCATTATTTATGCTTTAGAACTTCTAATCACAAAGCTTAACTATATGATGCTACACAGCACTGGATTTATCACTGATATCTATTTAAGGAGCCAAAAGCTCGTATATGTCTCTGTGGATGTCCACTATGCCTCATAAGATCAAATGCTGTGTAAATAATAACGTCCCAGATTTTGAATGATCAAATTATACATGTTGTTCCCTGATACCCCTTGTATATTAAGAGAAAAAATTAAACAATTGAAAATAGTTGGGAATGACATTTTCTGATGTGTGTGACAGAACACTAGTCTAATTAAATGCTCATCAGACTAGTGTTAAATAACCAAGAAATATTGTTAGGTGCCATCAGGTCAATTTCAATACATGGTGACCCCATGTAACAGAACAGAATTTCCCCACAGGGTTTTCTTGGCTGTAATCTTTACAAAGATTGCCAGGTCCTTCTCCTGCAGAGCCACTGGGTGAGTTCAAGCCTCCAAGCTTTTAGTTAGCAGCCAAATACTTAGCCATCTGTACCACCATACTAAATCTGCCTTTTGGAAACTGACTGTATTATGAAATCTCAGAGTAATGAAACTGTTTACTAGTTAGCATTTTCAAAAATCTTTTACCAAAAATATTATTTTAAAGTTAGATTTTTTTCACATTTTGCAGGATTAGAATTCTTTGTGAAACACTTTGAAAAACACTAGCTTAATATATTTCAAGTTTACCTGTTTTTCCATCTTGAATCTGTCTGATGATCCACTGGACTCTTGGGCTTTAGAGGCTGCTGGAGACATAGTTTCTTTTGTAGAATCAAAAGTTGAAGTTGGCCAAAAAAATAAGTTTCAACTGCCTAAATTTTATTTAAAAAAAAAAAAAGTGCAGTAAGAATAAAAGGATGTTATATTAAAAGACTGCACTACCCAGGTGGGGCAACTTAGGCCACTGTTGCATCAAAACTTTTATGGCTTCCCGGAAAGCTGTTTATAAGAATCATTAAAATAAACCCTATATAATGTCCTCCTCTTTAAATAAAATATTCTGGAGTTTATATATAAAGAAATGATCTGTTTTAACCAGAAACTCTAAAAAGCACCCAATGCTAATAAACTGTTATCTTCTGAAAGCTTCTTCTACTCTGTCACATGGGGTTACTATGAGTTGGAATTGACTCTATGGCACTCAACAACATAGTCTCCCCAAATTCCAGCTAGAGAATTGTCAAAGGAACTGAATTTGAGTCTAATGCAGTGTCAGATCCAGCTACTGATTGGAAGGAAATACCAATGGCAGAAGAACTTCTTGAGCTGCTTGTGAATAAACAATCAGCAAAATTCAGACTGTGGAAGATACATACGTCAAATGGCCCAGGTTCTCCATCAGATAAACTGGTAGGAAAAGACGGGAGAGAAAAACCTACAAATTAAAAGTTTTTTATTTATTTTTTTACAAATGAACAAGAGTAAGTATAGTGTCTAAAAATATAATTTGTGATTAAACTATAAAACATGCAAGGAAGAGGCGGGGCAAGATGGCGGACTAGGCAGAAGGATTGCACAGACCCTCTTCAACAAAGAAA
>NW_006921775.1:976028-1007044 GCF_000298275.1 Orycteropus afer afer
AAAAAAACCCTCATTTTACAATAAAATGATTTTTTAAAATAGTCTTTGAAATGTAAAAGACTTACTAACCAAAAGAAACTGTAGTCAGATTGACTAGCTTCAAACTATTCAAACTGCAGACTGAACCACAGCCAGGAGTTATTTAATCTCTCTCTCTCTCTCTTTTTTTTTCTACCCATTACCATTGAGTCAATTCTGATGCATGGCAACCCCGTGTGTGACAGAATAGAACTGTGCACCATTGTTTTTTTGTTTCTTTGTTTTTGTTTTTTACTTTTTTGTGATCTGAATACTTATTATCTCTTTTTCTCAATTTCCTCATTGTAATATAAGGATGATAAAAGTACCTGGCTTCTAGGGTTATTGTAAAGTTTAGGAAAGAACACAGAGTAGTGCCTGGCTCACAGCAGGACAGGTGGTGATGAGAGTTGGTAGCCAGCTATCCGAGTTATCTTAAGTAGTCATTTAACCTCTCTGAGTTTCAGTTTCCTTAACTTAGTTTAAAATATCACCTATGTGATGGATTATCATGATGTCAAAAGGAAATAAATGTAACATACCTTGTTGTTGTTGTTATGTGCCCTCGAGTCGGCCCCGACTCATAGCGACCCCTCCTTGGGTTTCCGAGGCAGTATCACTACAGAAGTAGGATTGCCCAACCTTCCTTCCGAGGAGTGGCTGGTGGGTTTGAACCGCCAGCCTTCTGGTTAGCAGTCAAGTGCTTTTAGCCACTATGCTACCACAGCTCCCGTAACATACCTAGCATTCAATAAATATTAGACCTTTTCTATAATAACAGCCCTCCTAACACCTACAGAGAGCTATCTGTCATATTAGATATACCTCAGTTGTAGTAGATGCCTTTTGAACTTTTCACCAGCTCATTCAAGTTGGTCTGGATGAAATGATCACCCAATGAGTCTAGGTCCAAAACTTGATCTTCACCTAGGTTCCAAAAAGATAAACAGATCAAAGTCTTGAAATGTTCAACCCCCTAGTAGGAAAGCTCTTGTGCTATTCCAAGAGCAGACATCTGTGGTACTGGTAACCACTGACCTGAAGCTGGTATAACTGAAGTAATTACTAATGGCCTCCATGATGCGCTACCATGTACACTTCTTTTCATTCTTTGCTTTCTCAATTTGTTGGAAACATTTAGCTAGAGATCAAAAGTATCATCATTGGTTAAAGCATCAGCTTTCTGACCTTTGGATTCAAAATTAGGATATTCTCCATTACAAGTGTCCTAAAATGAAGTGCTCTCAGATAGGCAAACTAGCACTGAACACAAAAGGCAAAGGCAGTAAGATGATCTCTTCATTTCCACCTGTGACCAAACCCTCCAATGAATGTGTTCAGCCAAGAGTTTGTTCAGCCACGCCTTTCTCTCACTCTAGACTCTAACAAGACACATATGGAGCTTTGAAAAGTAACAGGAAGGAAGAAACCAAATGCTTCCTAGTGCCAAGATTTGGCTTCCCATAAGCCATAGCTTTAGTGTCATAACAAAGTTATGACTGTGGGAGCAGAGGAAGGGGATACTGGGAGGTTTAGGGGTAGTGGTGGTGGTTGTTTGTGTATGTGTGTGTGCAGGATATGAGTTGGTTTGTATATAACAGAAAGTCATGCTTAGAGAAGAACACAGCTTTATCTTATGGCACTGTCCAGGTCAAATTGCCTTTTTAAGTTTGAAGCCTCTGTAACATTCAGCATATTTTAAAAAAACCCACCATTGAGTGGATTCTGACTCACAGTAACTCCCATTGGGTTTCAGAGGTGGTATATATTTATGGAAGTAGATTGTCCTGTTTTCCTTCCACAGAGTGGCTAGTGGGTTTGAACCGTCAACCTTCTGGTTAGCAGTCAAATGCCTTAGGCACTATGCCACCAGAGCTCCTTACATACACATTCACCATATATTAAAATTTATTTTCCCATAATATGTGTGTGTGTGTGTGTCTGTATGTGTGTAAACACTGGAAATAAGATACCAGGATCATTTACTGTACCGGAAATAACAAACTATTGCCATTAATTGTTCTTTCTCAAGTAAGTAACCCAAAGTCCATGAGTAGCCTTCTCAAAAGTATGTATTTCATGTTGCTGCAATAAATGGAATATGTAATGTTTCTAAATTCTCTGTTGATGCAAAATGTCTTCCATAAATATACCAACTTGCCGTCTAATGCCAAGAAATAACTGACTCTACCACAGATTTAAAAAAAAATGGAGTCAGGATTGGACAGCATCTCAGCGAAATCATTCTGGTCCAGAAGAGGTTACATAAAGGGTCAGAACAGCTTTCCTCCTTTTGAAATAAAAGCTGCAGCCAAACCCTATGTCAGCCACCTCCTCCCCAAAAGGTGGGGTGAGGTAGGCCTCGGTCTAACTCAAAAAAACCTCACTGCTGTCGAGTAGGATACGACTCATAGCGACCCCTCCTTGGGTTTCCGAGGCAGTATCACTACGGAGGTAGATTGCCCAACCTTCCTTCTGAGGAGTGGCTGGTGGGTTTGAACTGCCAGCCTTCTGATTAGCAGTCAAGTGCCTTAGGCACCACGCCACCAGAGCTCCCACGGTCTAACTAGCAATATCGAAAGAAAGAAACAAAAACTTTATATAGAGGATTGACTCCAGTATGGGTTGTGCCTGCACTGTGTTCAATATTATTATGGTAGAAAACAAAACGGCAGTAAAAAGCCTTTCTGATTGGTTTCTACATTCCAGGTCTTTCAGTTCTCTAACATTTCCACTTCATTGATTTTCTTAAATGAATAAATTTAGGTGTCGCACAAAGTCAGAGCCCTTTTGAAAATGGAATCAGCCTAATAAACCCGAGAAAGGGATACTCACCTTCCCTCTTCATGCACTCCTCCCCCTCCCCCGCCCCTTTTGCTCGGAGTCTTCACTAGCCAAGCAGCAATCTTCTGTCATCTCAGGCACTTAAAACTGGAGCCAGTCAGCCCCGGTTGATTCTTGTGGATGGAGCAGTTAACTACAACTTATCAATTATCTAGATGGTGAGATATCTTTCTAACTTTTACACTTACTGCCTCCTTTAACTCCCACAACCACCACGTAAGACAATAATTGCAAGCTCCATTATAGAAATGAAGAAACTGTTGTGAGAAACCAAACATCACAAAGGGCGGCGTAGCAGGGACTTGAACCAGCTTTGTATGATCCTTGTACCAGAATTAATTAGTGAGAACTTGTCCCAGACGGCTCCTCAGAGGGAGCCCGGATAAGAGCCACTCCTACTACTCGCGGGGTTCAAGTGAGACCAATTCCGAAGGTGTTTCATCGAGTGACCCTCTCCCGGTGCCTCTGCGAACACCGAATGCCACTCACCTACCTTAGCCCACCACCTCCCATCAGCAGCCCGCCAGCCCCAGCCGGCTTGGTGGTCTCCGGCCCCGCCTCCGCGACCGTTACTGTCGCCCGGATAGGCTGGCCAATCGAGCCCGAGCGCGAGAAAGCGCCGAACCAGGCTGGTCTTTGAGCGCTGCGAGCGATTCTCTCGGGCTTCACAAGAGGGCTGGGCCGCCCCGCGCCCCCTGGTTGGCTCCGCTGCTGGGGGCGGGGCTTACCTCAACCTTAGCAGTGAGTGGGCAGTGCTTGTCAAATGCACGCGCGAACTCCTTGCACACTCTAGATTAGCGGGCACCCTGCCACGTACGTGGCGCCTTATTTACCATGATGACATCAAAAATACACATTTGAGGGCGTCGGTGAAGTGAAGCTCTTGCTGGGAGGACCAGTCAAGCTGCTCCCTATGTTCCAGACCTGCCTAAAATCTGCTGTGCTTTGAATTTGGAGGCCCAAACTAAATATTTGTTGACATTTCACCATTCCATTCAACGTTTTCCAAATTCTCACGAGGTGTCAGGGCCTACATGAGAATCCCAGAAACGCAGGGAGGGATGACTGGGGGTACTCAAAGTCTAGTTAAAGCGGTAGGCATACACTAGGAAATTAAGGTACTATTTGATAGGTGTGATCAGAGAAAAGTGCGCTAAGCGCAGAAAGGAAAAAGGAAACGGATTACCTAAAATGGTCACAAAAGTCTTCCTAGACCAGTGAGCCTCAATGCGGACTGCATTTTAGAATCACCTGGGGAGCTTTGAACTATCTTGATGCCCAGGACCCTAGACCAATTAAATCAAAATCGCCAAGGGTGGGACCCAGGTGTCAATAGTTTATAAATCTCCCCGGTGATTCCAGTGTGCCCCATGATGGAGAACGGAAAACTTAAAGGGAGGTTTAAGAAGAATAATTCTGAATGGTGAATAAGAGGTCTCTGGCAAAATAAGTAGAAAAGGTATTCAGACAAAACTCCTTATGTAAATTAAATAATAACTCTTGTTGTTGTTGTTGTTGTTAAGTGCCATCGAGTCGTTTCCGACTCATAGCGACCCCATGTACAACAGAACGAAACACTGCCCGATCCCACGCCAGCCCCACAATCCCTGCTATACTTGAGCCCATCATTGCAGCCACCGTGTCAATCCATCTCGTTGAAGGCCTCCCCCTCTTTCATTGACCCTCCACCCTACCAAGCATGACATCGTTCTCCAGGGAATGGTCCCTTCTGACAACATGACCAAAATAGGTGAGACGACGTCTGGCCATTCTTGCTTCCAAGGAGCATTCTGGCTGCACTTCCTCCAGGACAGATCTATTAGTTCTTTTAGCAGTCCATGGTACTTTCAGCATTCTTCGCCAGCACCACAACTCAAAAGCATCAACTCTTCTTCGGTCTTCCTTACTCATTGTCCAGCTCTCACATGCATACGAGGTGATTGGAAATATCATGGCTTGTGTCAGGCACACCTTAGTCCTCAAGGAGATATCCTTGCTCCTCAGCACTTGATACAGTTCCTTCGCAGTTGACTTTCCCAATGCTACACATCGTCTAATGTCCTGACTGCTGCTTCCATTGGCATCAATTGTAGAACCAAGCATTGTGAATTCTTTGACAACCTCTATCTTCTCTCCATTTATTGTGATGCTGCTCATTGGTCCAGTTGTGAGGATTTTTGTTTTCTTTATGTTGAGATGTAATCCATACTGCAGACTGTATTATTCAACCTTCATCAGTAGGTGCCTTAAGTCATCCTCACTTTCAGCAAGCAAAGTTGTATCATCTGCATATCTCAGGTTGTTAATGATTCTTCCCCAGGGTTACAGGTTAGGAGAGACAACTCAGGGACGCCCGAAGTAGCAAGCGGGAAGAGCAGGAGAAAGGGGATTAAAAGCCAGGAAGCCAGAGAGAAGAGCAGTGAGCCAAAGGGATTAGGTGAGGAGAGGCAACTTAGGCCAGCCCAGAGTAGCAGGCCGGAAGAGCAGGAGAAAGGGGATAAAAGCCAGAAACCCGGACAGGGTAGCAGTCAGCCCCAGGGACAACTCAGGGATGCACAAAACAGCAGGGCAGAAGAGCAGGAGAAAGGGGATTAAAAGCCAGGAAGCCAGACAGAGGTACAGTCAGCCACAGGGACCCAGTTGGGGGTGATACAAGAGGTCTCCAACAGCAAGACAAACTTGTCTGTCGGTTTGTCCTACTGTGGTGACATGTAGACTTGAGTTTTGAGGCTGAGCCTCTGGTGTTTAAAACCCAGCGAGATGCACCTGGTGCACAGGTAACAGCCCAGCTTGTAGACTGAGACAGACTAGGAAGAAGGAAGAGGCCATCCACTTCCCAAAGAATCGACCAGGGAAAACCTTATGAATAGCAAAGAAATAATAACTCTAATGCACTTTAATGTAATGCCTAGCTCACAAGTGCTCAGGAAGCCGCCCCCCTTTTTTTTTTTTTTAATTTAATTACAAAATTTAATAAATATTATGCAACAGTCAAGAAATTATACCACATAATGCACTGGCTAAATGTGCTGCAAAAGATCTCTTGTTGTTGTTGTTAGGTGTTGTCATGTTGGTTCCGATTCATAGCGACCCTGTGTACAACAGAACAAAATGCTGCCACTCATGAGCCATCAACACAATCCTTGCTGTACTTGAACCCATCACTGCAGCCACTGTGTCGATGCATCTTGTTGTTGAAGCCTTCCTTTTTAAAATAAATAAATAAACTTGGGCCCCTTTGGCACAACTCATGCATCCCCTCCCTAAAAACCACAAACCTAACTCCCAAAAAGCACTGACAATTATGATGGAACTTACTAAGGCCTTCCTGAGGAATATTAGGAACATGACATACCTTCAGAGAGGCAGATAGAGGTCAGAGGAGGCAAGGAGTTATGAAGCATGCTAGGGAGCAGGGATTTTATCCAAGAGGTGATGGGTGACAGGTTTTGACAACAGGTATTCAATGGGCGTATTTTTGTTTTGACATATGCAAGCCTAATTTTCTTGTACCCTGATACATAGATTAAAAACTGCTCTACTTGGTACAAATATGAACACTACTTTCCTCTCCCCCAGGCTCCCCACAAAGATAATCAGTTAAATCCTCTATTTTTCAGATTAATAAATTCAGAATGTACTAGATTCCCTTCCCACCATTTTCAAAAATTCATAGAGGGTTGCCAAAAAAAACCCTCACTGCTGTCGAGTGGGTTCTGACTCATAGCAACCCCTCCCTTGGGCTTCCCAGGCGGTACCTCTAGGAAAGTAGATTGCCCAACCTTCCTTCCGAGGAGTAGCTGATGGGTTTGAACCTCCAGCCTTCTGGTTAGCAGTCAAATGCCTTAGGCACAACGCCAGCTAGTATTTCATTTATCCACTGTCATTGCATCTCTCAGCCATATAGTGTTGCTGTTGACAACTGTCTTTTCCAATTGGTCAAATGTTAAGTCTGTGTTGAGCACTGGTCCCACACTGGCCAACAGGGATCTTCTAGGGAATGTTTCAATCATGGTTGTCTCTCCCAAAGGTGTTCTAGAATTATAGCTCTTACAGTTCAGTTCTTTCAGGCCCATACTCATCCTTCCTCCAGGCAGCCCAGGCCACTGAGAGTTTGGTCTCTGAGTCTGCCCCATGCAAACATGTCTCTACTCTCTGCCCGTTATGTTCCTGGGTATTCACACTAACAATGCCTGGTAGATTTTCATTTTCCGATCTCTAAACACAAAGAGTCTCAGTGTTTGTCTTTTCCAGGACAACAGTATGACTTGCCCACTCTTCTGAGTGCAGCTGCCTCAATTAAGGCCAGGATGCCAAACATGCTTGGGACAGTTAGGATACTTTTGGCTGCAAATAATTAAAAAAAAAAAAAAACCTGATTCAAACTGTCTTCATAAAAAATTAAGGAACTGATTTCCACAAATTATAGGAAGTCCAGAGGCATGGTTGCTGTTGTTGTTATGTGCCTTCAAGTTGGACCTGACTCATAGTTGACTCATAGTGACCCTCCTTGGGTTTCCGTTCCTTCTGAGGAGTGGCTGGTGGGTTTGAACCGCCAGCCTTCTGGTTAGCAGTCAAGTTCCTTAGGCACTATGACTACCAGATCTCCTAGAGGCATGGTAGACTTTGGAATTGGTTAATTCAACAAGTTATCAAAGGCCCGGTTACTATTAGTCTCTCTCCTCTGCTGTAGACATAGTAGGCTTCAAATTCATACTAAAATGATTGTCCAGCTTTCTATCAGGAGTAATCAGAACTACATACTTTCTTTTCCACCTAAAATCTTTCCTTTAGGTTTACTGAGCCAATTAGGTCACACACACACACACACACACACACACACACTTCCTTCCTGCCTGGGAAATATGCAGATGGCTTAAGCTTGAGTTCCAGAAGGAAAAGGAACCATAACTGGAATTGATTGGCAGTGTAGCTGGTGTTCCTTGGGTCATAGGTGTTGCAATGTGGAAGCATGGCTACTTGAATAGAACCACAGTGCTGTAAGGGAGAAGAGGAGAACGGATGCTAGATGAATAATGTGTTAGACTGGGTTCTCTAGAGAAACAAAACCAGTAAAACTTATATAGAGAGAGAAAGAGAAATTTATTGTAGGAAAATGGCTCACACACTTATAGAAGCTGGCAAGTCCAAAGTTCTTGGATCAAACATCAAGCTGGAGGCTTTTCCCCACTCTCACAGCTGCAGGGGCTGAGGAGCTCAAGGTTGGCAGGCAGTGTACTGGCTGTTGGCTCCAATGAATGACAAATCCAAGATCTCCAGGCTGAATGGTGGATTGTTCGCTCATGGGCAGTTGTGGTTGTAGGCAGCACAACAGAATCCCAATCCACAGAAGAGTGTCTCTTTTCCCAGGATGTCCATAAATACACTGGAAGTAGGCCACACCCCTAGGGAAACTCCCTTTCAACAGATTGGCTGCTCAAAACATGTTCATCTGATCCCATCACAGGAATAACCACATCACAACTACTTAAACCACACAGAATTGTGGCCCAGCCAAGTTGACACACAGCTCCAACTATCACAAATTACCAACAGCATCCTTTACAACCCTCAAAGCACAATGTTACTTTCTACTTCCTAACAACAGAACCTCTCTCCCATCAGTTTCTAGATTTTGTGTGTGGTAAGTGGAGGATAAGAGGCTCTATAACACCACCTACCAAAGGAATTCCCTTCTTACGGACCACCAAGCCCCTTCCAGCACCCCTCTTCACTAGAGAAGGAAAAGACCCTGCACATAAATTCTCTATTCAACTCAGGATCCTGCTACATTGGTCTCAAGAGTTTTCAATGGGCCTGACTCACCCACCATGAATTTTAATGGTGCTAAACACTCATTTAATACTCATTTGTTCAAAAATCTGTTGTGTGCCTGTTATGTACAAAGATTGAACTAGATGCTGAGTTTACAGTGGTGAGTAAACCAGATGGGTTTCTTGCCCTCTTGGAGTTTATACTCTAGTTGAGGAGAGAAAAAGGAAACAAACACAAATAAGCAAAGAATTATAAGTGCTTTGAAGGAAGAGAACAGAGATGAGTGTAGGAAGCCTCTATGAAGAAGAGACATTTAAGCTGAGATTTGAAGCGTGTTATCATTTCAGCTCTCTGCTTTCCTCTGTGCTTCAATACCTAGTATAAATTATAGCCTTCATTAGCAATTAAAACATATCTTTTAATTTCTAAACTTCTAAACTGATTCCCAAATTTTCTCCTGGGTGAGAACTATCAGATTTCTCCCCTCCAGAAAGAGTATACCAAATACGAATGATATGTATAAGTATACCAAATACAGTAATAAATACTTGAAGATCCTTCAACGCAAATCTTTTAGACATAGAAAGCTTTATTATACTAATACATTTGTTTTTGCCTCTCTTACTAGAATTAACTCCTTGAGGTCATGAATCATGTCCTACTAACCTTTATCCAGCACCTAGCATAGTCCCTGGTGCATAGTATGTATGCAGTGTTGAATTGCACTGTTAAATTTGAGTCACAGATTTATGCAGGTGTAATTCACCATCAGTAGCTACTTTCCAATGTGAAGGACAATAAGCAAACAGCTTGCACAAATATATGAATGAAATATTCTAGAATCTGTAAAGAATAACAACAATAACTAATATTGTAGAATTACAATATGTCAGGAGCTATGCTAAGCACTGGGAGTTCTGGTGGCGTAGTGCCTAAGACATTTGACTGCTAACCAGGAAGCTGGTGGTTCAAACCACCAGGCACTCCTCGGAAGGAAGACTGAGCAATCTACTTCTTTAGAGATACCACCTTGGAAACCCAATCAACTTGATGGCATTGAGTTTGGTGGGTTTGTTTGTTTGTTTGTTTTTGGTATGCTAAACACTTTCATTTTCTCACTTGCTGATTCTTCTCAATACCATAATGTAAGTATTGTTATTGTCTTTATTTTACATATGAGCAAATCAGAAACTAAAAGTCAAGGGGAATGACTCGCCAAGGTCACACAGCTAGTATATGGCAGAGCCATATACTAGCACTCACACTGAGAAGCCAATGTTTTAACCACTTAACTATACCATTTCCTCCATTGGGCATCTGCTCTACCACCAGATTGGTGTTTACATTTATTTAAAAAAAAAAAACAAACCAAACCCACTGCCACTGAGTTGATTATGACTCATAGTGACCCCCACTGGGTTTCCCTTTGAGTTTCCAAGGCTATAAATCTTTATGGAAGTAGATTGCCTTATCTTCTTCCCAAGGAGCAGCTGGTGGGTTTGAACTGCCGACCTTCTGGTTAGCAGCCAAATGCTTTACTCACTATGCCCCCAGAGTTCCTTTACACTCGTTACACTTTGCAATTATGTCACCTGTCTGTACATTAGTTATCTACTCCTGGATTAAAAATTACCCTAAAACATAGCAGCTTAAAACAAACATCTACTATCTCAAAGTTTCTGTGAGTCAGGAATCCAGGAAGTGGCTTAGCTGTATGGTTCTGCACAGGATCTTTCATGAGTTCATAGTCATTCTGTTGTTTGGGGCTGTGGTCATCTCAAGGCTTGACTAGGGCTGAGGATTCACTTCCAAACACACTTGTCAAGGAACTCCTCAGTTCCTTGTCAAATGGGCCTCTCCACAGGACATGAATGGCAGCTTCCCACAGAGTGATTGATCAGGTCATGGTAGCACCCTACACAGAGTGTTCCAAAAGAGTGTGAGAACCTATGAGAGAAGCTGCAGTCTTTTTGCCCAAGGAGTGACACGTTATCACTTCTGTCATATGCTATTGGTCACACAGACCACCCCTGGTAAAATGCAGGGAGTATATGCACACTAGGAAGTGAGGATCGTGGAGGTCATCTTGGAGGCTGACTACCATGGTCTGTTTGCTCATTTTTTGTGACTGCCTCCTCCACTAGAATGTAAATTCTATGAGTGGGGAAGAACCATTGATGCTGGTCAGGATTTCATTTGTTGGCACAGTGCCTGCCATATAACATATCATTGGTAAATAATGGATCAGCGTAATGATGATGGTGATATGAATTCTAAAGGATGAACTTGCTATGATCTCATACTCTCAGACAAGTTTCCAGGTGCCATTCATGGTACCATTCAAATAAATTTTCAAAACAGAACTATATTGTGCCCATTAGTGTTTATTCATGTATATAAAATTTAGAAAGAGGACTTGAAAGGAAATATATCAAACTTATGTGGGAGGGGTGACCTTTGCAGATGAGAAAACAGTAATGACACTGGGGTTGAGAGTCAAATAGGGCTTTATCTGCAATATTACTCTTGATCATAATTATTCTTCCATTAAATTTTTTTCAATCAATATTTAATTATGGTCAGTTCTGGGTAGCACTAAAATGGGTATTATTTTCAATACTTTTCTGTATTTTTAAAATTTCTCAAAATAAGTAAACAACAACAAAAAAAAAAAAGTCTTGCAATTGGAGCATATGTCTCTACTGCCCTCTTTTGATTCTTTGCTCTAATTAAGACTCCAAATCCCACTCTCCAGAGAACTCAGACCAAAGCCTGCTTTTCCTTGAAATCAGCCAAGCTTTTCCAGTTGGATGTTCTACATAAATGCCTTGGTTTGCTGGTTTTCACTCTGTGTTTCTGTAGACACAGTCACAGCCTCCTTGTGCTGAGAGATGCCTGAGCAGCAGCGGCCTGGCCAGGAACAGGAGACTGTGGTTACTGGCACCGGTTCTGACACACAGCCCTCTGAGGCTGGCCTAGCAGCCAAAATACTGTGCCCTGGATCTTTCATGATCCAGGCCTTGTTTCTAAAGCACTGGTGCCTCCTCCTTTAAAAACCAAAAATCAAACTCACTGTTGTTGAGTCGCATCCAACTCATAGCAACCCCTCCTTGGTTTTCTGAGGTGGTATCACTATGGAAGTAGACTGCCCAACCTTCCTTCTGAGTCCTCCTTTAACAGATGGCCAAATAGGCACGCAGGGCTAGGTAAAAAGGGCAGATTGAAAATTTTAAATCTGTAGCTATCAGATGCTTGTAACTTTCCCCTTTTAATAGTCTTCATTCACGCTGTTTAAGAAGTGAGTGCAGAAAAATCAGTCAATCTATTAACAACTCCCTTTTCAAAAAGAGGCCCAGTGACAACATACACTATTGTGAATAATGTTTTAGTTTTTCTCTTAAAATAAATCAGTGGTGCTTACAGGGAAGTTGGTGAGGGGCAATATATGAAGTTAGAGTGGCATCTAGGTACTTCCTGGGAAATAATCTCAGAGTGAAAATAAACTCAAAAGCTGCATCAACCTAGATGAGTAAGTTTCATACTTAAGTTCAATAATAGCTCTCATAATGGCTTTATTGAGGCTTTTTATTTTTTTCTTTCTGTAACAGTCTCATCAAGTAACCAGTGACTACTCCTACCTCAGGTGTCCTGGGCTCAGGGAATAAACCGAAAACCCATTGTCATCCAGTCAACTCAAACTCATAGCCATGGCGTAGAACTGCCCCATAGGGTTTCCAAGCCTGGAATTTTTACAGAAGCTGACTACCACATCTTACTCCCACAGAGTTGCTAGTGGATTTGAACCGCCAACTTTTCAGATAGCAGCTGAGTGCTTAACCACTGTGCCTCCAGGGCTCCTTGCCTGAGGAAAAGGTAGGTAGAAAATTCAACTCAAAGGAAAGTTCCTCCAATTACAGGCATTTCCAAAGAGGAAACAGCAGCACTTAAGAAGCCAGCTGAGGAATCACAGATTGCCAGCACTATGCCAAGTGCAGGCTTGAGTGTACCTCACAAGTGGGTAAAAGTCTTGTTGCACTCCAGAGTCCCTGGGCAGAGGAACTCCTCCAGGCTTCTTAGACGAAGCCTACATTTTTCTTCAAGTACAGTACTTTTCCTAATAACAGGCTGTGGTAACTTGAACTTTTCGAATTCCACAGGCCTGGCTCCACATGCTGGCCCTACAATGTCTAAGAGCTTTGGGTCTCTCTGTAAAATGGGGGTAAATATGGGGTCTCCCACTGTTATGAGAACTAAAGGCAATGATCGATATCCAAGGCTCATATCAAGCCTGCAATAAGTTATAACTTATTGGTATTATAAGTGATATCTAGATACTTAGGTTTTACAAGAAAACATGATACTTCACTAAACAATGTCTTTGGGTTGTTTCTTGAGCAGAGTCTCCTGGTCCTAGCCCTATAATTCAGGGTGGTTTTTCAGAAAAACTAAGAATAAAGCAAAGGAAATTAGAGAGGCAGCTTCAGCCAGCCTTGTCCCATCTCTGGAAATTTTCACTCTGGAGCCTTTTAATTTTTCCCCAATTCATTCTTTTCAACAGGACACAGGTGCAGAAGAAAATACAAATATGGAGAGTCCTTGTCCTCAGGGAACTTTCAAAAGAGGATAGCAAATAAAGGATCAACAGAATAAAAAGAATCCCTATAACAATCTGCTTAACAATTCAGTCATTATTACTTTGCAGACTAGTTAACCTAGACAATAGGTTGATCTCTACTAGGTCTCAATTCTCCCTTATCTACTTGCCCAGCACTTTGAAACCCATCTATCCTGTCAATGAGACAATCCTCTCCATTAACACCAAACTGTAGAAAGAAATTACACATGGGGCCCAGGTACCCAACCCCAAACCCCATTGCTATCTAGTTATTCCAACTCATAGCAACACTATAGGATGGAGTAGAACTGCCCATAGGGTTTCCAAGGCTGAAACTCTTTAGGAAGCAGACTGCCACATCTTTCTACCACGGAGCAGCTGGTGGGTTCAAACCACCGACCTTTTAGTTAGTAGCTAAGTGCTTTAACCACTGCACCACCAGAACTCCTGGCCCAGGCACAGTATGCCCTTAATCAGCTGCGCCCTCATAACTCTTCCAGATCCCTTCAAGTGTCTCTGGTCTATTGCTGGGTTCACTCTCCACAGGGACCACTCACTGAGCTCAAATAGCCTACTCAACAACCTTCCTCATTCTCTGCAGGCGACAATGTCTCCTCCTTAAAGTGAAAGTTGAGGCCTCCTAAAATATTACCCAGGCCTGCTTTTCATCCATTCATTAAACAAATATTTATCAGAGCCTACTCTGGTGGCCTAGTGCCTAAGGCATTTGACTGCTAACCAGAAGTATGGCGGTTCAAACCCACCAGCCACTCCTGGGAAGGAAGACTGAGCAATCTACTTCCACAGTGATACTGCCTTGGAAACCCAAGGAAGGGTCGCTATGAGTAGGATCTGACTCAATGGCAGTCAGTTTGGTTTTGGTTTAGTACAATCAGCCTGGAGTCCCTGAGTGGTGTCAATGGTTAACTTGCTCTGCTGCTAACTGAAAGGTTGGAGTTCAAGTACACACAAAGGTGCATAAAAAGAAATGCCTGGTGATCTACTTCCAAAAAATCAATCACTAAAAACCCTATGAAGCACTGTTCTACTTACTCATACATATGCAATTACTGTGCATCAGAATCAACTCCACAGACATTGGTTTACTTTTTGTTTTTCTTTCCTATGAGTCTGCACTGTGCAGATGTGGGCAACACAGGATTGAGAACCAAGCAGTCATGGTCCCTAACCTCATGGACCTCAGTCTAGATAGAAACAAAAAAAACCAAACTCACAGCCGATCAGTTGTTTCTGACTCATAGCAGCCTCTCCTTTGGTTTCTGAGGGGATATCTCTGTGGAAGTAGATTGCCCAAACTTCCTTCCAAGGAGTGGCTGGAGGGTTTGAACCACCAGTCTAGATATGTTACACATTAAGCAAATAGTACACAAACAATTGCACATCTTGAAAAGGAGTGGGAAATAGAATTCCAGGAGCTGCAAGTGTTATGGGCTGGGATAGTTTTCTTTAAAATGAGTATTTGAAGAATAATCTGAACACAAAACAGAAGTCAACAAAGGGAGTGGCTGGAGGAGTGTCCCAGCTAGAGGTGTGAGCATTTGCAGAGGCCCTGGGGTAAGAAGGAGCTTAAAGGATTTGAGAATCTAAATTGAGCCACGTAGGCAGGAGCTATAATCATCTGTGGGGCCTCATGCCTACCTTAATAAGTTTTTGTTTCTAAACAAGCAACCAGGGTCCATAGAGATTTCAAGGAGAGAATGCCATGATCAGGTCTACCTGCCCTATGGCTTCAGAGCAGGCACTGGATCAACTTTTTTTGCCCACTCGATTATCCCTAGCGTCCAGTCCAGTGACTGGCACAAAGCTGGCTCTTACTGGCATTTGTTGGTTGGATAAGGGGATGCAGTGCGGGACTGGGTAATGTTTCCAGTGTAGGTTGAGGACGGCTTTCCAGAGAAGGTGAAGCCATCCGCTAAGGCAGCGGGTGGAGGCTGGGTAGGTCCTGCAGAGAGACGGGTAGCGGCCAGCGCTAAGGGTCCCGGGGGACCTAAAGCACGATAAACAGTCGCGCCTTTGGGACTCTAGCCTGCCGAGCGCTCAGCTTCCACGCCAGCTGCGCCTGGTTCTCGGCGAGAGGAGTAAGGTCACGCGGCCTAAAGTGGCCGAGTGGGAACAAACCCGGTACTCAGCGCGGCCCTCCATGTACAGGTGAGATCCGCGACCCGAGCCGGGCCGAGGCAGGCCTGCGCCCACCCACAACACCCCGGCCGCCCCGCCCCGGACCCCGGAAGCCCCTGCGCGCAGCCCCAGGCGCCCCCGCGCCCTCCAGAACCGCATCGGCGCGCGGGCGGCGACGGGCATCTCCCGGCGGAAGCAGCGTGTGGGCTGGCGCCAAACGGTGGGCAGTATCTACAAAAACCGTGAGACCCTACGGGGTGAGGCGCGGGCCTGCGCGGGGTGTGTTTTGGACAGTTCTCGTCTGCCCGGCCTAGGGCGGTTCCAGGCAGAGGCGCGGCGGGGCCCGCAGCCAGCTGAGAGCGGGTGCACGGGCTCCCCTACCTGGCCAGGCCCTGCGCCTGGTCACCCCTTTTACTCAGACTGTAAAAATAATACTTGTCTCTGTCAAAAAAGTGGAGCAGAAGAGCAAGGAAGGAAGCCAAACCCTGGAAGCCGAATCCCTGCTCCATAGAGACAACCCCGGTTAACATTTAGGTGTGTTTTCTTTCAGGCCATTTTTCCCTGTTAGCATGAGCAGGGATTATTTTTGCAGATCCTGGATCACGAAGTGCTTTAACTTGGCTTTTTTTTTTGCTTAACGATACCTCACGCGTATTTACCCACGGCTTTAAATGTTTTTCTACATCCTTTTTATTGGCTGCACTGGGCTGTGCATTCGGTCGTGCGAGCCAAGTTGACCGCCGCATCCATCCCCGGCGCCTGGCACGAGCTGGACATTCATTTTGTTGAGTGACAGGACTGTAATTTACTTAATAAATTTCCTGATGGGAAACGAACATACAGGTGGCTTTCAGTTTTTAACTATTAGAAACAGTTCGTCTTTTATCGTTCGTCAGCTTTTTCTGAGCATCATTGTTGTTTCTGTGGAATGAATTCATGAGTCTTATGGCATACATTGCCAAATGGTCCTCGAGAAAGTTATTCTCATTTCTATAATTCCCGTTAGCATTTGAGAATACCTGGCCCAAGGAGCAACTTGACCAACTTTGCTAGAGGGCCCAGTGTTTTGCTAAGGGCTAGGCATACAGTTGGGGCAATTTACTTCCGTAGTGATATGCCTGAGAAACCAAGGAGGGGTCGCTATGAATCGGGTCCG
Source organism: Orycteropus afer afer (assembly GCF_000298275.1). Classification (NCBI taxonomy): domain Eukaryota; kingdom Metazoa; phylum Chordata; class Mammalia; order Tubulidentata; family Orycteropodidae; genus Orycteropus; species Orycteropus afer. Next base: position 992,576 of record NW_006921775.1, read on the forward strand.
ACTCTGCGGCACATAACAACAAACAACAACAAGGCATACAGTGTCAGCTGCACTTGTTTGCTGATTTGAGTGACTTGCCTTATGACTGGCCTTACCTGAAGATTTTGTTGAAAAGGGAACTCTGAGCATCTCAGTAATTTCTCCTCCTTTAAAACAAAACAAACTGATTTAGTTTTACCTTGAGTAAACCATTACAGCCCTCAATGCAATTAACCTTAAGTCAAGGCAGAATTCAGCTTGGGGTAGTTTAATGAGCAGTGGAAACATTTGAACATTTGAAGTAGTGCTTTGAAATGTAGTTGTTTCGTGCCTAATGGATATTAGGTTGCTAGAGAAGGGATTTTCAAAGATAATGCTGATGGGTAAATCACCAGATAGTAAAAAAGCTTTCTTTGAAGACATGTGCAAAGTTTCAAGTGATGTCTTCTCCACCAGTGAAAGTAATGGAATTTGTTTATCCACCCTCTTCATTTAAATTTTTTAAATCTCTGTGCTAAAATAAAGGGATTTTTTTTTTTTTTTTTTGTATTATCATTTTCCACTTTTGTCTCATAATCCTGAACGTTAATGTATGTGTAACAGTTAAAGAATGACATTTCTCCCAAGTTTAAACCAAAACCTTTCCTGGTATTCCTGCTCATTTGGTTGGACTAGAGCCTTCCCCTGTGAGTCCATTCTGTCCTGTGCTGTTTCCCTTCATTAGGGCACTCCCAGGGCTGTGCTGTAATCATTTCTTGGTCTCTCCAGAGCCTGAGCCCCTTACTGCCCTCTGAGCTCAGTGTCCAGATCAGTGCCTCACCCATAAGTGTTCCATAACTATTGGTATGCTGGATGAATTTAGAATATGGCCTATGCTTATTAAATTGGGTTTGTAACTTGGAGATCTGTGTGTAACAGATGGTTCTCATTATTTAATGGAGAAATGAGTAAAATAGAAATCAGGGACAATGAGAGATGCAATCATCTCTTGGTTATAGGTGTAAAGGCATACTTTTTTTTTGTGCTTTGTTTTATTGCACTTTGCAGATACTGCATTTTTGACAAATTGAAGGTTTGTAGTAACCTTACATGGAGCAAATCTATCGCTGTCATTTTTCCAACAGTGTGTGCTCACTTTGTGCTCTGTGTCACATTTTGGTAATTCTCACAGTATTTCAAAATTTTTCATGATGACATTGCACACTTAATAGACTACATCATAGTGTAAACATTTATACGTCCTGGGAAACCAAAAAATTCATGTGACTTGCTTTATTGCGTTATCTTCGAGGTATGCCTGTAATCACATTCCAGGAAACATCAGGCACTTTAATTGATTGAATATTAATTAAAATGAGCAAATTCTTTTAGGACTGAGGCTTATCCTTCAGACTACTGACAGCACCTGTCAGTACATTAGTGGGCTGAAATAAGTGTTGAATGGGAAAACTGAAGGCTGAATATTTATCATAAGAAAACTTTTGTTGGGAAGTTATACTTCCCCTTGAGTAAATAAATAGAGCATAGCTGCTGCAAATCTTACAAAACCAGAGAGAATTTTTAAAATATGTAGTTGACTTTGGAGTCCTTTCAGGACACTTAATAGGCATGTAGTAACATGGGAATAAATAGATTATGTTTTGCTCAGAATTATATTACTTTTATAGACCCATCTAGAGAAGTCCTTGGTTACAGAGGAAGTAAGCTGGCTTTTCTTCTGAGGATACTCATGAATGAAAAGTCAGTAGATGGACTAAAGTATTTTAAAGTTTATTTAAGTAAATACCAATTTCTGTGCTTTGGTCTCTGTTGAGGTTTTAGAATGATTCTTCATATTCATGTTATTTGTATTTACTTTATTTCAGACCATTAGCCTAAATCTCAATCTCATTTTTTTTAAGTTCACTAAAAGAGTTGCCAGTGTATTAGATAAACTGACCAATTTACATTTTTCCTCCTTCATAGGAATGTCAAAAAAAAAAAAAAAAAGATATCAGTCTGTTAATCACTTGCATTTATGGCTATTAAGAGTGCGTGTTTGCCCCTGCTTTTGAGGCAGGAGAGAAATTCCAATTAATTTTTTAAAATTTTGTTATAAAATATATATAACAAAACATTTGCCATTTTAACCATTTTAAGTTTATAATTCCATGACATTAATTACGTTTACTGTATTGTACAACCATTATCACTAACCATTTCCAAATGTTTTTCATCACTTCCACAGAAACTTGGTATCCCTTAAGCTATTACTCCCTACTTGCCCTCCTTGCAGCCCGATTACCCCTAATGAACTTTTGTCTCTATGCATTTGCCTGTTCTAGATGTTTAATATAAGTGTAATTGTGCACTTATATCTGATTTAATATATTGTGTCTGGCTTATTTCACTCCACATAAGGTGCTTTTTTTTTTTTTGTTTTTAATTGTGATTTGTATAAAAGTTTACAGATCAAATTCATCTGCCATTCAGCAGTTCACATACACTTTGTCTCATGACATTGACTGCAATTTCCTACAATGCAATAGCTTTCCTCCCACTTCCTCCCCATAGCCACCTCTTCTCTATGTCCTTCCCTCCTGCGCACTCCTGCCCCCTGAGCTGTCTCCCTGTGCATACAACGCCATTCTGTTCTCCCATGATTTATCTCTCCAAGGAGTGTGTTCACCTAATGTAAATGTTCAGCTTGTATGCCTGTCTTTTGTTTGGCTGAAAGCCACAGGAGTGGGTTCAATTACAGACCTAAAGGGCAGCTAGGGACCATAGTCTCAGGGGTTCTACTAGGCTCTATCAGACCAGAAAACCTGGTCCCTTTTTTTTTTTTAAAATGATTTTGAGTTTGTTCAACATTGTTCTCTCACTCTATCCAGGATCTCCTACATAGATTCCCCTCCGAATGGTTGACAGCGGTAGCTGGGCACCATCTAGTTCTTCTGGTTTCATAGTCAGATAGGTTGAGGATCGTATGGTATACCAGTCCCTTGGACTAATTCTTTCCATGAATCTTTGGTTTTCTTCATTCTTCTTTGCTCTGGATGAGGAGAGACCCATTGTTGCATCTAGATGGCTGCATGCGAGCTTTTAAGATCCCAGTCACTACTCACCAAAGTAGGATGTGGAACAATGTTTTGTGTAGTATGTTATCAGCATAAATTTTTAAGGTTCATCTATGCCATATGGTCTATCAGAATTTAACTTCTCTTTAGGGGTGCATAATATTACATTACAAGTACATTCTACATTTTGTTTATTAATCCATCTATTGATAGACACTTGGATTGTTTCCACCTTTTGGTTATTGTGAATAATGCTGCAATGTACAATATCTGTTTGTGTTCCTGCTTACAGTTCTTTTGGGTATATACCTAGGAGTGGAATTGCTGGGTCCTGTGGTAATTCTATGTTTAACTTTTTGAGTAACCTCTAAACGTTTCCAAAGAAGCTATATTTGTTGTTGTTGTTAGGTGCATGGTAAGTCCTAACTCATAGCAACCCTGTGTACAACAGAATGAAACACTGCCCAGTCCTATGCCATCCCTACAACTGTTATTGTTTGAGCCCACTGTTACAACCACTGTGTTAATCCATCTCATTCATGGTCTTCCTCTTTTTTGTTGACCCTCTACTTTGCCACACATGATGTTGTTCTCCAGCGACTGGTCCCTCCTGATAATACGTCCAAAGTACATGAAGTGAAGTCTCACCATCCTTGCTTCCAAGGATCATTGTAGCTGTACTTCTTCTGAGACAGCTTTGTTTACTCTTCTGGCAGTCTGCAGTATATTAAATATTTTTCACCAACACCTATTTTTTTTTTTCTTCCTTATTTATTGTCTGACATTTTCATACATATGAGGTGATTGAAAATACCATGGCTTGAGTTAGGCTTACCTTAGTCCTCAAAGTGACATCTTTGCCTTTTAACACTTTAAAGAGGTCTTTTGCAGCAGATGTGTGCAATGCAGTTTGTTATTTGATTTCTTGACTGTTGTTTTCAGGAACATTGATTGGGGATCCAAGTAAAATTAAATCTTTGACAACGTCAGTGTTTTCTCCATTGATCGTTATGTTGCTTTTTGGTCTAGTTATGAGGATTTATGTTCCCTTTATGTTAAGGTATAATCTGTACTGAAGACTGGAGTCTTTGATCTTCATTAGTGTTTCAAGTCCTCTCCACTTTCAGCAAGGAAAGCTGTGTCATCTGTGTAATGCAGGTTGTTAATGAGTCTTCCAATCCTGGAGGAAGACAGCAGTTACACCATTTTATGTTCCCACCAGCAGTGAATGAGTGTTCCAGTTTTTCCACATTATCACCGACACTTGTTAGTGTCTGTGTTTCTGATAGTAGCCATCCTAGTGTTGTGAAGTGGTACCTCATTGTGGGTTTGATGAGCATTTACCTAATGACTAATGATATTGAGCATCTTTTTACATGCTTATTGGCCATTTGAATATTATCTTTGGGGAAATGTCTATTTGAGTACTTTGTCCATTTTTTAAATTGGGTTGTTTGCTCCCTTATTGTTGAGTTGTAGGAGTTCTTTATTATTATGGGCATTGAAACCTCATCAGATATATGGTTACCAAATGTTCTTTTTTCCCATTCTGTAGGTTGTCTCTTCGTTTTCTTGATTAAATCCTTTGATGCCCAAAAGTTTTTAATTTTGATAAATCTCAATTTATTTTTTTATTTTATTGTTTTTTGTTACTTGTGCTTTCAGCGTCATATCCATGAATTCCCAATTGTTAACATGCTGAGATTTTTAGAAGGCATATATAAAGTTTGCAATGAAATACTGTCCTAAAGTGACAGAGGTTACAAAACACTGAAATTTCTGGCATGAGAGAAGTCCAAAACAGGAGGCAGAATTGATTTTGGACATTTTTTTTCCCTAAACATTAGATAGAATTTGTCAATGGAGGATACTCTTTATGGTGAGATCATGTGAAAATTTTTCTTCACTCCAGATGCATTATCAGGGCCCTCCACAAAGTTGTTAGAGATATGGATAGTAAGAGCCCACAGTTGGCCATCAAAAAACAAAAACTCATTGCTGTCGAGTTGAACTTGACTCATAGCGACCCCTCTTTGGGTTTCCAAGGCAGTATCACTAGATTGCCCAGCCTTCCTTCTGAGGAGTGGCTGATGGGTTTGAACCTACAGCCTTCTGGTTAGCAGTCAAATGCCTTAGGCACTATGTTTTCAGAGCTCCTACAGTTGTCCATAGGGGTGGGAAATTAGCATTTGGAGGTGTGTTTCTTTACTCTTATTTCCCCATAAAGGGGGAGAGAAACTAGATTAGGTGATCTCATAGGCCCCTCCCCCAAAAATCATATGATTCTTTAATATTTTGTTTGTAGTTGTTATCAAATAGTGCTCACTTTTATCCTTGCATAGAGAGTTTTTTCAGCCACTCTCTACCTTTAAAAATGTATAAAATTTGAAAAAAAGAATCATTACTGCCTTTTATAAGCCTAGTATGCTATTCAGTTTCCCAGAAATAATTATTAAAATATTTTATTTAGTCTTTTGCTTAGAATAACACATAACCTGGACAAGAAAAATTAAAATACTACTGTCTTTAGATTAAAGCAAATTTTTTCTTACTTAATTGGAGCTATAGAAAAACTGAAAAGCAGAGAATACCAGAAAGATGTTTACTTGTGTTTTATTGACTAGCCAAAGGCATTCGATTGTGTGGATCATAACAAACTGTGGATAACATTGAGAAGAATGAGAATTTCAGAACAATTACTTAATTGTACTCATGAGGAACATAGACCAGGAGGCTGTTGTTCAAACAGAACAAGGGGACACTGCATGGTTTAAAATCAGGAAGGGAGTGAGTCAGGGTTGTATCCTTTTACCATACTTATTCAATTTGTATGCTGTGCAAATAATCCGAGAAACTGGATTATATGAGGAAGAACGTGGCATCAGGAATGGAGGAAGACTCATTAACAACCTGCGATACCCCAATGACACAACCTTGCTTGCTGAAAGTGAGGATGATTTGAAGCACTTACTGATGAAGATTATACTTCAATATAAAGAAAACAAAAAATCCTCATAACTGGACCAATAAGCAGCATCACAATAAATGGAGAAAAGGTTGAAGTTGTCAAAGACTTCATATTACTTGGTTCTACAATCAACACCAATGGAAGCAGCAGTCAAGACATCAGACGACATATTGCAGTGGGGAAATCTGCTGGAAAAGACCTCTTTCAGGTACTGAAGAGCAAAGATGTCTCCTTGAAGACTAAAGGTGCACCTAACCCAAGCCATGATATTTTCAATCGCCTCTTATGTATGTGAGAGCTGGACAGTGAATAAGGAAGACTGAAGAAGAGTTGATGCTTTTGAGTTTGATGTTGGAGAAGAATGCTGAGAGTACCATGGACTGTCAAAAGAACAAATCTATCCTGGAATAAGTGCAACCAGAATGCTCCTTGGAAGTGAGAATGGCCAGACTTCGTCTCACCTACTTTGGTCATGTTATTAGAAGGAACCATTCACTGGAGAAGGATATCATGCTTGGTGTGATGGTTATGTTTGTATGTCAACTTGGCTAGGCCTGGTTGAGTGGCTGGGCAGCTGGATGTAGTATTCCCCATGATGAGACTGGCAATCAACTCCATGGTGGAATCTACTGGGAGCAGCTGAGTAGCTGCCATTGGGTATGTGGTGTGCTTCCTGTATATAAGCAGAAGCTTTGAGAATGGTCTCTAGTTTATGGCACGCTTGGACCCTGCATGTAGCTGGTGGTTGCTCAGCAGCCTGCTATGCTCTGCCGACCTTGGGACATACAATGGACTTAATGGCCTGCTGTGTGGTTTGATAACATTGGGATTGTGCCTTTTTCCTTGTTAATCTTGGGGCTTCTCAGCCTCAGCAGCCAATAGCTGTCTGAGTGAAGAAATGCCTCTAGCAGTGGGCCAGGAGCAGAAGGCAGAGGTGGACCCCAAGGTTGAGGGGTTTTTACCCAGCCCCTAGAGCCTGGCACTTTGAACTTGGACTAAAGCCTCCAAATTTTAAGAGTAAACTTCTGTTTGTTAAGGCCATCTCATTTGTGGTATATTTTTGTCAGAGTGGCACTAGGTAACCAGAACACTTGGTAAAGTGTAGAGGCAATGAAAAAGGGGAATTCCCTCAACAAAATGGATGGATACAGTGGCTACAATGATGGGCTCGGGTATAGCAAGGATCTTGAGGCCGGCACAGAACCACGCAGTGTTTCGTTCTGTTGTTCATAAAGTCACTATGAGTGGGAGATGACTTGAGGGCACCTAACAACAACAACAAAACAAACAGGCAAAGCCTCCAGCCACTGCTATCAAGTCAATTCTGACTCACAGCAAGCCTATAGGACAGAGTAGTACTGCCCCATAGGGTTTCCAAGGCTGTAAATCTTTATAGAAGCAGACTGCCTCATCTTTCTCCCATGGAGCAGCTACAGCTGGTGGGTTTGAACTACCAACCTTTTGGTTAGCAGCTGAATGCTTCAACCACAGCATCACCAGAGCTCCTTAAATAAACAGAGAAGGCAATATAATTTTATAGTGATTTGTGAATTTGTGTTTAGGAAGAAACATCAATTTTGATACACACTAAGAATTGGACTGCTTCATGTTTGCCAGATAATTTTTATCCTTTACCCTGATCATTTTATATAGTTCTCTATAAACTATGAAATAGACTATCAATTACTGGAGAATGAAAAATCACGATTTTTTATAAATATTCTGTAAATAATTGTTGAATGTATAAACGAATGGTGATAGTTTAGAGAGAACTTTTAAAAGAATGTGGTCTTCATCTTCTCTTTCAGTATGATTGTTGTGTTGTCTTTTATACCTCTTTATGAAAGTTATTATAATTAAGGTGATATCATGTCTTATCTTACTTGTGTGATTTAGTAATATTTGAAGTTTCTTATAATTGGGCAGTTGTTTTAGGTTTGAATTCTGGATTACTGAATTTTCTAGGGTCTCTAATAGTTGTAGAGCAAAATTTGAATGACATCCTTAAATCCCCTTTGCTTTACAAAGGTTGTCTTATCAAAGTTTATATTATGCTCTTTTGCTTATTCTATTGCTCTTTATTCTCTTTGTTTTTATGATTAGAGGACACCCTCCACTTTCGTAGGAGATATTATAGGGCTTCTTAAGACTAGAGAAATCCACAAATTCGTACTGCTGTAATTTTTTTTTTTTTTAAAGGGGGATTTGGTTTAGGTATAATGTGTTTTGAATCTTTACCTAGTTTTTTTTTTTTAAAAAAAAACTTTTAGTTTTTCTTTGCATTTTGGATTGTTTTTATAGGTTCTAATCTCTTCTTTAGCATGTTTTTAACAACTTGTGGCTGCTAGTTGTTTCCAGCCAAAGAGGTTTGGCACTCTCCCATTTTTAACAAGGTGAGAGCACCCTTGGGCATCTGTATGGAGAAGGTACTTATTAAGGAGAGGTCTGGATTAGGGCAGACCTGGGAAGCAAAAAATAGGTGAACCTGTTATAGCTCAGCAGGGTTACAACTGCTAATCTCAAATCTTCAAATGTGGAGTAGTGACACCCATGCATGTGAGTATGTGTGCGCTTCTGATTTTAGTAAAACTTAATTAGCACTGCAGCCCAAGTTACTGTTTAGTTAATTGAACATGAGTATTGGGCTCCACTTCTGGCCTGGGCCCTGCTAGTAATCCTGAGAAAGTCTTATAACTTGTGGATTCATTATTGGCACTGGTAAATTAACTGGGATGAGCTGGGCCATGCTTATCTAACTCATCAAGAGCAAACCAGCTTTGAAATTAAAGGAAAAAAAAAAAAAAAGATTTAAAAAAGTATATCCATCATACAGCTTTCTAAATTTTGATATAAAGATGGCATTTTAAAATGGTTAACACCATGTAACATTGGTATTCCCAGAAGATGCATCATGTTTATCCTGGAGTTGTATGTATTCCCTGACCCACTGCCTTATGCCCTTGGGGCTAGCTGAGCTTCAGTTTAAAAAGCATGGGACTCAGAGGGCTCTTCAATCTATTCGAGCTCTAGTGTGCTATATAGAATACTTGAAATAAACTCTAGGTACTTTAAACAAATTGTAAATCCATGTCAGAAAAAAAATATGATTTGACTTTTTTCCTCTGAACATTAGAGATTGCAATTCTATTGTATGTAAATAATGTTTCATCAGAAACTGCATGCAATTTAAGAGCTGAATTGCAAAGTTAGAAAAACCTTTTGTAGATACCATCTTTGTTGCTCTCAATCTTTTTTTGCTGCAATTCTGCTTTTTTCTTTCCTGGCTGCTAATTGGATTAAAAGCTGTTTTGCCAACCATGGCATCTGGAGATGACAGTCCTATCTTTGAAGATGACGAAAGGTAAATGTCTTGCATTGCAGTAACACTTGCTTTTGAAACTTTCAAGATTATTATAATCATTCAGAAGAATGATTTATCCAGGCTACTCTGATTGGGACACATCTTTAAAAAATTGCATAATGTGTAGCTCTGTTTTCCCCATGATTTGAAACAGTGGTAGTGAATACTTGGCGTGGAGGTGGCTACCACCCTAACACGGCATCCTTTCCACAGGACCTGGACATGAGATCTCCAAATCCCTCTCAGCATAGAATTCCTGGCAGCTACTTCAAAATGATGAAATCCATTTACCATCTCTGATTTAGAACACATGTGTAGAGGAGATTGGAGTGAGTGAATAGCAGAATGTGTGGTTAAGAGAATAAGCTGTGGAGTCCTGAATCTTAGGTTTAAATCCTATCTCTGCCACACTGTGTGCCCTAGCCTTCCTGAGCCTCAGTTTCCTCATCTAAAAAATAGGGATAATAATAGCACTTGTCTCATGGTGAGGATTCTGTGAGTTAATATATGTGACCCTCTCAGAATAATCACTGGCACACAGTAAGCACTTAATAATGGTTAGCTAAGGAAGGAAGACTGGGCATTTTGCTTCTGTAAAGATTTACTGCCTTGGAAACCCAAAGGGGGTTGCCATGAGTTGGAATCGACTCGATGACAGTGACTTTGGTTTTTTTTTTTTTTTTTAAAAAGGTAATTATTACTATACTAGGAGCTCTGGTAGCATAGTGGCTAAAGCACTTGACTGCTAACCAGAAGGCTGGCGGTTCAAACCCACCAGCCACTCCTGAGAAGGAAGGTTGGGCAATCCTACTTCCGTAGTGATACTGCCTTGGAAACCCAAGGAGGGGTCGCTATGAGTCGGGGCTGACTCGATGGCACATAACAACAACAACAACAATTATTACTATAATAAATGTTAGTTCTCTCAAAGCTAAAAATCTATACCTATGAGTAATATAAGTGCTTACATTGTGCCATAAATGACAAACCAGAATCCTTTCATTTCTTTTTTACAAGCTCTCCTGTGATAGTGCCAAGAATTACTATTTTCATGACTTTTCTTTGTATCATTTTTATTGCTGTTGTAGGAGGACATTTCTCCCCATGACTGTTCTTTTTCTCAGTCTTTTTTTGTTAAACCCCTAGTCATTAGTTTAAATATGGAAGAGTTGGACAGTTCTTGTTTTGGCATGATTAGATCTGGAAAAGAAAAAACATCAAATACTGAGCTTTTTGAATAGGGCTGGGGAGAAGGGAGTGTAGAGACTTTGTACTGATTTTTCCAGGCACTATTCTGTAGTCTAGCTGAGAATACTGTTAAAGATAAACTGATAGATTCTTAATCCTATTAATATTAAGGTGACTTTGGAATTATCGGACTATCTATCCATAGATAGTAGTTTATCTATCCATAGATAAAGGAAGAGTGAATAAGAAGATAAAATAGTTACATGTTCAAGATTGTGAATAGGATTTCTCAGATATCACTTTCATATTTTATACTTTTAGAGGTATTTAAATTTTTGATATTATCACCTCAGAAGGATTAATTAGTTATTATCTTACTATTTTGGCACATTATAATTACTTTGTTTTATTCCCTTAGCCCTCCGTATAGCCTAGAAAAAATGACGGATCTCGTAGCCGTTTGGGATGTTGCTTTAAGTGATGGAGTTCACAAGATTGAATTTGAACATGGGACCACGTCAGGCAAACGTGTAGTATATGTAGATGGGAAGGTAGGAAAAAAAATATGTTACATGAATCAGAGAGAAGCATGATTTTGTTCCTGTACCATCTTATGTGAATTGAAGACTTTTCTCTTTAGATCTTTATCTTTGTTTTTGGCCTGTATCATTTGAGCAAACTAGTAGTAGTTGGAGAATTTAGACCATATTTACTATTTTCATGACTTTAAATATTTAAATTTAAAAGTCTTTATTTTCTAAAACCTTGAAATCATGTACTAATAAAATTATGTAGAAGTAGCAGTGCCTTTTGGGTACTTTAATTATATTTCTAAAATCAAATTTTAAAATTTGTTCCATTTTTTTTTCAACTTTATATTTTATTACTTAGGAAGAGATAAGAAAAGAATGGATGTTCAAATTAGTGGGCAAAGAAACCTTCTGTGTTGGAGCTGCGAAGACAAAAGCAACCATAAACATAGATGCTGTCAGTGGTTTTGCTTATGAATACACTCTGGAAATTAATGGAAAAAGTCTCAAGAAGTATATGGAAAGCAGATCGAAAACAACCAATACTTGGGTATTACATCTGGATGGTGAGGACTTTAGAGTTGTTTTGGGTGAGTTAATGATATTTCTGCAGGATTTATTTATTTTGTGATGACTGTTTAATTGGTTCCTCTAACTATCCAGACCTTTGGTGGGAGCTTTGAGTAGGAAAGGAAGTATAAATGAGGTGTATTTCTAATGTGCCCTATGTAAATGAAGTAGTCATTTAACCTACCATTTTATATATCTAAAGTATCTGAGAGCCAGATTTTGTCGTGGATTTGAGGATTATAATCTTAGGTTTACAAAAAGGAAATATTGGCGTAGATATTTGTCATTGTTTGGTATCTCTCTTTTTAAGTATATCTTAAAGGAAGTTAGACATTTAAGATTCATCAGTAAAAGGGAATTTTTCTCTAGGCAGCAATAAGTTTAGGACAATATCAGATCAAAATCATCAAAAACAAACTCTTGATAAACCAGACTGAAAAAATAAAAAGTACTAACCCATTGAGCTTTCAACTGCCGTTTTACCATTACAGATTGCCATTTGTTTCAACTTCTATTGGGACTACAAAACTTGCAAGACAAATGTTTACCAGTTACTACCTTTATTCACTTCTAGTTATGTATCTGCTTCCTGCTTTGCATATCACTAAGTCAGAACTGTTTAGATTATCTCACTAATTAGACAATATTTACTGAGTACCTACTATATACTGATTAGTGTGTCAGGTACGGAGATACATAGATGGACAGATACATAGAGCTAGTCAGTGGCTTAAATAGTCCACAGTCTTAGCTGAGTGCTAGCAAATATCTTTTGTTTTTAAATGAAAAACTTTTGTTGTTGTTGTTGTTGTTGTTGTTATGTGCCGTCGAGTCAGCCCTGACTCATAGCGACCCCTCCTTGGGTTTCCGAGGCAGTATCACTACGGAAGTAGGATTGCCCAACCTTCCTTCCGAGGAGGGGCTGGTGGGTTTGAACCGCCAGCCTTCTGGTTAGCAGTCAAGTGCCTTAGCCACTATGCTACCAGAGCTCCCTTAGCAAGTAATAAATACACATTTTATTTAGTTTTTAAAACAAAACAAAACAAAAAACCTCCTGTATATTTTATTTATTGAAGAAAATGGGTCATTTGTCTTAAACAGTTTCCTGTGGTCAGGATTTTACTGATGGTATCCTTGTCTTCCCTATTTCCTGTAAATTGATAGTTGACTCTGAAAAATTTATCAACTTGAAGCTTTTGTTTTGTTTTGGTAAGACCACTTTATAGGTTGTTATATCAGGAGGCACATGGTGTTTCTTCGTCTCTCTTTTTTGTTTTGATGTTGGCAACAATTGATGCCTAGTGCCTAGATCTGGTCATTCACTGTTTGTTGTGTCATGTACCAGTGAGTCAGTTCTGACTCACGTTGTTGTTGTGGTTGTTGTTGTTGTTGTTGTTATGTGCCATCAAGTCAGACCCGACTCATCGCGACCCCTCCGCGGGTTTTCGAGGCAGTATCACTATGGAAGTAGATTGCCCCATCTTCCTTCCAAGGAGTGGTTGGTGGGTTTGAACTGCCAGGCTTCTGGTTAGCAGTCAAGTGCCTTAGATCCTACGCTACCAGAGCTCCCAGAGTTCTGACTCATAGCGATCCTATATGACATAGTCCATAGAATTTTCTAGGCTGTAATTGTTATGGGGGCAGATCACCAGGTCTTTCCTCTTGCAGAGCTGTTGGTGGGTTCAAACCCCCATCCTTTTGGTTAGCGGCTGAGTACTTAACCACTGTGCTACCAGGGCTCCTTTAGTCAATTCACTACCCACTGCCATTGAGTCAATTCCAACTCATAGAACCCGCATTAGGTTTCCACAGCTGTGAATTTTTATGGAAGTAGATTGCTTCATTTTCTTCCTGTAGAGGAACTGGTGGGTTTGAACCGCTGACCTTCTGGTTGGCAGCCAAATGTCTTACCCACTATGTCACCAGAACTCCTTTTAGTCATTTACTAGGGGTTGCCAAATGATGATCTTTTGATCCTGTCATTCCTTGTTCATTAACTGGAATAAATCTACCATGAGAAACTTCCTCTCATCTAGGATTTGGTTACATAGTAGTATATTTTATACAAGGAATTCAGGATAAGTGTTTGGTTTTTTTCACTTTATTTACAGTTTTTAAATATTGAGTTGGCTCCTTATCTTCCTCTAAAGGTGATAGATTAGATTTTTGTGTTTATTTATTTATTTTAAAAATGCATTTTACTGAAATATAATTTATGTACCATGAAATACACAAAACTAAAGTGACATGTGTCGATGCTTTTTTTTTTTTTCTTCAGTGTTCTCTCTCCTCCCCTCCCACCCTTGGTAACTAACAAAGAAAGTTCCTTTCCATATATAAACCATTCTTTGATTTTTTACAATAATGAACTAATACTATTCTTGTCCATATGTGATTGACTTCTCTCACATAACATAATGTCCTCCAAGTTCATCCATGTTATGTGGTGTTTTGCAGATTCTACATTATTCTTTAGGGTTGCATAGTATTCCATTGTGTGTATGTACCACAGTTTGGTTATCCATTCTTCTGTTGATGGGCACGTAGGTTGTTTCCATCTTTTTGCTATTATAAATAGTGCTGCAGTGAACATGGGTGTGCATATATCTGTTCTTGTCCTGGCTGTCACTTCTTAAGGATATATGCCTAGTAATGGAATTGCTGAGTGAAATGGTATTTCTAATTCCAGCTTTTTAAGAAATTGCCATACTGTTTTCCACAGTGGTTATATCATTTTACAGTCCCATCAGCAGTGTATTGAGAGTCCCAATCTCTCCATATCCTCGCCAGCACCTGCCATTTTCTGTCTTGTTGAAC
>NW_006921775.1:1010549-1025928 GCF_000298275.1 Orycteropus afer afer
TTTTCCATATCCCTAAAGAATGTTGATGGGATCTGGATTGGGATTGCATTGAATGTATAGATTGCTTTGGGTAGAACTGACATTTTCACAATGTTTAGTCTTCTATCCATGAGCATGGGATGTTTTTCCATTTATGTAGGTCTCTTATGGTTTCTTGAAGTAGCTTTTTATAACCTGCATTGTTTCTGCCGAGAAATCTGAGCTTATTAGTTGCCCCTCATAGATAACTTTTCATTTTTCCCGTGCTGCTTTTAGAATTCTTTCTTTGTCTTGGTCATGGTGAGTTTGATGATGATATGTCTTGGTGATTTTTTGGGGGGGCGTCTATCCAGTTTGGGGTTCATTGGACTTCATGAATGGATATATTCTCATCTTTCATTATACCAGGAAAATTCTCTTCCAACAAATCTTTGACAATTTTCTCAGTGGTTTTATTGTCTCTTCCTGTTCTGGAATTCCAATTACATGTAGTATTCCTTTTGATGGTATCCTACATGAACCCTAGGCTTTCTTCATTTTGTTTTGATCTTTTTTCTGATTGTTCACTCTCCAAAGAAGTATTGAGGTATTTGCCTTCAATCTCTCTAATTCTGTCTTCTATTGATTCAATTCTGCTCCTTTGCCCATTCAATGAGTTATCTACTTCTGACAATTTAGTATTAATCTTCTGGATTTCTGTGTGTAGATTTTATACCATTTCTAATTTTTCATTTGTCATTTTGTTCTTGTATTGTCTTTTGAAATTGATGTAGGGTTTTCTCTGTGTTTTCCTCAATTTTGTCAGTGTTTTCCTTGATTGTTCTCTCAATTTGTTGAAGATACCTAAATATAATTCTTTTGAATTCCTTATCAGGGAGTTCCAATGCTGCTGCTTCCTCAGGGATGTGTTTTGCATTTGTATCTTGGTTGCTTATTTCCCCTGCTTTATCTTGCTTATTTGTGTGGACTGGGATGCTCTGTTGTCTGCTAGGCATTGTGATGTTTTTGTATTTATATTTAATTGATGATTGTATGTTGGAGTGACTTGCCCATGATTTTCTTTGTATATCATCTATGTAAACAGTGTACTGTGCTGTGCTGTTCTATTTGTTAGTTGGCAGCACCTACACTCACCACCTGTCTCCTTTCCTGTTGTCTGCCTCCCATATGTCCCTGCTGTCCTTGGCAAATGGAGCCTATTCTTAGGTCCCTGGAATCTGAATGAGAATGCTGTCACTTTAAAATCCAAAATGGCCACCATTTGTAAACATTCAAAATGGCTGCACCCAGTCACTTTAAATATCCAAAATGGCCACCGTGTGTAAATAATCAAAATGGTTGCACCCTCCGGACAGCCAAAAGTCCACAGCTCAGGTTGTCTCCCTCCTTGCTATTTCCCTTCCTAGCCATAGGCCACCAGTGGAGGCTTCCCTGCAGCCTTTGGTGACGAGGGCTGATCTTTAGGGCAATTCTCAGGTCCCAACACCACCTGGAAATATTCAGGCTGTTGGTCCTGTCAGGGTAGCTGACAGTCTACTGCTCTGACCATCTCCATACTCACTGTTTTTGTTCAGGTTTTTCCACTAGTTGGTTCCTAATCCACTTTGCTTTCAAAGCTCAGGGTTCCAGGATAATCTTCTGTAGCTCTGACAATGGTTTCTCTTTCCTTTGTTGAAGAGGATCTGTGGAGCTTGCCTACCTATTCCGCCATTTTACTGGAAGTGTTTTGTGTTTTTTAAAATCATTATTAACTCATGGATTTTAGCAATTTGATGTGTTTCAATACATTGCAGTTATTGTTCTTAATGATGATGTTCAAATTGTCCCATCTTTGGCCATTGAAGAGGGGAGGGGACTCTCTAGGTTAGTTCCTAAGTCCTTTTGACACACTCTTGATAGACTTTGATAGCTTCTTTGCTCTCTGATACAGCAAGATACTCTAAGCTCATTTTAAAAATTTCTGCCCAGACCTAGAATCAGCCATTTCTCCCAGAAGCCCTCACTTCTATTCATGGAAAATATTGAAGAGCATTATCTAAGCATGTGCTAAAGATGCCCACTCACTGTTTCTAGGTTTTTAGTGAACAGGGCAAAGAGATTATATACACATCAATAGATAGATAAAAAATAAATATTTTTAAGATAAAATAGCTTATGATTTTATATTGATGCTTACCATTCAAATTCAGGAATAGAAACTTTTCTCTTAACCTTATCTAATGTCTATTTCTCTTTTCTTCCACACTGGGGACTCTTGTTCTCCAGGACACAGAAAAAAATAAATAAATAAACCCCCGGCCATCAAATTGATTCTGAATCATTAACTCTATAGGACAGAGTAGAACTGCCCCATAGGATTTCCAAGGCTGTAAATCTTTACAAAAGTAGACTGCCTCATCTTTCTCCTGTGGAGCAGCTGGTGAGTTCAAACCCTGACCTTTAGGTTAGCAGCAGAATGCTTTAACCACTATGCCACCAGAGCTCCTTTCAAGGACACAAAGGATGATGCAGTTAGAATAGCATATAAGTACTCAATTGCTTTATGCCACATTACATGCATAATAGTCTCAGTTAATAACACCAGTACTACCACCACTAGTATGATTACCGAAAACAAAACTTTTTTTTGCATGTCTCTTTCCACTTGTACTCGATCTACATTGCCAGGGTATATAGCAATTACATACTATATACTTTCCTTTCCAGAACACATTTAGTTCCACAGATAAATATTTATTTATTTCTCCTAAGACATTATGTTACAGTTTCTCTCTAATCATTTTGGTTGTGTGACACTTGTTCTCTATTAAATTCCTCAGGAAGGACTCATGAGAACACTGTTCCTTGAGTTCTTGCATATTGATAACATTTCTCTGTGTTTTTATACATGGAAGTCTATTTGTCTAGATATAATATTCTCAGCTCACATTTTCTTAAGTATCATAGACATATTGTTCTACTTTCTTCTGGCGTAAAATGTTACTAATCAAAACATGTAATAGAGTTTCATTTTCTGTCCCTTAATTGTGTTTTGGTGTTTTTGCCTGGATACCCAAATACTCTTTTGTCCTTTTCTTTGAATTTTACTATGTCATGATAATGGTTATTTTGGGTTGATTTTCTCAGGTATGTGGTAAACTTTTTCAATGTCAAATTTATTTATTTATTTTTTTGGTAGAAAGGGGAAATTTTTTTGAATTATAATTTTGGGATTTGTTCTGTTCTTTGCTTTGGATTTTCTTCCTCAGGGACTCCTGCTGGCTGTCTACCTATGTATATGAAAACCAAACCAAACTCACTGTCATCAAGTCAGTTCCAACTAATAGTGACACCTATTGGGTTTTCAAGGCTGTAAATCTTTACGGAAGCAGACTGCCTCATCTTTCTTCTATGAAGCAGCTGGTGGGTTTCAACCACCGACCTATTTTTTTTTTCAGTTAGCAACCAAATACCTTAACCGCTGTACCACTACAGTTCCTTCTATCTATATCAGCACTTCTAAGTTTATCAATTTCTGTCACATCTTTTTCTGTTTATTTTTCTTTTTGATTTTTGAAATTTCCCACCTTTTAACCTTCTCTTTCTCTTAAGGCATTATTTGTTGTGTTTATTTAAAGATTTTGTGCTCCTTTTAGTTTAATCTTCATTTTGAAATGAATTTTAGTTTTATTTCTCTTTTCTGCGTTCTATGACTTCATTTTTCAAAGTTTTTTAAACCTTATTTATATTGTTCTTTCATATTTAACATGATTTTATTCATTTTTCTGAGCTCATTTTGAAATAGTATATTACAGTTTTTATCTTTTGTAGGAATGCCTTTCTAATGCTTTTATCTATAGTAATGATAGTGCCTGCTTTCTTATACATTTTTATGGACTAGAACTCAGTGCCTTTCTTTGTTTATTTGTTTATTTTTACATTTTTTTTTTAAATTGTGATTTGGGTGAAGATTTACAGAGCAAATTCACTTTCCATACAGCAGTTGCCATACACTTTGTCTCATGACATTGACCACAGTTTACCACAATGCAACAGCTCCCCTCCCACTTCCTCCCCATAGTTACTTCTTCCCAGTGTCCATCCCTCCATGCACTCCTGCCCCCTGAGCTGTCTCCCTGTGCATAAACAGCCCTTCTTTCTCCCATGATTGTTCTTTCCAAGGAGTGTATCTACCTCAGGTAAATGTTCAACTCATATGCCTGTCTTTTGTTTGGCTGGAAACCACAGGTGTGAGTTCAATTCCAGACCCAAAGGGCAGCTAGGGGCCATAGTGTCAGTGGTTCCACCAGGCTCTATCGGACCAGCAAACCTGGTCCCCCTCTTTTTTTCCTCCAAATGAGTTTGAGTTTTGTTCCACATTGTTCTCCCTCTCTATCAAGGATCTCGATCTACATAGATCCCCTTCCAAGTGGATGACAGTGGTAGCCAGGCACCGTCTATCTTTGTTTATTTTTATATGAAATTAGTTTTTCTAAACTTGTAGAGGAGCTCTGGTAGTGTAGTGCCTAGGGCACTTGACTGCTAACCAGAAGACTGGCGGTTCAAACCCACCAGCCACTCCTCAGAAGGAAGGTTGGGCAATCTACTTCCATAGTGATACTGCCTTGGAAACCCAAGGGGGGGTTGCTATGAATCGGGTCCGACTCAGAGGCACATAACAACCACAACAACAAACTTGTAGAAAGGAATTGATTTTGGATAGCTTTCTATACTTCAGGTTTAGAATTCTAATTTCTGTTGTTTTTGTGCAGTGTTAACAAAAATCATAGGAGCATACTTTCTGAGATCTCCACTTTGTTCTCCTCCCTTACTTTTTTCTAGATATTTACTTTCCTTTACTCTCTTTTTCCTGGGCTGATCAGTTTGGATTCTCTTCCCAGAGATTTCTTCTCAGTGTGGGATTTTGTACTGGAAGGTGGCTTTGGCTGGTTAGTTTTAAGGGCTTATGGGGCCCAGACTCCTGTTGCCTTTTCAGACCTTTCTGCAGCCCTATTGTACTCATCCATGGCTAGGCTGTATAGTACCCCTTCCAGTGTCAGCTACTATTCACAAATTGGACCTTTTGGTTTTCTGGGTAGCCTGGGAAAGCTGTTTTGGTCTTAAGTCTATCAGAGGCCCACTTGTTTCCCTCTGCTTCTCTCTGCACAGTTGCCGATAGGTGTCTTATAGGTATCCGTGGTTTCGCCCCACCTCTTGGTTTTGGAGTTTGTGATGCAGATACTGTCCATGGATTTTGGTTTTGCTATGTTGCTATCTGTTTTAATGGCAGGGTGTTGAACTGTTTTGAACTGGTTCAGTCAGAGCTGATGCAGTGAAAGCAGAACAGATGAATTTGTAAAATGTGGGTGTACTGGACTGATGAATGGAAAACATTACAGGTCAAAGCCCTGGAATGAGAAACTCAGAAAAGGTGTAGTGAGCCTTTTCGGGAGCCTGATGTGGGAGATTGGATTATTGCCAGGATTATAGAGCGCAACACACATTCAAAGTGGTGTGGTCATCCTCCATCTTTTGAGCTGGCATTGTGGTTTCCAGCTCTGCTGGTTGACAGTTTGATTGCTATGCGATGTGGATACTGCCCTTGTTTTCTAAGAGGTAACTTAAGTTTGTAGCAATGTGTTGACCCCTAATTTTTCCTGTTCTGATTATCATTCCAGTACACTAACATTTTACAGATTTTGGGTCCATTCTGGTCTCATTTCATTGGTCATTACTGAGCCAGGAAGAATGGTTCAAAGTCCCGCTTAAAAAAATGAGAGAAACTGAGGAGGCTGAAAAAACATGCTGCTGCTGCCTGCTGCCACTACCAGTATCTTCTTTGTCAACTTTTAAATTTACATCATCCCCTGTTATGTAAGCTGAGGCTATAAACATTCCAATTCCCCCCTACCTCATCTCTCCCACATTCACCACCTCTCAAATTCTATCCCCTCTACCTTTTCTTTTACATTAGCAAAGTAGTTAATATCTGTATTCTTTTTTTCTTTTGAGTATTTTATTGTGTTTTAGGTGGAAGTTTATACAGCAAATTAGATTCCCATTCAACAGTTCATACATAAATTATTCCATAACATTAGTTAAACTTCCTGCAGTATGTCAGGACTTTCACCATTTCCATTTTGACTGCCCCATCCATCCAGTTTTTACCCTTCCTTTCCTTCTGTTTTGATTCTCTAGTGTTGCTATAACAGAAATACCACAAGTGGATGGCTTCAATAAACAGGGATTTATTCTCTTACAGTTTAGGAGGCTATAAGTCTGAGTTCAGAGTGCCAGCTCCAGGGGCTGGGTGAAGACTCCTTGACCTTGGGCTTCAGCTCTGCCTCCTATTCCAGGCCCAGTAGAGCTGGAGACTTTTTCTAATTCATGCAGTTGCTGGCTGCTGAGGCTGACGAACCCAAGATCAACAAGTAAAATGGTACAGTCCCAAGATTAGCTAGCAACATGTCAGGCCACTAGTTCAAAGTCCAGTAACAGTCCCAAGTTTGGCAGGTAACATGGCAGGCCACTGATGACTCTGCCAAATGCAAGAGCCAGATGTGCCAAGAAGCTCAAGATGCCTCTCAGATCATCTCCTTATCTACTGGAGGCAGCCACATCCTGAAGGTAACTAATTAGTTCCTCCCAGCACATTCCACCATGGAGTTGATTACACTACATTCAATCTCATCATGGGAAATAACTGCATCTACTGCCCAACCACTCAAAACCACATCCTAGCAAAATTGACACACAACCTTAACTACCACACCTCATCTTTGCTTTGGGGTAAATGTTGACTGTTTGGTCTTGTATAGTTGAGTGTTTAAATAGGAGCACATTCCTCATGAATGTTATTGTTTATTTTATCGGCCAATCTATTATTTGGCTGAAAGGTGACTTCTGGGAGTGGCTTCATTTCCAAGATAAAAGGATATTTTAGGGCTGTAGACTTAGAGTTCTTCTAGTCTGTATCAGTCCAGTTAAGTCTTATCTTTTTTATGAATTTATTTTGTTGTATAGTTTTCTCCCATTCAAACTGGGATCTTCTATTGTGTCCCTGGTCAGAATGGTTGTAGTGGTAGCCAGTCTCAGGCTAGAAGAGGCTGTGTTTTGTGCAGGCCATTAGCTCTGTGGACTAATTTCTTCCTTGAGTCTTTGGTTCTCTTCAATCTCCTTTGCTCCAGATGGGAAGAGACCAATAGTTGTGTCTTAGATAACTCCTTACAAGCTTATAAAACCTCAGATGCTACTCACCAAACTAGGATGTAAACCTTTGTTTTTATGAACTAAGTTATGCTAATCAACCTATTTTTCCCTCAATACTATGGTCCTGAGCCTTCAGACACACTAAATCAAGCCCACAAGGTGTTTGGATATGTCTAGGAAGTCTCCATAATTGTGCCCCGTATGTACTTTATTGTATATATGCACAAAACAACAACAACAATATATATGGAGTATTTACAAACATGTATATATTTATGCCCACAAATATATCTATATATATACATACATATGAACTCCCATACACCTTCCCACAACCATATACCATACATATCTACCTATGTAACCACTCACATATTTTTGCTCGTTATTACTGTTGTTACAGAATTGTATATGTTATTAAAGCATTGTGGTAGTTAAGATGTGTGTCAACTTGGTTGGGCATGGTTTTAAGTGGCTGGGCAGCTGGATGTAGTTATTTCCCGTGATGAAACTGGCAGTCAGCTCCATGATGGATCTACTGGAGCTGCCTAGCTGCCTTAGAGATGTGTTCTGCTTCCAGTATATAAGGAGAAGTGTTGAGAACAGTCTCAGAACTCTTTGGCATGCTTGGACCCTGCATGTAGCTGAGTCTTCATTCAGTAGCCTACCGTGTCTCCTGCTGATCTTGGGACTGTCTCTGGACTAGTGGCCTGCCATGTTGTTTGGCAATCTTGAGCCTGTGCCATTTCATTTGTCGACTTTGGGTTCGTCAGCCTCAGCAGCCAGCAGTTGCCTGAATTGAGAGAAGCTTCTAGCTTCAGTGGCCTGGGAGCAAGAGGCAAAGCTGAAGCCCAAGGTTGAGGGGCTTTCATCTAGCCCTTAGAGCTGGCACTTTGAACTCGGACTTCTAGCCTCCTATACTGTAAGAGAATAAATCCCTGTTTGTTAAAACCACCCACTTGTCTTTTCTGTTAGAATAGCACTAGAGAACCAAAACCAACATTTACCATATTTGTCCTTTATTCTTGCATTCCTCTCGGTGTCTTCATGTCCCTTGGTCAAATTGTGCTGACTTCCCCCATATTGTGTATTGCCTTTCCTATCACCAGAATTAATGTGTCTACTGTCTAATAGTAGGATGGGCAATCCTACTTCTGTAGTGATACTGCCTCAGAAACCCAAGGAGGGGTCGCTATGAGTCGGGTTTGACTCGACAGCACATAACAACAACAATAACTGTCTAATAAGTGATTTCCCCTCTTTCCCTCTCCCATCCATTAATAACTTTGCTTTCTGTATGTTTATCTGTTCTTGACTTTTTATAAAAGTGGTGTCATGCAATATTTGTCCTTTTGTGATTGACTTGTTTCACTCAGCATAATGTCCTCCAGATTCATCCATGTTATAAAATGTTTCACAGACTCATCATTATTCTTTGTCATTGTGTAGTATTCCACAATTTGTTTATCTGTTCATCCATGGATGGACACATTGTTTCTATCTTTTTGCTATTGTGAATAATGCTTCAGTAAACGTGGATATGCACATGCTTATTCGTGTCACTGCCTTTGTATCTCTGGTATATATGCCTAGGAGTGGGATTGCTGGATCATAAGGTATTTCTATTTCTAGCTTTTTAAGAAATCGCAACACCATATTCCATAGTGGCTATACCATTTTACAATCCCAGCAGCAGTGTATAAGAATTTCAGTCTCCCCATATTTGTTGTTTTTTCTTTTTTTGATCAGTGGAATTTTTGCAGGGGGGAGATGGTATTTCATTATAGTTTTGATTTGCATCTTTCTAATGGCTAATGATCATGAGCATCATCTCTTCACTTGTTGTTAGCCTCCACAGTGTCCTGTTACATTAAGTGTCTCTTCATGTCCTTTCCCTGTTTTTTTAATTGGATTGCTTGTCTTTTTGTTTTTGAGTTGCTGAAGTTTTCTGTATATTAATATTTGTTTTCTGTCCTGTATTCCTAAGTCTTCTATGTTTTTCTAAAAATTATGTAAATATTTATGATTACTTTCTTTCTCTATGATTTTATTGTCATACCCTTATTCCACTCAAAGGAAGTTGTTTTTAGTGACAAGACCCAATGGGTTTTTCATTTTATAGTCTACCTATTGCTCAAAATTATATCTCATGTTAGTTTGCTTGGAGTATGCAAACTAAATAGTTTAGTTGGGACAGTGATATTTTTGTATAGCCTTTTGTTTTCCCTGGCTTTCTTAATTGGCTTTCTCTTTTTTTTTAGAAGTATATATATCCTATTTTGGCCTTCATTCCTAATGCCTATTAGCATTTTTACTAATGTTATCTATGTCTTAGAATTCTTTTCATTTTTAATGACATTATTTTGGGGAGTCTTTTGACTTTCTGTTCTAAGTTGGGTCAGTTGCTTTCCAAGCCTGTTGCATAACTACCATCCAGTGGTGTCACTAGGGGGTGTGGGAATGGGGATTGCACCTATTGATATCACAGTGGGTGACACCAAAATGATGCCTGGGACCAGTTGCAGGTGGGCCAGTACCATAGGGAGAGGGACTCTCAAGGCAGTAGCATCACTAGGTTGGTGTCACCCATCACCCAATGTCATCCTCCCCAATCACCTGCCAGTCAGGGTATTTGTAGGCAGTCCATAGTAACCATCATTGAGTGGAGAGGAAGGTCTCCACCTTGGCCAATGGGAAAAGGGAAGAGCTGCCAGGAGCTGTGTGGGGCAGGGCTATAGGCACAGTATTCTGCTCTACAGGGTGGGATGAGGCTGGGCCAGGCAGTTCTGCCCATCATGGGGGGTTCACCAGCAGCCCTGCTCACAGTAGGGGGGGGTGACACCATGAATAACTACACTAAGATAGCTAAGATAAAAAGAACAAAAAATAACAAATGTTGGCAGGAATGTGGGGAAATTGGAACTCTTAAACATAGCTGGTAGGAGTGCAAAATGGTACAGCCATTGAGGAAGACAGTTAAGTGGTTCCTCAAAAAACTAAAAGTAGTACTACCATATGACCCAGCAATTCCACTCCCAGGTATATACCCAAAAGACTTGGAAGCAAAGACTCAAACAGAGACTTGTACACCAGTGTTTACTGTAGCACTATTCCCAATAGCCAAAATGCAAAATGTGGAAACAACCTAAATGTGTATCATTGAATGAATGGGTAAATAAAATAATAAAATGTGGTACATAGATACAATAGAATATCACTGAGCCAACAGGAGAAATGAAGTCTTAATACATGCTACAATATGGATGGAACTTCAAGACGTTATGCTGAGTGACATAAGTCAATCACAAAAGGACAAATATGTATGACCTCACTTATATATAATAAGACAAAACCAAAAAAAAACCCAAACTCACTGCCTTCGAGTTGAACCTGACTCATAGCAACCCCTCTTTGGGATTCTGAGGCAGTATCACTACGGAAGTAGATTGCCCAACCTTCCTCTGAGGAGTGGCTGCTGGGCTTGAACCACCAGCCTTCTGGCTAGTTGTCAAATGCCTTAGGTATTACACCACCAGATCTCCTTATAATAAGACAAGAACAGGCAAATACATAGAGACTAGTTTTATTAGTGATTACCAGGAGTGGGAGGGAAGGGGCAAAGGAGGTTGTTGCTTATAGAGTATAGTCATCTCTTGATGTCCACAGGGGGATTGGATACCAAAATCCAAGAATGCTCAAGTCCTTTATTTAAAATGGAGAAGTATTTGCGTATAACCTGTGTATATCCTCCTATATACTTTAGATTTTCTCTGTTGTTGTTGTTGTTAGGCACTGTCGAGTCATCTCTGACTCATAGCGACCCTGTGTACGACAGAATGAAACACTACCCAGTTCTGTGCCAGCCCCACGATCCTTGCTATACCTGAGCCCATCATTGCAGCCTGTTGGCTCAGTGATATTCCATTGTATCTATATACCACATTTTATTTACCCATTCATTCAATGATACACATTTAGGTTGTTTCCACCTTTTGGCTATTGTGAATAGTGCTACAGTAAACACTGGTGTACAAGTCTCTGAGTCTTTGTGTCAGTCCATCTCATTGAGGGCCTTACCCTTTTTCGTTGCCCTCCACTTTGCCAAGCATGACATCTTTGTCCAGAGAATGGTCCCTTCTGACAACATGACCAAATTAGGTGAGACAAAGTCTGCCCATTCTCACTTCCAAGGAGCTTCCTTAGATTACTGATTACTTATATTACCCGATACAATGTAAATGCCATGAAATAGCATTTTAGGCTCCCTCTTAGCCTTTGAGAAATTGCTGTAACCACTTAATTCTTTGTTGGAACTTTGTTTCCCCTGAATGTTTTTAGACCGCCATTGGTTGAATCCTCAAATGTGGAACCCATGGATGTGGAAGGCTGACTGTACTGAGTTTCAGTTTATGGTGATGGAAAAATCACACTGATTAAGAGTATTTAATGCACAGCTGATTAATATAATTGCTGTTTGTATGTTGTACACCTGTAAAAATTTGAATTGGCAAAAGTTGTGATAGATATATTTATAATAGTAATTAAGAAAGAGTAGCTACTGAGACTGCTTATGTACAACCAAACTCCTCAGGGAATTTGGTTCCTTGGTTAGAAGTTTAGGGTCATGTTTTCATGTGACATCCCAGTTAATTAGGAGCTCTGGTAGCATAGTGCCTAAGGCACTTGACTGCTAACCAGAAGGCTGGGGGTTCAAACTCACCAGCCACTCCTTGGAAGGAAGATGGGGCAATCTACTTCTGTAGTGATACTGCCTCAGAAACCCAGAGGGGTTGCTATGAGTCGGGTCCAACTCGATGGCACATAACAACAACAACAACATCCCAGTTAATTGGCCTAGTAATGGATTTAGTGCTTCTATTGTACATCCTAGTTCATTTTGTAGTGCCTGGGATCTAAAAAGCTTGCAAGCAGCTATCCAAAGCACAATAATTGGTCTGGAGCAACAGAGGAGGAAGAAGAATCAAGAATAGGAGGAGGAAATGGAATGTGTGGCTGATTGCCTCCATAAACAACTGTCTCCTTTGTCATGACACCAGAAGAACTAGATGTTGCTCAGCTACCATTACTGAGCATTTTGATCAAAGATTCCATAGAACAATCCTGGTCAAAAGGTGTAAAATGCAGAACAGAATTTCAAATTTCCAAGGACTCTAGACTTTCTGGAGCCATGGAGCTAGATGAACTTCTGAAACTATTGCCCTGTGATGATGTAAACCTTAAACCAAAAATATCCCCTGAAGTCTTCTTAGAACCAAACAGTAGTTTAGCTTAACTAGTACAGAATTTCTGCCTTAAGCATACGATCTTTTAAGTTTAAGATCTATTTATATGGGATCAAATTTATAATAGCAACTCAAAATATTAGATAGGAATCTTAGGGACCAGTGAGTTAATGGGAGAGGAACAACTTCAAAAAGGAGTGTGAAAATGGTTGCGGCAACTTGACGAATATAATCAGTGTCACTGAATTGTAGAAACTGTTGAATTGGTGTATGTTTTGCTGAGTATATTCTCAACAACAACAAAAATAAAATTATTTTTTTAAAAAATGCAACCCAGAGGCATTTAGAAATAAAATTGTTATCTTCCCCACTAAGTTACTATAAATTAGATTACAATGCCTTGGTAGAAAATAAACTATTTTCTAAAATTAAAAAAAAATAAAAGTAATGCTGAATGAATAGCTTTGTTCATATGCCTCTTAGAACATAGTGGAGATATTTCTTTTGATCAAATTCCCAGAAGTGGGAAAGTAGCGTGGCTGGATCAAAGAATAATGACATTTGTAATTGGAATAGATGTTTACCTAGTTGCCTTCCAGGGTGCTTTTACCATTTTGTACTCCTACTAGCTGTTTCCTTACAAACTCTCCAACAGAGCATGTTGTCGAACATTTAGACTTTTGACATTCTGCTAGGTAGAAAACTGGTATTTCTTTTCTTTTTTTTTTTTTTTTCCTCCATTTTTCAAGATTGAGTGAGATGGAGCATCTTCTCAAATGCTTTAGGATCATTTGTGGGTTTTTTTTTTTTCCTGGTAAGTGCCTATTCATATCCTTTACCTCATTTTCTTTTGGGTTGGTCTTTTTTTCTTTGATTTTTAGAAGTGTTTATACTAGCAAAGGAACTCTGGTAGTACAGTAGTTAAGCACTCAGCTGCTAGCTGAACCTACCAGCTGCTCTGTGGGAGAATGATGAGGCAGTTCTACCCTGTCCTATATGGTTGCTAAGTGGGAGCTCTGGTGGCGTAGAGTCTAAAGAACTTGACTGCTAACCAGAAGGCTGGCAGTTCAAACCCACCAACCACTCCTCGGAAGGAAGTTCGGGCAATCTACTTCTGTAGTGATACTGCCTTGGAAACACAAGGAGGAGTCACTGTGAGTTGGGTCTGACTCGACGGCACATAACAACAAGAAGAATGGACTCATCAGCAAAGGGTTTTGTTTGGATTTTGATTTATATTACCAAGACTAGCCCTTTGTGCTATGAGTTTTGAATCTTTTTTCCCCAATTTGACACTTATTGTGTGACTTTGCCTATGATTGTGGATTTTTTTTTTTTTTTAAATCATGTAGGGTTTTCTTTTTTAATTATTTTAAAATTATTTATTATTATTATTATCATTTTAAATCCCTTCACCCATATCAAAACTGTCTCTTAATTATCCATCTGTTTTTCCTCCCTTCCGCTCCCCTCCCATCTCTGGTAACAAAGAAAGAGAATTTTCTTCTGGGTGTAAACCTTTTCTTGACTTTTTACAATAATTTGTCCTTCTTTGATTGACTTAATTCACTCAGTACTGTGTCCTCCAACTTCATCCACGTTATGAGGTGATTCGCAGGTTCTTCATTATTCTTCAATGTTGCACAGTATTCCATTGTGTGTGAGTACCATAGTTTGGTTATCTATTTATCTGCTGTTGGGGACTTAAGTTGTTTCCATTTCTTTGCTACTGTAAATAAGGCTGTGATGAATATAGGTGTGCATATATCTGTTAGTGTCCTGGGTGTCATCTCTTTAGGATATATTTCTAGTAATAGGATTTCTGGATCAAATAGTATTTCTATTTCCAACTTTTTAAGGAAGCTCCATACCATTTTCCACAGGGGTTGTACCATTTTATAGTCCCATTAGTAGTGTATGACAGTTCCAATCTCTCCAAACCCTTGTCAGCATTTGTTGTTTTCTATCCTGTTGAACTTTGCTAATATTGCTGGGGTGTAATGATATCTCATTGTTGTTTTGATTTGCGTCTCTCTGATGGCTTAATGATCACGAGTATTTCTTCATGTTTGTTGGCTGCCTGAATGTCTTCATTGATGAAGTGTACATTCATATTCATCCCCATTTTTGAATTGGATTGTTTGTCTTTTTGATGTTGAGGTGTTGAAATTTTCTATAAATTTTAGAGATAAGTCCCTTGTTGGGTATGTTGTTGCCACATATTTTTTTCCCAAACTGTAGGTTCTCTTTTTACTCTTTTGGAGAAGTCTTTCGACACACATAAGAATTTAATTTTTAGAAGGTCCCAGCCATATATTTTTTCTTCTGCTGTTTGTGCATTTTGAGTTATGCTTGATAGTCTATTTATACCATAAATTAGGGCCCCTAGGTTTGCCCCTATTTTATCTTTGATGAACTTTATACTTTTGGGTTTTATATTTAGGTCTTTGATCCATTTTGAGTTCGTTTTTGTGTGTGGTATGAGGTGTGGATCTTGTTTTATTTTTCTGCAAATGGATATCCAGTTTTGCTAGCACCATTTGTTGGATTGTCTCTTCTCCATTGAATGAGTTTTAGCCCTTTGTTTAACATCAGCTGTGCATAGGTGGATGGATCAATTTCTAGACTCTCATTTCTGTTGTTCCACTGGTCTGTGTGTCTGTTGTACCAAAACCAGGTTGTTTTGAGTACTGTGACTGTATAGTAGCCTTTGAGATCTGGGAATGGGAGATTACCTACTTTGTTTTTCATCTTCAATAGTGCTTTGCTTATCTGTGCTCTCTTTCCTTTCCATGTCCTTAAAGAATGTTGATGGAATTTGGATTTGGATTGCATTGAATCTATAGGTTGCTTTGGGTATTATTGACATTTTCACAATGTTCAGTCTTCCTATCCATGAGCATGGGATAATCTTCCATTTATGTATTTTATAGTTTCTTTCTTTTTTTAATGTATTTTATTGAAATATA
>NW_006921775.1:1027092-1028151 GCF_000298275.1 Orycteropus afer afer
ACTTCTTGAGTGGATATATTATCATCTTTCATCATACCAGGAAAATTCTCTTCCAACAAATCTTCGACAGTTTTTCCTGTGGTTTTATTTGTCTCTTCTTGTTCTGGAATTCCAATTACACTTAGGTTATTCCTTTTGATGGTATCCCATGTGAACCTTAGGCTTTCTTCGTTTTATTTTGATCTTTTTTCTGATTGATCCCTTTCCAAAGAAGTGTTCAGGTATTTGCCCACAATCTCCCTAATTCTATTTTCCATTGATCCAATTCTGTACCTTTGCCCATTCAATGTCTTATCTATTTCTGAAAATTTAGTATTAATCTTCTGGATTTCTGTCTGTAGATTTTGTATAATTTCTAATTTTTCACTTATTTTGTCATTTTGTTCCTGTATTGTCTTTTGAAATTGTCTAGGGTTTTCTCTGTGTTTTCCTTGATCTGTCTCTCAATTCATTGACGATACCTAAATGTAATTCTTTTGAATTCCTTATCAGGGAGTTCCAATGCTGCATCTTCCTCAGGGATGTGTTTTGGGTCTGTATCCTGGTCCCTTGTTTCTCCTGCTTTATCTTACTTCTTTGTGTGGACTGTGATGCTCTATTGTTTCTGAGGCATTGTGACGTTTTTATGTTTATATTTAACTGGTGATTGTTGGAGTGACTTGCCCACGATTTTCATTTTCTTTGTATGTTATCTATGCAAGCAGGGTACTATGTTCCTCTGTTCACTAGTTGACAGCACCTATGCACTCATCACCTGTCTTCTTTCCTATTGTCAGCCTCTCATATGTCCCTGCCGACCTTGGGAAATAGAGCCTATTCTTAGGTCCCTGGAATCCAAATGAGAGTGCTATCACTTTATAATCCACAATGGTTGCCAGTTGCAAAGATTCAAAATGGCTGCACCCTCAGTCACTTTAAATATGCAAAATGACCACTGCTTATAAACATACGAAGTGGCTGTGCCCTTGGTCACTTTATTTATTTTTTATTTTTTTATTAGGATTTGGGTGAAGATTTACAGAGTAAATTCACTTTTCATACAGCAGTTCACATATACTT
>NW_006921775.1:1028326-1032974 GCF_000298275.1 Orycteropus afer afer
ACATGCCTGTACTTTGTTTGGCTGGAAACCACAGTTGTGGGTTCAATTCCAGACCTGAAGGGCAGCTAGGGGCCATAGTCTCAGTGGTTACAGCCCTTGGTCACTTTAAATATCCAAATTGGCCACTGCTTATAAACATTCAAAATGGCTGTGCCCTTGGTCACTTTAAATATCCACATTGGCCTCCATTTGTAAACATTCAAAGTGGCTGTGCCCTCCAGACAGCAGGAAGTCCACAGCTCAGATTGTCTCCTTCCTTACTGTTTCCCCTCCTAGTCATAGGCCACCAGTGCAGTCATCCCTACAGCTCTTGGTGACCAGGGTTGATCTTTAGGTCAATTCTCAGGTCCTAACACCACTTGGAACTATTCAGGCTGTTGGTCCCGTCAGAGTAGCTTACGTTCCGCAGCTCCAACCGTCTCTGTACTCACTGTTTTCGTTCAGGGTTTTCCACTAGTTGGTCCCTAATCCACTTCTGCATAGTTCCTTTCAAAGGTCAGGGTTCCAGGATTATCTTCTGTATCTCTGTCAATTGTTTTTTTTTTTTTTTTCTTTTTTTTTCTTTGTTGAAGAGGGTCTGTGTCACTTGTCTGCCTGTTCCTCCATCTTACCAGAAGTCTTTTTTATAGTTTCTTATAGTAGTGTTTTGTATTGAATATTTATGCTGGTCCTCTTTCAATGCAGTCAATTTTATTCCACTTTTATTTTATGCCTTTGGGTTATCTGTGTTCTTCAGCAGTATGGCAATAAGTTATTATAGACCATCTGAGACCATGCATGTGTTTAGTAGACACACTAAATAAAAAGCCAGTTTCCACCATCAGGGTTTGTTCAGCACTGTGTGCTCCTATCATGTGTTGCACAAGCTAGGTTTCCTTACAGCTCTGGCTGCAGAGCCTTCCCACTCAGGCTGGCATTGCAGTAGCCTCCTTCACCTTTCTCTCTTTCCTGCTAGCCCAGCCCAAGGGCCTTTCTCATATTCTCAGGGTCCCATCTTGAGGGTGAGGTGAGAATTCCTTTTAGACCAAGCTCCTAGATCATGTGGCTGCCAGTCAGAGTCAGGCCCCTAACTGGTGCCTCAGACCCAATCCTCAGACAGGTTTTTGATCTGTGGACTCCTTGTGCACATTCAGGTGACACTTCTTCCTCTTCTTCATTATAATACCTAAAATTCATCTTTTGGCTTCTTGATGAGTGCTATCTTCTCTCTTGCCACTTCCCAGGGCACTAGCATTTACAAGTGGATCTCAGGATCCACCCCCAGACACAACACACACACACACACCCCTGAGATGAGCTGTGACAAGTTAACTAGTACATAAATGTGTCGTGGCATCATTTTCCTCTATATTCTATACCTGTCTTTTCCCTTATGATCCAGTAATGTCATTATAAAAATTCAGCCATAAAAAGGAATAAAGTACTGATACATGGTTCAACATGGATGAACCTTGGAAACATGCTAAGTGAAAGAAGCCAGTCACAAAAGACCACATACTGTATAACTCCATTCACATGAAAGTCTAGAACAGGGAGATCTATAGAGACAAAAAGTTGAGCAGTCGTTGATTAGGGCTGGAGAGAAAGGAGGGTGAAAGGGGAGTGATAGCTAAAGGGCATGGGTTTCTTTCTGAGATGATGATGTTCTAAAATTGTGGTGAATATATTAAAAACATTGAATTATACACTTTAAGTGGGTGAATTGCATGGCATCTGAATTATATCCAAAAAAATTTGTTCAAAAATAGAGGTTATTGCACTGTCTGGTCAAGAAACTTAAGGCTAAAATTTTAAACTTAACATATTCTCTGCTCTACATAAACCCTGTTATTATTGTTAGGTGCCCTTGAGTTAGTCCCAGCTCATGCTGACCCCACACACAATAGAACAAAATGCTGCCTGTCCTGCACCACCCCCAAGATCAGTTGCAGGTGGCTTCTGTTGCAATACATGGGATTTTCGTTGGCTGCTTTTTGTCGGTAGACTAGGCTTTTATTCCTAGTCTGTCTTAGTCTGGCAGCTCCACTGAAACCTGTTCAGTATCAGCACCATGGGAGCCTCCACTGACAGGTGAGTGGGAGCCAGGAATTGAACCTGTGTCTACCGCATGGGAGGTGGAAATTCTACCACTGAACCACTGATGCCTCACATATAAACCTATTACAGCTTTTTTGGTGGTCTCTTTGTGCCTTCCTTGAGCCGGATCAGTGTGTGAAGCAGAGGGACCTTCCAGTTACTGGTGTGAAAGGGCTTCCTGTGTGGAAAGGCCTCACCTTACGTTCATCTGTGTGCGTCCTCCTCTAAAGGCTGTGCTTCTGCATCTATTTAAGCAAGATATTTCAATATGTATTGGGACCATAATTTCAACGTAAAAGGTGGTTTGTTTCATTTTGGTTTTGTTTATGAATAAAAACACTTACAGTTTCTTCCAATTCTGAAAGAGTTTCAAAGCTGTGAAAAAGGTGTTAAGTTTTGGAATATTAACGGAGTTTTAGAAATCCAGTGTACCGAAACTTTCTGTGAAATAATGAGTTGGCTTTATTATTAAACCACAGAATTCTAATTTTTTTTTTTTTAAACTGTTACTTTTACAGAAAAAGACACAATGGATGTATGGTGCAATGGTAAAAACATGGAGACCGCAGTAAGTTGACCTGTTGATATTCTTAGGCCATGTGTATAAGTTACCGTTGAAATGTTGCTGTGTTTCCAGATTATGAAGATTTTATAATTAAGGTCCTCTTGGTTAAAAACAATATGTCTCTGACTCTGGATTCTGAAGATCTTTCCCAGACAGTGCCTGGGACAGTGTGAGTTTAGAAATGAATTAAGTTCTAAGCTGGCACCAACCTCATACTTACGATTCCTCTCCTGGACAAGGCTCTGTCCTAAAAAAGAGCTCCCAGGTTTTATCTGTGTTAAGTGGTGCTTATACCACTGCTTCTTGGATTCCTGGGCAGAGAAATCACCTAGGGACTGTGTTAAAATGCAAATAACTCTAACATTTCCTCAGGTGATGCCAATGTGGCTGATCTGTGGGCCACACTTTGAGTAGGAAGGCTATACACAATATACCCAGAGCAGATAGTACTTTTCTGAAAGTGGGATTTTTTTTGAAAAAATGAAATATAATACACACAATATCAGATAACATAAAGGCAGACAGGAAAGGGCATTGCCGTAACCCCAGAAGACATGTAGAATTTGTGGACTGCAGTGCAGAGGTAGGGAGAAACAGGCACCCACTCATTGTGACCTAGCACAGTGAAATCCCATCTAAATACTGGTGTGTTTGGCTTTTGCTATCAGGTGTTGGTATTGCTATGGCTGTAGGTGGGATGAATGTAGGAGTGAACTTCAAGAAAGAATGAAACAATAGTGGTAGAAATAAGCAGAGTCTTGTGCATAGCACAGGACAGAAAGTGGAAAAACCAGAAAACCAGAAAGGTGAGAACCAGAGAGACTGGGTAGAGAAGGTAGAATCACTGGATTCTCAGTGGTAGGGGTTCTGCTGCCTGAGGCTGACTCTACCCTACTATGGTGGTTGTTTGTGTGTCATCTTGGCTGGGCCTGGTTGAGTGGCTGGGCAGCTGGATGTAGTATTCCCCATGATGAGACTGGTAATCACCTCCATGGAGGAATCTACTGTGAGCAGCTGAGTAGCTGCCTTTGGGTATGTGGTCTGCTTCCTGTATATGAGAAGCAGCTTTGGGAATGGTCTCTAGCCTATGGCACGCTTGGAGCCTGCATGTAGCCTTGTCGTTGTTCAGCAGCCTGCCATGCTCTGCTGACTTGGGGACTTAAAATGGACTTGAATGGCCTGCCATGTGGTTTGGTAATATGAGGACTGTGCCTTTTTGCTTGTCAACCTCAGCAGCTAACAGCTGTTTGAGTGAAGAAAAGCCTCTAGCTTCAGCGAGCCGGGAGCTGGAGGCAGAGCTAAAGCCCAAGGCTGAGAGGCTTTTACCCAGCCCCTAGAGGCTGGCACTTTGAACTTGGATTTAAAGTCTCCAAATTGGAAGAGAATAAACTCCTGTTTGTTAAGGCCATCCCATTTGTGGTGTATTCTTGTCAGAGCTGCACAGAGGTAACCAGAACACCTACCTTTTCAGATGACTCAGGCCTGAGCACCAAGACTAGAGATGAAAAGCTCTCTTCTCTAGTCATATTTTAGCCAGTTGCATGACATAGTTGCTGCCCTCATTTATCTGTTATGGACATGGGAAGGCGAGGTGAAGGGCCCTGAGGGAAGGAAGACTGGGATGAATTTACCCAGCAGACTGTTTATCCCCTATTTGCTCTTGTAGCTAATTGCTTCTGGGGGGGGGGGGCCAAAGCTAAAAATTTAGAAGGGAAATTTACTGGGCTCACTCAAAATTAATGCTTAGTGCTGGAGCTGCTCTCTGGGTTAAAACTACTGATTGAGACTTCTTTTCCACAGAGGCTTGCAGAGCTGTTTAGTATTTTATGGCTCTGCTAAAACGGGGAGGAGGCCACATGTTCTGACCTCCTCCAACCCTACAAGGGGAAGGCAGGATTACCAGCAGTAAACCAAGGCCTATTACTGCAAGGCCAGACATGCTGCCTCCCTCCAGCCCTTGTCCAACCGTTCTTCTCAAAGCACCCACCACTTCCCTCCTGGGTTCGA
>NW_006921775.1:1033402-1039549 GCF_000298275.1 Orycteropus afer afer
TTGTGCCACTCCCAACAGAAATACTCCAGGTGGACACCTTCAGCAATCAGGAGCTCCTCAGTTGCTCATAGAAAATCCCACCTTGGAGTTTACAAAGACTTATGGGTAGAAAAGCCACACTAAGTAATTTACTACACTGCAGGCTCCATTTGGAACTACTTTCTTTGTCATCAGCATGGGTCAGGTATCTACTTGGTGCCCAGGGCCACACCTGGTGGCCCTTCCTAATCTGTCTTCTCAACCTTGGAATTCTCTAGATGGTGAATCAGCACTATTGAATCACACTCTACCCTCCCCTAGCTGAAGGAATTCTGCACATGTAAATAGAATGTTGTTTTGTGATAATTATTTGGTCATGAATAAGTAAATTGAAGATAATGTCCCCCCCCCCCAATGTCTTTGTTCCTTAGTAATTGATAGGAAACCACAACTGTTTAAAAAATTGCTCTTCACAATCCAGTTGCCTCCCCACTGCCACTGCAATCTAGTTGCAGTTTTGGCAGCTTAGTCCAACACCACACACTAACTGCTCTTGCTGCCTTTGAGCTACAGCTTATTCTGTCCTCTTTCTCTTTGTCTCAAGGCAGCATAGCTCTGATTACGTATTTGTCAAATTGCCAAGAAGCTACATTGAGGGATTATATTATCCAACCCTTGCCCTGCCCTTCACATTGATTTTTACAGAAGTGTAACCTATAGACTTTTTTGCAAAGCTCAATATAAAAAGGGTGAGATGGAAAATGCTGCACTGAAGGGCACTGCTGTCGAGCTGGTCAGTACACATCCCCTAAAGAGCCATAGGCCAGATTCTTTTCAGGGCTAGAAAAAGGCTGCTCTCCCTGCTGTAACCTGTGCTGTTCTTCTTCTTTCTTTCTTTCTTTATTTTTGCTTTAGCTGCCAGGAAGCTCTGGCCAAGTTTAAAGTCCAATTGTGGTTTCTTTGCTTTTCTGATATGATTCGTTGTTATCCTCTAACCCTCTTGACCTTCCTCCCTTGACTTTATCATTTTATTCTAGGTCAGTGTTGTGCAGTAGAGATGTAATGTGGGCCATAAATATGAACCTCCTATGGAACTTTAACATTTTTTAGTAGCCATGTTAAATTTTTTAAGGTGAAATTAATTTTTAAAAACATGTTTGATTTCAATTCATATATCAAAAGCATCATCATTTAACATACAATCAATGCAAAAAAGTTGCTAGTAAGTTATTTTACATTCTTTGTTTCATACTGAACCTTCAAGATCCAATGTACCCTTACATCTGTTGCATTTCAGACTCTCCATATTTTAAGCGCTCATAGCTGCATGTGGCCAGTGGCTACAGTGTTGGACAGCACAGGTCTCGATGTAGTGGTGTTTGGTTTTATATTATCTGTGTATTTTATCGTAAGCCACCTTACACCCTGAGGAATCAGATTTTCAAATTGATTAAGGGCACTCTTTCATTTACTGACTGTTATCTTCAGCAAGTTATTTAACTACCTTGTGCCTCAATTTCCTCATATATAAAATGGGGATAATATTACTTATATTAGGGTTTTCATTTATACAGTTTCCTTTTATATTGTAATAAATGTTTGCTATCACAAGTATCATTTTTTGTTTTTGAAAATAGGCTCATGTTTACATAGTATATAGTCTAGACACGTAGCCATAAGATGTACTTTATTTTCCCTAAAATTTGAGATTCTTACAGATTTTAGGGGATAAAAAAAATGTGATTCATGTAAGAACTATACAAAACAACTAAATGTAAGCGTCAGACTTCAGTTGTACAAAGCTTACCTCTTGACTAGTATGTATTTTATTATACCATCAGTACTTTTAGATGGTATTAATGCTCTAGGCAGGAGCTCTGGTAGCGTAATGCCTAAGGCACTTGACTGCTAACCAGAAGGTTGGCGGTTCAAACCCACCAGCCACTCCTCAGAAGGAAGGTTGGGGAATCTGCTTCTGCAGTGATACCGCCTTGGAAACCCAAGCAGGGGTCGCTACGAGTCAGGTCTGACTCGATGGCAAATAACAACAACAACAATGCTCTAGGCAAAAAGAACCATTTCTGGGACACTAATTCTCTTTTCTTCTTTTGGCCTAGGGTGAGTTTGTAGATGATGGAACTGAAACTCACTTCAGTATTGGGAACCATGACTGTTACATAAAGGCTGTCAGTAGTGGGAAGCGAAAAGAAGGAATTATTCATACTCTCATCGTGGATAATAGAGAAATCC
Source organism: Orycteropus afer afer (assembly GCF_000298275.1). NCBI lineage: Eukaryota > Metazoa > Chordata > Mammalia > Tubulidentata > Orycteropodidae > Orycteropus > Orycteropus afer. Next base: position 1,035,632 of record NW_006921775.1, read on the forward strand.
CAGAAATTCTCGAATGACTTCATGTTAGTGAATTTTAATCTTAAGTATTAAAGATCAGGGATTTTTAATTACTGTGGTAATGAAATGTGTTCAATATGTACTTCTCAGTACATTTAGTCTGTGCTATCTTTATTATTTAGTAACTTGAACTAAATGTTCCAAGGGCCAGGGGGGGAAAAAAAAAACTAATTATGTACAATCATAAAAATTGCAGTTTATTTTGTAAATAATGTAAAATGTTTAAAGAGTAAATGGAAAATAAGATATGGACCAAAACCACTAATGTTTTACAAGAGGAACCTTTACTATAATAAACACTATAAAATAAAATTGGTGCTGCTTGATTTGTGTTTCTAAAAACTGACAAGTCTGCATATATTTTTAACCTGTGCCAATAGGTTGTTTTGTTAATTTAAAGCACTTGGTACATAATAATGCAATAGATTTAACTAAATAAAATGGGAAAACTTTTTATCTGGAAACGTATTAAGGAAGCATCAAATAGTATCACATAAGCATTTAATTTTAAAAAATGGAGATTTCTAAAAATGTAGTTGTTTTGTTTAATTAGCATGGTGAGGACAAAATGACAAGAAGAGGAGGCAAACGTCTTTAGACCAGACTATCAGGTTCATCTTCACCCAATGTCTTAGGTTGGTTTCTCCAGAAAAGCAAATTGAGTGAAGCTTGTTGTTGTTGTTGTTACGTGCCGTCGAGTCAGACCCGACTCATAGCGACCCCTCCTTGGGTTTCCAAGGCAGTATCGCTACGGAAGTAGATTGCCCAACCTTCCTTCTGAGTGGCTGGTGGGTTTGAACCGTCAGCCTTCTGGTTAGCAGTCAAGTGCCTTAGGCACTATGCTACCAGAGCTCCTGAGTGAAGCTTATATATGTATATATCTATATAGAGAAAGATTAATCTCAAGGAAACAGCTCACATGGTTGGAAGTTCCAAGTCCGTGAATCAGGTGTCAGGTTGGAGGCTTCTAACTCACATAGCTGCAGGGACTGATGAACCCAATATGGGCAGGTCAGACAGCAGGCTGCAGAGGCTGACAAACTCAAGACTGGCAGGCAATACAGTAGGCCATCGCTCACATCCAAAGAACTGGAGGTCAGATGATGAAGCAGATGCAGGATCTAGATTGAGCAAATAGCCAGAGAGCTTTGTCAGAACATCCATATATATTGGATGCAGGTCACACTCCTGAGGAAATTCCCTTTCATCTGGTTGGCTGCTCATAGCAGAGCTCATCATGGAAGTGATTATATTATATGAGATCACAAAATGGGGGATGACTACATCATAACTGCCAAACCACTGAGAATCATGACTCAGCCAAGTTAACACATAACCTTAACCATCACAGCCAATGTTTAAAAACACAGAGTTCTATACCCATGTATGGTAAAAGCACAAGTATCAGAGCTTTTGTGACTAAATGAGCCCTGTCACCTCCCTTGCATCCTCTCTGAGTCGAATTGAAGCATACTCACAGAGACCAGCTGAGTCAGTGCATGAAATGATTGCAGATCATACATTAAGAGATTGAAGGTCTTTGAAGGCAGGTCAGAGTTTAATAACAGAGGCTTGTATTTGGGTGTTTCACATCAATTATTACATTCTGCTCCTCCAGTGAGGGGAAGGAGTTCTCTATTTTCTAAATCTTTCAGTTTGGTAATTATTAGTCACATTGTTGTTGTTATGTGATGTATTTAAATTAAAATTAAATACAATTATAGTTCAATTCATCAGTCACACCATATTTCAAGTACTAAATCATCACCTGTAGCTAGAGGCTACCTTTCTTATTGGGTGGTGCAGAAAAAGAACATTTCCATCAACACACTTTCAGATTTAGTGAGTTGCTCAGCAGTCACATAAGATTTAAAACCTAGGTTTTAAATCTACTACTAAAATCCATGTCTTTTCCTACTATCTACCTGCTACTAACATATTTCCAAGCACAGTGGCAGAACTAGGTAACCCCAGGAAGGAGGAGCTGAGGGTCAGGACAGCAGTGAGGGAAAGTGGCTTGGGCAGGACTGGGCCAAATAGGCAACGCACTTGGTGGCAGAGTGAGCATATTAAAAGCCTCTGTCTACTTGCTTCCTGTAACATCATTTAAAATCTTGACAACTGGCAGATCAGCGTACTACCTTCACAAAAGTCATCCACCTGCTTTCCCATTCTACCCCTCAGCTCTGCCGGAACACAAGGAGATGGCTCAGAAGGACTCTCTGAAGCCTAGAGAACTCACATTTGAGTTCACTTTTAAGTGTTTGGATGTTGTGGTTTGTTTTCATCTTCTTAAATAAATACCTTGTGTTAATGGCCATATTTGGTACCAAAAAAAAAAAAAGTGTTGGGCCATGTCCAAAGGCAAAGCAATTATGTTTAGGTATTTGACTTTGAACTTAGTTATCAGAGGTCAAAACCTGTGATTTTCGGTGTGTATCATGTACCTCAGGAGTCACTTGGAGATACCGTTTGATTCAGTCTTTGTGCAGACCAAATCTTGGGAATACATGTTTTACCTTTAACTTAGTTAAGCCATGCTTTGATATTTTAATTTTCTATTTCAAAGCAGCATAATATTGTGGAAAGAATATAGCTTGGGTTAGAAGTTTATTGTTGTTAGGTGTTGTTGAGTCGGCTCTGACTTACAGAGGCCCTGTGTACAACAGAATGAAACCATGTGCCATCCTCACAATCTTTGCTATACTTGAGCCCATCATGGCGGCCACTGTGTCAGCCCATCTCGTTGAGGGTCTTCCCCTTTTTCACTGATCCTCAACTTTACCAAGCATGATATTTTCCAGGGAACGTTGACTTCTGACAACATGACCAAAGAAGGTGAGACGAAGTCTGGCCGATTTTGCTTCCAAGGAGCATTCTGGCTGCACTTCTTCCAGGACTTCTTTGTTCTTCCGGCAATCTGTAGGATTTTCAGTATACTTTACCAACACAACAATTCAAAGGCTTCAGCTCTTCTTCCATCTTACTTATTCAATGTCCACCTTTCATATGCTTATAAAGCAATTGAAAATACTATGGCTTGAGTCAGGCATACTTTACTCTTCAAAGTGACATCTTTGTTTCTTCACACTTTAAAGACTTCTTTTGCAGCACATTTGCCCAGTGCAATATGTCTGATTAACTTTTTATTTTTTTTTAATTGTGATTTGGGTGAAAGTTTACAGAGCAAATTCATTTTCCACACAGCAGTTCATAGACATTTTGTTTGTTTCATGACACTGACTGCAGTTCCCCACAGTGTAACAGCTCTCTTCCCACTTCCTCCCTGTAGTTCTCGCTTCCCTGTGTCCTTCTTTCCTATGCATTTCTGCCCTCTGAGCTATCTCCCTGTGCAAATACTGCCCTTCCGTCTCCCATGATGGATTATTCTAAGGAGTGTATCTGTCTGATGTAAATTTCACCCTATATACCTGTCTCTTGTTTGGCTGGAAGCCACAGGAGTTCAATTCCAGACCTGAAGGGTAACTAGGGGCCATAGTCTCAAGGGTCTCACCAGGCTCTATCAGACCAGTAAACCTCATCCTTTTTTTTTTTTTTATGATTGTGAGTTTTGTTCTACATTGTTCTCACACTATATCCAGGATCTCCTGCACTGATCCCTTTCTCAGTGGTTGATAATGATAGCTGGCCACCATCTAGTTCTTCTGGTCTCATGGTCATATAGGCAGAGGGTTGAATGGTCCACTAGTCCTTTGTCCTAATTGTTTCCATGCATCCTGGATCTTTGGTTTTCTTCATTCTTCTTTGCTCTGGACAAGGAGAGACTCATTGTTGCATCTAGATGGCTGCTTGCAAACTTTTAAGACCCCAGTTGCTACTCACCAAAGTAGGATGTAGAACCATGTTTTTGTGTAGTATGTTATGCCAATTGAGCTTGAT
>NW_006921775.1:1039694-1041042 GCF_000298275.1 Orycteropus afer afer
TTGAGTCAGACCTGGCTCATAGAGACCCCTCCTTGGGTTTCCAAGGCAGTATCACTATGGAAGTAGATTGCCCCATCTTCCTTTCGAGGAGTGGCTGGTGGGTTTGAACCACCAGCCTTCTGGTTAGCAGTTAGTAGTCAAGTGCTTTAGGCACTACGCTACCAGAGCGCCGGGACATTCTATTAGCACATGCAAATATGTATGTAGAAATATCATCTGCCAACCTTATATATGAGTCGGGGCCGACTCGACGGCACATAACAACAACAAACAACAACAACCTTATATATGGTCATGAGTATATTTCCCTTTTGCCTACACATACATACCTGATCATTCAGCCTGTCTACTCATCTATTTACCCATAGATTAATGTTTGTCACTGATAATGCAGTAATGTATGTGTAAAAGGGTTTGTCTTTGTTGTCTGTACCTCTTGTGCACCTCTCTGTGTCTTTATTTTCCTTAGTGTTACTGTGTTGGTCACTCACTTTGGTATATTGACTTTTCCTTCACCCAAATCAATACTTGTCTATACCTGTCTAGCAGTGTTCCCTCCTTTCCCCTCGCATCCCTGGTAACCAACAAAGAAAGTGTCCTTCCATATATAACTTCCCTGACTTTTACAATAGAGGACTAGTACAATATTTGTCCTTCTGTGATTGATTTATTTCACTTGGCATAATGTCCCCCAAGTTCATCCATGTTATGTGGTGTTTTGCAGATTCTACATTATTATTTAGTGTTGCATAGTATTCCATTGGGTGTATGTACCATAGTTTGGTTATCCATTCTTCTGTTGAGTCAGCCGCAGGGATCCAGGTGTGGGGAGGGAACCCAGGCCATGCCCCACAAGTGGCAAGGTGGGAAAGCTGGGGAAAGGAGAAGAAAAAGGCCAGGGGGGTCGGGACAGAGTGAAGAGGCAGCAGTAGAGATCCAGGTAAGGAGAGGTTAGACAGGTTTTGAACAGCTAAGGGAGACAAACTTGTCTGTCGGTTTGTTCTACTGTGGTGACATGTTGCTGTGAGTATTGAGGCTGTGCCACTGGTGTTTCAAACCCAGCGGGGTGCACGTGGTGTACAATTTTCAGCACAGCTTGCAGACTGAGACAAAGAAGAAAGAAGAGGCCATTCACTTCTCAAAGAATCGACCAGGGAAAACCTTATGAATAGCAGAAAAACACTGTCTGATACATTACTGCGCAACTTTATGAATAGTCCAAAAACATTGTCCAATACAGAGGAGGGGGATGAGTCACTTTGGTTAGAAGGCTCTCAAAATATGACTGGGAAAGAGCTGCATCATCAGAGTAAAACCAGCCTTACTCATATGGATAAGGTAAAGCTTT
>NW_006921775.1:1059142-1060652 GCF_000298275.1 Orycteropus afer afer
TTATTTGTTTTCAATCTCATCAATTCTGTCTTCCATTGATTCAATTCTGCTCCTTTGCCCATTCAATGTCTTATCTATTTCTGAAAATCTAGTATTAATCCTCTGGATTTCTGTCTGTAGATTTTGTATCATTTCTAATTTTTCATTTATTTTGTCATTTTGTCTTGTGTTATCTTTCAAAATTGTTGTAGGGTTCTTTTTGTTTTTCTTGATCTGTTTCTCAATTCAATACCTAAATATAATTCTTTTGAATTCCTTATCAGGGAGTTCCAATGCTGCGTCTTCCTCAGGGATATGTTTTGGGTCTGTATCTTGGTCCCTTGTTTCTCCTGCTTTATCTTGCTTCTTTGTGTGGAGGGTGATACTCTGTTGTCTCTGAGGCATTGTGACGTTTTTGTGTTGATATTTAATTAGTGGTTGTATGTTGGAGTGACTTGCCCACGGTATTTGTTTTCTTTGTATGTTAAGGATGCAAGCAGTGTACTGTGCTGTGCTCCTCTATTCACTAGTTGACAACACTTATACACTCACCACCTGTCTCCTTTCCTGTTGTCAGTCTCTCATATGTCCCTGCCAACCTTGGGAAACAGCCTATTCTTAGGTTCCTGAAATCTGAATGAGAATGCTGTCACTTTAAAATCCAAAATGGTTGCCACTTGTAAAGATTCTAAATGGCTGCACCCTCAGTCACTTTAAATATCCAAAATGGCTGCTACACATAAACAATTAAAATGGCTGCACCCTCAGTCACTCTAAATATCCAATATGGCTGCACCCTCGGTCACTTTAAATATCCAAAATGGCTCCCACATGTAAACAATCAAAATGGCTGTGCCCTCTGAACAGCAAAAAGTCAATAGTTCAGGTTGTCTCCCTCCTTTCTGTTTCCCATCCTAGTCATAGGCCACCAGTACAGTCGTCGCTGCAGCCCTTGGTGACCAGGGTTGATCTTTAGGTCAATTCTCAGGTCCCAACACCTCTTGGAAATATTCAGGCTGTTGGTCCCAACAGGGTAGCTGACAGTCCGCAGCTCTGACCATCTCTGTTTTCATTCAGGTTTTTCCACTAGTTGGTGCCTAATCCACTCCTGTATAGTTCCTTTCAAAGGTCAGGGTTCCAGGATTATCTTCTGTATCTCTTGTCAATTTTTCTTTTCTTTGTTGAAGATGGTCTGTGTTGCTTATCTGCCTATTCCACCATATTACCGGAAGTCCTCCAGGCCATAAATCTTTATGGAAGTAGATTGCTTATTTTTCTCTCATGGGGGGGCCAGTGGGTTTGAATCTATGACCTTTTGGTTAGCAGCTGAATGTTTCAACCACTACACCACCAGAGCTCCTTAGAAATGTCTATGTTGTTGTTGTTATGTGCCATCGAGTCAGACCTGACTCATAGAGACCCCTCCTTGGTTTTCTGAGGCAATATCACTACGGAAGTAGATTGCCCAACCTTCCTTCTGAGGAGTGGCTGGTGGGTTTGAACCGCCAGCCTTCTGGTTAGCAGTCAAGTG
>NW_006921775.1:1060802-1061567 GCF_000298275.1 Orycteropus afer afer
GTTTCCGAGGCAGTATCACTACGGAAGTAGGATTGCCCAACCTTCCTTCCGAGGAGTGACTGGTGGGTTTGAACCGCCAGCCTTCTGGTTAGCAGCCAAGTGCCTTAGACACTACGCTACCAGAGCCATCTATAGGTAGGTGTAAATACAAATATGTGGGTACAGGCACACATATTCATTGAAGAACTAATATGAATACTACTCAGTTATAACCACGTACCTTCCAACATTGGTTTTCTGGGTTTGATGGCTTAGAACTATTGTCTCATGGGAAAACTTGGTCAACTGGCATAACATAGTTCATAAAAACCACGATCTGCATTGTAGTGAAGCAAGTAGCATCTGGAGGCTTAAAAGCTTGCAAGTGGCTATCTAAGACACATCTACGGGTCTGTCTTCACCAGGAGCAAAACGGTAGAAGAAGGTAACCAAAAGGACAGTAAAGAAACAAGTCTACACGAGCCACAACCTCATTTACCTTGAGACCAGAAGAACTAGATGTTGCCTGGCTACCACTACAGACTGTGCTGCTGAGGTTACAATAATTGGTCCCAGATAGAATGGGCGAAAAATATGGAGAATAATTCAAATTCTTATTTAAAAGAATTAAAAAAAAGGAAAAGCCAGACAAACTGAACAATAAAAAACAGAAGGATCCCTGAGACTATCACCCTGAGACACTCTTTAAGCTAGAACTAAGCCATTTACCTGAGATTACCTCTTAACGAAACAGCAGAGGGGCACACAAAATAAATGATAGTACCC
>NW_006921775.1:1061927-1076289 GCF_000298275.1 Orycteropus afer afer
TGCCCCATCTTCCTTCCGAGGAGTGGCTGGTGGGTTTGAACCTCTAGCCTTCTGGTTAGTGGTCAAGTGCCTTAGGCACTATGCTACCAGAGCTCCTATATCGCATAATAGCATAATAGGAGTAGTTAACTATGTCTAATTGCTCCTGGGAAGATGAGAACTATGAGAACTGAAAACTGCCATTAGATTTGGCAGTATAAAGGATTTAGGTGGCATTAATAATATCAGTCTCTGAAATGATGGGGCAGAAGCCATATTAAGTGGTAAAAGAGTTCGTGGGAAAGGGAGTAAATGTGGCATTTGTAATGCTGAGCATCTCTCTTATTAACCAAAAAACCAACTCACGCATCAAGTCGATTCCAATTCATAGTGACACCCTTTGGGTTTCCAAAGGCAGCAAATCTTTCTGGAAGTAGATTGACCAGTCTTCCTTCCATGGAGTGGCTGGTGGGTTTGAACTTCCAGCCTTCTGGTTGGGAGTCAAATGCTGTAGGCACTATGCCACCAGAGCTCCAGACAACTTAAAAAACTGTCAAACTATAAAATCTGTCTTATTGAAGGCATCAGAAAACTAAGGAGGCAGTGATGATGTAGGAGAGGCCAGAAAGGCGAACATGACCTTTGGAGCCACTTACCCCTGACAATGTTTGCAGATTCCAGAATAGGACAGAAGAGTCTAAGCAGCACTTCTGACAGCCGTGGAGGAGCAGGGAGACAGAAATAGAAGTCCAGGAATGCTAGGGCTGGGAGACACTGGCAAAATGCATACATTTGGGCTGGGCTCCCAAAGAGACCCTTTGTTCTTCCTTAAAGAATAACAATAAACAAAGAGTTTATTGCCCTTGGAGACACTGAAGCCCAGAATAAAAATCACAATACATTAAGAGTTATCTTGGATGTACCCAGCATACAATTAAAACAACAGTAAGTAAATAAAGAGACATGACAACATGGATGGGAGCCAGAAGAAATAATCACCAATTGAAAGAAGAGCTACAGATTAAGCATTATTAGATGTGGAACTCAAAATAATTGTGCTTGGTATGTTCAAGGTAATAAAAGACAAGATAAGATTTAAACAGAGAAGAGGAAAATAAAAAAGGACATAAAATTGAAAAGGAATCAAATAGACACTGTAGAACTTACAAATACAATAATGAAATTAAGAACTCAAAATCAGATAAATAGTGAACTGGAAAATAGGTGAGAAGAAAATACACAGGAAAAAATATAATAGTTTATAGGCTAGAAAAAAGAGAAGAAAGTAATAAATATAGACTACGTAGTCAAGGTCTAATATGTGTAGTTGAAGTTCCAGTAGGACAGGGAATAAAGTAGAATCAGATTTGAAGAGACAGTACCTTAGAATTTTCCAAATAATGAAAGACATCAAGCCTCAGATTCAAGAAGCTCTGCAAACACCAAGCAGGCAGAATTCAAAGAAAACTGCCCCTAGGAATATCATAGTAAAACTACTGAAAACTGAAGACAAATAAAAATATGCACACTAAGCAAGCCACAGGCTAACTTTTCCATGGAAATAAAGGAAAGAAAACAAGGAAGAAAAATACCCTCAAAATGCTCAACTAAGTAACTACTAACCTAAATTACTATACCCAACAAACATCCTTTCATTATCAGGCAAACAAAAATGAGAGAATTAGTCAAGCATTGTTGTTGTTGTTATTATGTGCCATCAAGTCAGACTTGACTCATAGAGACCCCTCCTTGGGTTTCCGAGGTGGTATCACTACAGAAGTAGATTGCCCAACCTTCCTTCCAAGGAGTGGCTGGTAGGTTTGAACCTCCAGGCTTCTGGTTAGCAGTCAACTGCCTTAGGCACTAGGCTACCAGAGCTTCTAGTCAAGCGTAGATCAACCAAAGAAAATATTAAAGGATGTTCTGTAGCTTAAGAAAAAATAATTGCATGTGAAAGCTTGCAAATGCAGGAAAAAGATGAAAAGTAATGACAATGGCAAAAACGAGGGCATATCTAGATGAATAGTGGTTGTATAAAATGATAATTTCTTGTAGAGTTTAACATTGACGTATAATTAAAATACATCAACAATAGCCCAGAGGCTGGTAGAGAAGTAAACAGATTTAAAGAATTCCAAGGGTCTTGCATTATCTGGGAAGACTGTAAAATACCAGTTAACACTGTTGTTAGATGCCGTTGAGCTGTTTTCAACTCCTAATGACCCTATGTACAACACTGCCTGGTCCTGCACCAGCCTCACAATTGTTGCCATGCTTGAGCCCATCACTGCAGCCACTGTGTCAATCCATCTCGTTGAGGGTTTTCCCCTTTTTCACTGACCCTCTACTTTACCCAGCATGATAACCTTCTCTAGGGACTGATTTCCTTCTGACAACATGACCAAAGTATGAGAGACAGGTCTGGCCATTCTTGCTACTAAGGAGCATTCTGGTGTCACTTCTTCCAAGACAGATTTCTTCATTCTTCTAGCAGTCCATGGTATATTCAATATTCTTCACCAATACCACAATTCAAAGGCATCAACTCTTCTTTGGTGTTCCTTAGTCATTATCCACCTTTCAGATGCATATGAGGCTACTGAAGATACCATGGCTTGGGCCAGGCATACCTTAATCTTCAAAATGACATCTTTGCTCTAAAGAGATCTTTTGCAGACTTGTCCAATGTGATATGTCATTTGATTATTGACTGCTGCTTCCATAGGCATTGATTGTGGATCGAAGTAAAATGAAATCCTCGACAACTTCAATCTTTTCTCCATCTATCATGATGTTGCTTATTGGTCTAGTTGTGAGGTTTTTATTTTATGTGAGGTATAAGCCATACTGAAGGCTGTAGTCTTTGTTCTTCCTTAGTAAGTGCTTCAAGTCTTCTTCACTTTCAGCAAGAAAGGTTGTGTCATCTGCATATTGCAGGTTGTTAATAAGTCTTCCTCCAATCCTGAAGTCATGTTCTTCTTCATTGTTGGTATCAGGTGCTGTCAGGTCAGTTTTGACTCACAGCGACCCTATGTACAACAGAATAATATACTGCCTGCTCCTGCGTCATCCTCAAAATTGTTGCTGTGCTCAAGCCCATCGTTACAGCCACTGTGTCAATACATTTGCTCAGCATACAGGTTGAATAAGTATAGTGAAAGAATACAACCTTGACATACATCTTTCCTGATTTTAAACCACATAGTATCTTCTTGTTCTGTTTGAAAGACTGTATCTTGGTCTATATACAGGTTTCTTATGTGCCCAATTAAGTGTTCTACAATTTCCATTCTTTGCAATGTTATCCATAATTTGGTATGATACACATAGTTGAATGCCTTTGCATAGTCAATAAAACACAGGTAAACATCTTTCTGGTAAAGAAACAAAGAAGCAGCATTGGTAGTTGGGGAATATGACCTTGGTAACAGATTATGTCAGAGATTGCATGACAGAATTTTGCATGACCAATTACTTATTCATTGCAAATACCTTTTTTAAACAACATAAAGGGTAACTATACATGTGGACCTCTCCAGGTGGAAAATACAGGACTGACTACATCTGTAGAAAGAGACGATGGACAAGTTCAATATCATCTGTCAGAACAAGTCCAGAGGCTGACTGTGGAACAAGACCATCACTTGCTCATATGCAAGTTTAAATTGAAGCAGAAGAAAATTAAAGCAACTCCATGAGAGCCAAAATATGACCTTGAGTATATCCCACTTGAATTTAGAAAACCATCTGAAGAACAGATTTGATATATTGAACAGCAGTGACCAAAAACCAGATGAGCTGTAGAATGACATCATGGACATCATACATGAAGAACACAAACAGTCATTAAAAAGAAAGGAAAGAAAGAAAAGACCAAAATGGACATCAGAAGAGACTCTGAAACTTGCTCTAGAATGGAGAGTTGCTAAAGTGAATGGAAGAAATGACAAAATAAAAGAGCTGAACAGAAGATCTCAAAGAGCATCTTGAAAAGACAAAGTAAGTATTATAATGAAATGTGCAAAGACCTGGAGATGGAAATCAAAGGGGAAGAACACGCTCAGCATTTCTTAAGAGGAAAGATCAACTGAAGAACAAATTCACGCCTTAAGTTGCATTACCGAAGGATTCTACAGGCCAATTAACGTTGTTGTTGTTATGTGCTGTCGATTTGGACTCGACTCATAGCGACCCCTCCTGGGGTTTCCAAGGCGGTATCACTACAGAAGTAGATTGTCCAACTTTCCTTCCAAGGAGTGGCTAGTGAGTTTGAACCACCAGCCTTCTGGTTAGCAGTCAAGTGCCTTAGACCTAGATAAATCTAGAATGCAAGTTGTTATCCAATGTAATCAATAGAAAGAACATATGATTTCCAAATTAATGGAGAAAATGAATTTTAAAATTCTATTTGAACTGGAAGGGAAAAAATGGGAAAGAAGAATAGGAAAAAAAAAAAGGAAAAAAGTACACAATAAAATGCTTAAGATATCCCAAATATATCAGTAATCACATTAAATTTAAATGGACTACAAAACAACAAACTGCTGCATGCTATCTACAAGAAAAACATCTATAACATAAGGATTCAAGAATATCGAAAGAAAAAACACATGACACAAACACTAACCAAATGAAAGCTGGTATAACTGTATTAATTTCAACGAAAGTAGACTTTCAGGAAAAAGCATTACCAAAACATAGAGCAACACTTCAAACTGATAAAGGGTTCAATTCACCAGGAAGAAAAATCAATTCTAAATTTATATGCACTTAATAATATAGCCTTACACTCTATATATGGGAGCTCTGGTAGCATAGTGCCTAAAGCATTTGACTGCTAACCAGAAGGCTGGCAGTTCAAACCCACCAGCCACTCCTCGGAAGAAAGATGGGGCAATCTACTTCTGTAGTGATACTGCCTCAGAAACCCAAGGAGGGTTTGGTGTGAGTCGGGTCAGACTCAATGGCACATAACAACAACGACAACACTCTATATGATAAGTATTGACATAACTAGGAGAATAGGCAAATTTACAACCATAATGGGATATTTTAACTTATCTCTGATAACTGCTAGGGAACACCTCAGAATGTATAAAATTTAACCAACACAATTAGCAGAATTGAACTGATGAATTTATGTAGAACACTGCTTTGAACGACTGCAGAATTCTTTTGACATGTATCCACAACATTTATAAAATACTTGCCCATATTGTGGATCATACAACAAGACTTACAAATTTGAAAGGATTGAAATCGTACAGTCAATCTAGAAATCAGTAACAAAATGGCAATGAAAAAACCCATGTATATTTGTTATTGTTGTTGTTAGGTGCTGCTGAGTCATCTCCAACTCATGTTGTTGTTGTTGTTGTTTGCCATCGAGTCGGCCCCGACTCATAGTGACCCCTCCTTGGGTTTCTGAGGCAGTATCACTACAGAAGTAGGAATGCCCAACCTTCCTTCCGAGGAGTGGCTGGTGGGTTTGAACCGCCAGCCTTCTGGTTAGCAGTCAAGTGCCTTAACCACTAAGCTACCAGAGCTCCTCTCCAACTCATAGTGACCTTATATACAACAGAAGGAAACACTGCCGGGTCTTGTGCTATCCTCATGATCCTATCGTTGCCACTGTGCAAAAATATATTTGGGAATTATCAAATAAACTTCTAAAAAACCAGTGGGTCAAGAAGAAACCACGATGGAAATTAGAAGATATTTTGTACTGAATGATGGTGAAAAGACTAATCAAAATGTATGGGATGCAGATAAAGGCTGTTATTATAAAGAGTGAAAATCAATCAGCTAAGCAACCATGTCATAGAAATAAGGGGAGTAGGTGTTATGGAAATGAACCCAAAAATACGTATTGTAAATTCTAGGCCTTTGGTTATAATCCCATATGGGAATGGGTTTTTGTTATGTCAATGAGGCAAGATCAGTGTAGCGTTCATCTTGAATCAATCTCTTTTGAGATGTAAAAGAGATCAAACACAAACTAGCAAGCAGAATTGGGGGAATACAGATGCCATACCACATGAAGATCACCAGAGCCAATGAACAAAGATCTTCTCCCAGAGCCGACAGAGAGAGAGGCTTCCTCTAGAGCCAGCACCCTGAATTTGGACCTCTACCCCCTGAACTGTGAGAAAACAGATTTCTGTTTGTTAAAGCCACCCACTCGTGGAATTTCTGTTATAGCACCACTACAGAACCAAGACAGGAGGATAGCAAAATAAACCCAAATGAAGTAGTAGGAAGGATTTAACAATACAGAAAAGGTAGAAAACATAAAACAGAAGATCAAAAAGCCAAATGTTGATTCTTCATAAAAAACCAATAAAACTGAAAAACCTGTATCATGATTCATCAAGAAAACAGAGAAGGCATAAATAACAAGAATGCAAAAGGGAACATCATTATCAATCTAAAGCTTAGAAGGTATGAATTACTTTTTGGAAATCAATTTTAAAATAGATGAAGTGGACATACCCAAGAAAATTAAAGTTTTTTTTTTTAAATGGACACAATAAAAATCTGAGTATTCCTATAGTTATTAAAGAAATTAATTCCATACCTCACAGAAAATATCAACCATATGTCACCAGTGAGATTCTATCAAACATTTAAATAATGTCAATGTTACTTGTGTTCTAAGGTCACAATAACTTTGATAACAAAACATGATACAGATGTTAAAATCAAACAACAAACCAATCTCACTAAAGAAGATACAAAACTCCCAAATGAAATACTGGCAAATCAAATCCACCAATATTTTAAGAAGATAATACATCATGACCAAGTTGGGCAAATTCCAGGAATAAAACTTGGTTGAATACTTGAATGCCAATCACTATACCTCACCAAATGAGACAAACCACATGAACATCTCAATAAAAGGCAGAATATGCATTTGAAAAAATTTAACCATTCATAACTGAAAAAAAAAAAAAAAATTCCTTAGGACACTGAGGATTAACTTATTCTGGCAAAATGACATCTTAACAAAACAAAAATCCCTACAGCAAACAATATACTTAATATTTAAAACTTACCTTTTGAGATTAACAAGAGGAAGGTACTCTCTACTGCTTCTTTTCAGCCTTTATAGGCATTCTTAACGAGTGCAGAATGGCAAAACAAAAATCAAAACTTTGAAAGCAATGGACAAAATAAAGCTATCATTATTTGTAGATGATACATGTAAAGCAAAATAATTTATTCAGATAAATTTTTAGGGTAATAAGCAAGCTTAGTAATTCTGCTAAATGCAAACATCAGTTCTATTTCTATAGACCAGTTGCTCTGAAATTATAATAAAACACGTTGCTGGGCTCCACCCCCAATTTTTTACTCAGAAGGAAGACTGGGCAATCTACTTCTGTAAAGATTTACCTCCTCGGAAACCCAGTGGGGGTCGCTATGAGTTGGACTAGACTTGATGGCATTGAGTTTGGTTTAGTTTTGGGGAGGTATTTGCTAACTAGAAGCCTGGCGGTTCAAACCCACCAGCCACTTCTCTTGGAAGGAAGGTTGGGTTATCTACTTTTGTAGAGATGTTGTTGTTGTTATGTGCTGTTGAGTCGGACCCAACTCATAGCGACCCCTCCTTGAGTTTCCAAGGTGGTTATCACTACAGAACTAAACTCACTATATACATCTGAATGGCTATAATCAAAACATGGTGGTTAATTAGGCATTGGTGAGAATGCTGAGCAATAGGAATACTCATATTGTATTGGAAGACATGCCTAATTCTATGACCCATCAAAGGCACCCTGGTGGCACTGTGATTAAGCACTGGGCTGCTAACAGAAAGGGTGACAGTTTGAACCCACCAGCCGTTCCTCAGGAGAAAGATGAGGTAGTCTCCTGCCAGATTACAGCCTTGGAAACCCTATGGGGGTAGTTTTACTCTGTCCTACAGATGGCTGGTGGTTCAAACCCACCAGCCACTCCTCGGAAGGAAGGTTGGGCAATCCTACTTCCGTAGTGATACTGCCTCGGAAACCCAAGGAGGGGTCGCTATGAGTTGGGTTTGACTTGACGGCACATAACAACAACAACAACAGTGTCACTATGAGTCAGAATTGATTTGACAGGACTCAACATGACCCATATCTTTTAGTCTTAAGTATATAATACATCCAAAGAAATATGTAAATATGTGAACTAGGAGATAAATTACAAGAATGTTCACAGTAGCAGTATTTGTAATAGCCTCAAATTAGAAACAACCTATTTGTATAGAGCAATAGAAAGCATATATATTATATAGAGCATATATACATTGTGATATAGCCATAAAACGGAATGCTATACACTGACAATAAAGAATGAATTACATGGCTGAAACATGAAATAACATGCTGTGTAAAATAACCCTGCCCCCCTCCAAAGCAGGTGGTGTAACTCTAGACCAAGGAAATAAGTGGTTGCCATGAAAGCAGGTGTCATAATGCCTTGATAGGGAGGGAAGGGTTCCTGACCAGGAAGGGGAACTTGTAGAGCTTCTAAGGTGTTGACAATGTTTTCTTGACCTGGGTGGTGTTTGCTCTATGATGTTCATGTTACAATTGTTTTATACACTTTTCATAATAAAAGAATCATAGATTCCAATAAGCCATTAGCCATACATCTTAGACTAGAAATGACTCAGAATGTGATGTCAGAATAGTTTTTCCATTATTGAAAAACAGGGTAAAACTGCTACAGATACTGGAGGAGGAAGGGGCTCCAGTAAGTTGTGATGGGTATTTTAGATTCTACCTGCATCCCTGAGGAGTGGCATTCTAAAGCTAGGGAAGGGAGAGGAGGCATATGGAAAGAAGGAACTGCTAAAGTCCCATGAATCCTGCCTTTTCTCATCTCCTGGCCTTCCTGCCTAGTCTGCTTTTCCTTTTGTCCCCTCCCTTAGCTCCTTAAGACTAGAGGCCCCACCTCTTTCAGCAGCCCCAGCCCCTGCCATCTTCTAAGAGCTGCCCATCCCCATATAGTCAGGGTCACGCTGCATCTCTCTCTACTCTCTACCCTGCAGACCGAACTCACCTTCTATAGACAAGTGACTCTGACATTACAGGCTGCCTGGCTGAGATCTGGCACTCAAGTCATTCAGGCTGGAAATAAACGAGAACACGCTGCAGGAGCCTCCCCATAGAGGAGAGGGGAGAGCTCTGGGTGGGGCTTTCTTTTCCAGAGGTTCCTCCCTTCAGTGGCCTTCAAGAAGGGGAGCAACAAAAGAAGTGTTTGCTCTGACTTGGAATTCAGCTTATGTTCCTGTACTTACTCATCCCGTCTGCCCTCATCCCAGAAAACTGAGTAGAACAGATATTATCAGCCCCATTTTACAAGTTAGAAAGCTCAGACCCTGAGCTCAAGAGTCACAGAAGCTGAGCTGGACTGCAAACCTTGGTGTCTGGAGCCCAGGCTCTACCTATAGGCATGAGGTGGGTACTCAAGAATCACTTGCTTAACAAAGTTAGCCTGTCTCCCCAGACCCAGGAAGACTCAAATACTGTCCTCAAGCCCATAAAGAAAGGGTCCATTCATCCCAAGAGCAGCTAAACCAGCTCATCCATTTATTTGACATCTGGTAGCGTAGTACCTAAGGCACCTGACTGCTAACCAGAAGGCTGGCGGTTCAAATCCACCAGCCACCCCTCGGAAGGGAGGTTGGGTAATCTCTTCTGTAATGATACTGCCTCGGAAATCCAAGGAGGGGTTGCTATGAGTTGGGTTCGACTTGACGGCAGTACACCAACAAAAGAAATACACAAAGTTTCCAAAACCTTGTTTTGGGGAAACTTGGGAAAGGACCAGAAGACATGAAGTAAGTATTTTGGAGTAAGATCGACTGTTGGCCAGAGTGCTCAAGAGCCAAGGCATGGGGGAGCTCACCCCCATGCAAAAAGCTGTTCCTGCAGCTCAGAGCCCTAACCCCTTATGGAGGATGGCTATCCTTCTGCCCCCCTCCCCCACCTTCTCCTCTCTGGCTCAGCTGGCGCTGAGTCAGTGATGTGAAACTGAGCAAGTGTGTGGGAAGTACCTGCTGGGAGCGCTCAGCAGCTACTGAGCTGCACTGGCCTGGCTGTCTTTTTGGGGTGTGTAGTAGAGTTGGGGGAAGAGAGTGTCAAGGGTCATCCTGAACTCAGGCCCAGCACTGTCTGGGGACACACACAGAGGTACACTTCCCTTTGGAGGTCTTGAAGACATTCACATTCACTGATTTGGCATAATTTATCAAGCCCCTTTCAGCTAAGGAAACTCCTCTGGAAATGGTGGTACCACCTCTGCCTGGCAATGTTCCTCTCTCTCCAAATCCCTGACCTGTGGCCTACTGTGTATAATGGTGGATTGCCCCTGGACAGAGATCCCTAAACAAAACTGTCCTTGCACAATCCTATTCCTGGAACTCATACTGAATCTACACCGGCCCTCCAAAGTAGGTGCAGTCTGGCCTTGACTTGAGTGCTGAAGGACTGAAAGGGCATAGCCTAGACCCAGAGTACCTCCCAAAGGATGGAAAACCTCCCTCTGCAGGCTCTATCAAAATCTAAGAGGCAAGGGGAAAAGTCGAGGAAGAGATCTCAGCTTCCTTCTGAGACTGGTTTGTCTACTGACTTAGTCTTTTTTTTGAGTCCCAGTCTGAAGGCCTGTATTGCCCATAAAGAAGAGGCCCATGCATCCCAAGAGCAGCTAAACCAGCTCACCCATTTATTTGACTGAGAACATTAAGAAGGACAACAAAATTAAACAATCTTTAATAAAATTCCTATAGAAAACTCAGTCACAGGGGAAATACTCAGTTCTTTCCCATGTCATTGAGAAATGAGAGCTTCCAATATTCTTTGGAGAATAAGCAGTAGTTTTGCTGGATGTTGCCAGAGCATTCATTTACACATTGAAACCAGTAGTTCCTATTGCACATATTAACATTACTTGCCATCTAGCACCCTACATGAATGGTACCTCAACAAATAAATTAAAGAACCCTACGTGGCATAAAACCATTCAATTTGAACTAATATCCTTGAAATAAATCACATTATTACAAGTTTTAATAAATACAGTAAGAACCTCTTGCATTTTAATAAAATACTGGAGTTAAGATCTGCAGTTTGTTTCATAAATAGGTTCCTTTTCATTTGCTTTCTTGAATACATCTGCTCAAGTATTATGCTCTATGAAGTGAACATTTTCATAGATACCATGTAAAAACTGTTATTAATATGTGCCTCATTACAGAAGCAGCTGGAAGAACTGGATCACACAGTTAACTGAAACATAACTTAAGGAAAAGCTGGTTTTGGTTTTTTTTTGTAAAACTTTAAAACTCAGACTGAAGAAAACCAAAGAAATATCTTTTTGTCACAGAACTCCCATTAAAAATTTTATAAATATATATGCCTCAACAGTAGATTTTCAGCAAGTCTGGTTGGAATGATGCTATCATAGTAGATAAATATTAACAAAAATTAAGAAGTTTCCACAGGTTTAAAAGGTTTCTTTCAAAAAATAATCATAATTTCAAATTATATCATAATTTGTAATTTACACAATTTAAAAAGGGAAGAAAAATACATTTCTTTTAAACCTTGTTTGGAAGAACAGCCACCAACCCCAGGTGTGGATAAGGTGCCTGAGTGGTAACACTTGGTCACAATATTGAAAAGAAGTATTTACACCTTTCGTAAAAGTACCAAACACTTAAAAAAAAAGAAAAAGAAAAAGAAAGAAAGCGGGAAAAAATCTAGTAGCATTCCTTGGCGTGCAAAGTCAGCAGGAAGTGATTATCCATAATGTTGACAGTTTTCATGAGGAGTCTCAATCAAGCATTCAAAAAAGCAGGGGTGGTCATCAGGCATTGTTCAGATTAGGTTCTATGGAATGTCTTGTCCTTGTTTTAACTGAATTCCAGTATTTCATTCCCTTTATAATATCTCTGGCAGGATCATGTTCAATTTAGTGCAAGTGCAAAATGAAAACTAAATGAAACCAACAAATACATTATGAACAAAGGCTGATCGTTATGATCTGTAGTCTTTCCGAACCGTGTGGGCCATCCAGTTCACTTTAGTAGTCCAGCTTTCCCTGAGCGCCTCATCAAATTTTTGCTTGAATTGTTTGAGTGCTTCTTCTTCACTCTTCCCTAAGGCAAGAGAATCCTACAAATGAAGGGAAAATGTGATTTTATACATGCTTAATAGATGTGCAAGTGTTACTATACACAGATGGCTCAGCCTTGCCTCCCAGCTTCCCATCAGGCAGTGTGCATATGTTCTTACTTAACACCAAGGTAGGTAACTTCTGCCAAAAGGTTTTTGAAAATGAAATAAATTTATAACTACCGCGAAACACCTACTTAGGTGTTTGCTGCTCGGAATGATCCGAATATAGTGACTTAAGAACCCTAAAACACTGGCAAATCAAAAAGCAGGTTGTTGAAAAGCTAGGTGCCAACCAGCTGCTAATCCCTGTTTTTCCAGTGTGTGAGTACAAAGGCTGCTGACCAATACTAGATTTCTTTATGCTCCTTCTACCGATGGGAAATTATCTGGGTTTCAAGGTCCTCTTTCAAAACTGCTCCTTCCTATGAACTTCCCAGATTCCTTTCCTCCGTGGTGACAACAGACTCTGAGGAAATGACTTTGTTCTACTCACTTTGGGCATTTGAATGAAACAGGCAGCTAGAGCTGCCCACAGCACCCAACACATATAAGGGGTTTATACCTTGAGATACTGTATATCCTTGACTGACGTGAGCTCAGGAAGTCCTGCAGTCAACATCAGTGCAAACAGTGTGATAAAGAGATTCCCATGCCGTCGTAAAATCAGATATGCATCCTCACAACACTGGCGGAACCTTTAGTTAATACAGCAAATCACATGAACATAGTAAGAAAACAAGAGGGACATATCTAGACTTTCTGTTGAAAAGCTAGCAAAACTCTACTGAGCTAAAGGTTCATTTCTGGTTTTTACTTCTTTGAGAACTGTCCCAAATCTAAAATACATCAAATAATTCAGGCTCTCTATAATCATACCTCTTTTTCAAACAAAATTAAACTTCTGTGATAAAAGACAATATACACTTAGGTTTTTTATTTATGAGATACAAGAACTGATAATCAAATCAGTGAAGACTGTAATCCTGGCTGATTTCTGAGTGTATGTCTAGAATTTAGGGTCAGACCACAGAGACTATTTTCTTTAATGAACTACCCCCCCCCAATCAATGTCAGTGCTTTTGCACTGACTGTCATCCTTCGTTTCATCTCTCTTCTCCTCATGATGGTCCTTCAAAAGGACCATCCAATCATATCCCCCTTATATTGTCAAAGACAAAACTGGACACAGACAGATATATTCGCAAAAACCGTGACAAATTTAGAATTGAAAATAGTAATCATCTACTAAGTATATGGTATGTATCAGCCACATCATATACATATCTCTAATCATTATAATAATTATTTTTCTCATTAAGATGAAGAATCAAAGGCAAAAAAGACTAGTAATGTGCTTGGAAACATACAGGTAGGGAGACATAGATCAGAGATTACAAAGTCTCTCTCCCCATTCCACTCCTCACCCCCTGAACCCTGGCTCCCTTTCTATTCCATGCAAAATGACAGAAACATGCCTGTTATCTCAGTATCTCACCATCAAAAGACTTAAAAGTTTCAGATAATTTTCTCAAACAGGCAAAAGGTACAGTACTTTTAGAATAAAACACAGTAATTTATTCCCAATTTCTAGCACTCTTGGTTTCTCCTCACTGCACATTCCTGAAACAGCACATGGATCTGACAGGCAAACTTTCCCCAAGTTCTCGTATTATTAGCAGATTGTACAACCCTCACATCCAAATAAACAGCAGCAGAGGAAATGCTAATCTAGCTGGTCAGATGAAAAAGTCGTAGATGAGTTTAGCCTTGACACAGGGCAATACTCACCGGCCAAACTTTTCCGTGTTTCCTGTTTTTCCTTGTTGAATGACATGAATGAAATCATAGGTAAGAATAAAAGGCACTCGTTCCCTTTTAATACCAAATTTAGACTTGAAGTTTCCAAGAATATGTCCAAAGTCAATGTGGAAGAGCTGGAAAATAAATAAGATTTCATTTCCATTGTTTTTCTAATGTGTTGCAAATAGAAGGGCAAGCTCTCAGCAGTTTTACAGGCTTATGTCCATATCTTATGTTCACCCTCACCTAAGCCCTTCTCTCTCATTTCACAGCCCATGGGTCACTCGGGAAAAGAGTGTTTCTAACACTCATAGGTCTTTTATAATGAACAATAACCCTAAAATTAAACTGCACATACGCAATAGGACAGGGGAATCTTAAATATATATATATATATATATATATATATATAT
>NW_006921775.1:1076389-1079647 GCF_000298275.1 Orycteropus afer afer
TGATTTAAAATAAATGTCTGATTTTAAAATAGAGGTCAAATCATTCTACGTAACAAAAACAGCACATCCTTGCCCTACCAGCTCTCTCAACTTGAAAGCGACTACTTAGAGGTAACTTCTCCCCACTCATTTACATGTTTTTCCTGGGTTTGTCTCCATTTTCTAATAACGTTTATACTATATTTAAAAAAACTTTTGATTATCATTCCTATTAGGGAGGTAAGGATTTAGCTCTCTTGTGCTAATGTGCTATACAATGTAGCACTAATAAACTCAATTCACTGCCGTTGAGTCAGATCCACTCATAGTGACCCCTCTTTGGGTTTCCAAGGTGATGGAAACAGACTGCCCAAGCTTCTGTCCAAGGAGTGGCTGGTGGGTTTGAACCACCAGCTTTCTAGTTAGCAGTCAAGTGCCTTAGGCACTATACTACCAGAGGTCCCATGATGTAGCACAGTATGTCATAAAAATGTATTTCAAAGCTGAGCCTCGAGCTATACTATGATTACATTTCTTTCCCCTCCCCCCACCCCCAGAAAAAATAGCTTTTATTTTTTGGCTTAGTGTTCTATAATGCTACCATAAATTTTTTCCCACACTCCCCTCAGGATCAAAATACCACTCCTCCCCTTTTTAAATTGTGATTTGGGTGGAAGTTTACAGAGCAAATTCACTTTCCATACAGCAGCTCACATACACTTTGTCTCATGACACTGACTACAATTTACCACAATGCAACAGCTCCCCTCCCACTTTCTCCCCATAGTTACCTCTTCCCTGTGTCCATCCCTCCACACACTCCTCCCCCGAGCTGTCTCCCTGTGCATACGCAGCCGTTCTATTCTCCAATGATTGTTCTCTCCAAGGAGTGTATCTATCTAATGTAAATGTTCAGCTCATATGCTTTTCTTTGGCTGGAAGTCACAGGAGTGGGTTCAATTCCAGACCTCAAGGGCAGCTAGGGACCATAGTCTCAGTGGTTCCATCAGGCTCTATCAGACCAGCAAACCTGATCTGTTTTTCTTTTTTTTCCCCAAATGATTTTGAGTTTTGTTCCACATTGTTTTCCCACTCTATACAGGATCTTCTACATAGATCCTCCCTCTGAGTGGTTGACAGTGGTAACTGGGCATCATCTAGTTCTTCTGGTCTCACAGTTGTATAGGCTGCAGATCGGATGGTATACCAGTAGCTTGGACTAATTGTTTCCATGAATCTTTGGTTTTCTTCATTGTTCTTTGCTTTGGATGAGGAGAGACCCACTGTTGCATCTAGATGGCCACTTGCAAGCTTTTAAGATCCCAGTTGCTACTCGCCAAAGTAGAATGTGGAACAATGTTTGGTGTAGTATGTTATGCCAATTGAGCTTGATATCCCTTGTGACTACGATCCTGAGCCCACAGGTCCAACTACTTGCTCCCCTCTGGGTAGCTGGCTGTGGTCAAGAAGTGACAACACCCTTGTCCCTTGTCAGCTCTACTACATACCTGGGAAAAATATCCCCTTTTTAAAAAGTTTTTTTTTTTTTCTGTGATTTGGGTAAAAGTTTACAGAGCAAATTCATTTTTCCATACAGCAGTTTATACACATTTTGTTTTATGACATTGACTGTAATTTCCCACAATGTACCAACTCTTTTCCCACTTCCTCCCTGTAGTTACATCTTCCCTATGTCCTTCCCTTCCTTGTACTCCCCCTGCCCCAGATGTCTCCCTGTGCAAACACTGCCCTTCTATTCTCCCATGAATGATTGCTCCAAGGAGTGTATCTACCTGATGTAAATGTTCAGCCCATATGCCTATCTATTGTTTGGCTGGAAGCCACAGGAGTGAGGTTCAGCAACAAAAGCAATGAAGGAAATGATAACACGACTCATAAACAGATTGAGTTCAGCACAAAAAGTTATATGGAACAAAGACACTGGCAAAACCACGAAAAAACACATAACAAAATGATAGCAAGAAATTCATACTAGTCGATAATTATACTGAATATAAATGGATTAAATGTACCACTCAAAATATCCCTTTTAAAACTATTTTCTACATAGTCAAAACCAAAATACAAAACAAAACAAAAAACCCACCAAACTTACTGCTGTCTAGTCGATCCAACTCATAGCGACCCCTCTTTGGGTTTCTGAGGTTTCCAAGGTGGTATCTCTACAGAAGTAGATTTTCCAGTCTACTTCCAGTCTACTGGTGGGTTTGAACCATGAGTCTTCTGGTTAGCAGTCAAATTACTTAAATACTGTGCCACCTGAGCTCCTAAGAAATCTGTAAATCCCCATCTAGCTAGTTGCTCTCTAGGCCTGCCACAGAGCCATCATCCTGGGAGCTCCCTTCACTCTCCTTTGGTTTAGAACAGGGTTTAGACCTTGGCACTACTGGCATGTGGGGTTCGTAATACTTTGTTGTGGGGGACTGTACTGTGCACTGGGGGATGTTTACCAGCATCGTTGGTTTCTACTCACCAGATGTCAGTAACATAGCCTCTAGCTGTGGTAATCAAAAATTATCTTCAGACATTCATAAATGTACTAGGCTGAAGTGTAGGGGGTGGAGGAGAACACAAAATAACCAATTGAGAACTACTGTCTTAGAACCTTGTTTTGGCTGATGCCTTTATTTTGGCAGCCTCCTGAGAAAAGATGCAGATGAGGCATGGTTTTTGAGACTCTACGTGTTTGAAAATGTCTTTATCCTTCCACATACTTGATTGATAGTTTGGTTATAGAATTCTAGATTAGAAATAATTTTCTCTCAAAATCACGAAGGCAAACTTTCACTGTCTTACAATGTCAAGTGATACTATTGAGAAGCCAAATGTCATTCTGACTTCTGAACCCTAGTTTGTGGCCTGCTGAGAAGTTTTTTGTTTTTTTTAATGCCAATTTATTAGAGGTTTATTGCTTAATTTAAAAAGCTGGATGGGTTATTAGATATTTTTTCTAGATTTTATTTATCTTTATTGTTGTTGAAAATATACACAGCAAAACATACACCAACCAATTCAACAGTGTGTGTGGTGTGTGTGTGTATAAAATTCAGTGACTGATTATATACTTCGAGTTGTGTAACCATTCTCATCTTGCTTTTCTAGCTTGTTCCTCTCCTATTAAAATAAACTCACTGATCCCTAAAGTTCCCATCTAATCTTTCAGTTGCTGTTGTCAATTGCATCCTTATAGACAGTTAAAGGAAGAGCAGGAGAAAGGGGTAAAACCCAGTCACTAGTGCTCAGACGGCTCCCTTGTTA
>NW_006921775.1:1085487-1086899 GCF_000298275.1 Orycteropus afer afer
TTTTTTTTTTTTTTAAATCACCATAACCTCATTTTCCTGTCTTCCTCCTGACCCTGGTAACTACTAACGAACTTTAGTCTCTATACACATGCCTTTTCTTGTCTTTTGTAAAAATGAGGTTACACATTATTTGTCCTTTTGTGATTGGCTCAGCACATCTTCAAGCCCCATCCATATTGTAGCATATATAGACCAACACTTTTCCTACTGGCAGAGTAGTATTCCATTGTATATATGTACATTTTGTTCATCCATTCATCTCACTCAGGTTGGACATTCAGGTTGTTTTCTGGGAAGTTTTTAAGACCTTTTCTTGATGCCTAATGCATTAAAATCTCATGGTAAAAGGCCTAAGTGAGGGTCTTTTTCATCCACTATAAAGAACTTTCGTACTCTTTTGACTGGACACTCTTGAATGTTAGCTCTGAGAATGTTTTTATATTATTTGCTTGGTAAGTCCTTTACCTTCCTCTTTTCTGTTTCTCAAAAAAATTGCTGAGACTTAAATCCTGGCATGTCCACTCTCGGTGTCTCAATTTTCTCACCTCTGTAAGGTTGTTCTGTGTATTGAAGGAGTTAAAGCACCTAGAACTAAACCTGACATAAGAGTTCAATAAATGTTACCTACTCTTTATTACACACTGCTTCTATTTTAACTTTGTATTTGTTCCTATTAATTTCCAAGAACTCTTTCCATTTACTAATTTTTTAAAAAAAATTAGACACATTATTTCATGGATGCAATGTTTTCTTTTTTAAATTTTTAATAATCTTCTGTTTACTTCAGTAACCCTCTTTTCCTAGAGTTAGTTCTTTCCCTTTCTTCTTTTCCTTTACCCTTCTCTCTCTTTCTTCCTTTTGCCATTCTGCTATCTCTCTTTCATGATGGAGGCTTCCTTCAAATTTCTGGTAATCCTTGGCTAGCCAGGTACATGGTAGGCTTGTTGACTGGTGAGCTTCCCTGCAGAGTGACCAGGGGAAAGACTTTAATAAATGAGGAGAGACCCTCAACTTTCAGGTCTTCCACTGGAACCAATCAGAATCTTTTGGGATTCATCTAGTTTCTAGCTGAAAATGGAATAAACACCCAGCTCCAGTGTTCTCGGACAAAGCAAACAGAAGTGGCTGGGGATCAAAGCATTTAGTTTGCCAACTTTCACTATATATTCATTTTTAGTATGGTACCTTTTCCTTACCCTCTGTGGAATCTGGTGTGCTTGGGTCAAGAGAATCCATTTCTTCAGAGACTAAGTCTTTCATCTCTTTCTTGGTTAAAACACCTAAATGCTTCATATATAAACTGCCAACCAATCCTGTTTTCAGCGTTTTCCCACATACCCAACCTTCACCAATACCTGGTGCCTCTGAATCTAGACCTTTTCTTGAACTGACATTTAAAAAAAAAAAAAAAA
>NW_006921775.1:1088759-1101015 GCF_000298275.1 Orycteropus afer afer
TTGCATTGTGGTAAACTGTGGTCAATGACATGAGACAAAGTATATGTGAACTGCTGTATGGAAAGTGAATTTGCTCTGTAAATCTTTACCCGAGTCAAAATTAAAAAAAAAAAAAAAGGAAGGATTTATACTCAAAGGGAAAAAGTATTCTGCTGGGTAGATTACTTTGGAGCTTATGGCCTGGACAAACTCTCAAAACCCATGCCAGTACTATCCACATTTCCCAGGAACTATAAAATTCTGGTTTCCACCTACAGCCAGAGTTTACACATGGATCCAGAGGTTTTCATTCTGGTATGTATCTAGTGGCAGGGAATTACAAGGGTAGCTACACTGAAAAATTAACCAAAATTTCCCATTTGCCTTTGCTTAATAGAAAAGACTTTATAGATAAATACAAACTACTCTGGAAAATGATACATTTTTCCAAGCATAACTCAAAATGCATAAACCACAGAAGAGAAACTAGATGACTAGGACCTAAAAATTAAATTCTTATGTGCATCAAAAGACTTCTCCAAAAGAGTCAAAAAAGAACCTATAGATTGGGAAAATACTTGGCAACAACACACTTGTCAAGGGATTTGTCTCTAAAATTTATAGAAAACCTCAACATCAAAAAGACATACAATCCAATCACAGCAGAAAACGGTGTCATGCTTCCTTAAAAAAGCTGGAAACAGAAATACCATTTGATCCAGCAATCCCACTACTAGGAATATATTCCGAAGAGGTGCAACCTGGACACAAACAGCTACATGCACTGTTTATGTTCTGTAAAGTCTGCACATCACTTGCTTCTTCTACTCTTAAATTTTGTAAGAATAGGCTACTTTTAAATGACTGCAAAAACATTTTCAAAACTTTTTAACACGTGCTTATCACTAACTTTAAGCAAACAAACAAATGAATATATGAACAAATGGTATATGAAGCAAGGGCTGGTGCAAAACTGAAGGAAAGAAAAAGAAATGATTCTGAGAAACACTAAAGAATATGCTTGAGTTTCACTAAAGATTATGCTATATGTAATGGCAACACTAGGGTCTTTGGCAGACTTCAGGGAGCAGCTCACCTGGCCAGTTTTCTTGACCATGATGTTGTCACTATGTCTGTCACCAATCCCAAGGACATAAGAAGCTACACAGTAGCCAGCACAGGACAGGGTAAATTCCTCAATAGCTCGGTCCAGGTCATCCCTAAACAAGAGAAAAAGTAGAAGCAACAAGTTTTTCAGCCTCCAAATGTGGGGATGAGACTCAAACTATACTTCTGTGTCCTTCTGAATTATGAGAACTATAGCACACAGCTGCCAAAACCATACGAGCAGAATATATGTATCAGCCAAGGAAGTGAGCATGGCAATAAGAGCAGGATGGCATCAAAGACATCTTTAACTCAGTCATTCACATTCTTGTGTTCTAGGAGCTGCATGTCAGTGGGGGTAGGGGTAAGCTCATGCACAGTAATGAGAGAAGACAACGGGCTTCGTTGGACAATGCTGAGGCTTGGGAACACTTTTGTAAGTTTTGACCTAAGATTAGAATTCCAAGTTTCAGTCTTAAGCATTGCAGTTATAACCATTTAAATCATTGACTTCAATTAGAAGTGAGTAAAACAGACCCTTTAGAAATAAGACTCTATTATCAAATTCTGAAACTGATTCTCACAATTACAAGTCCTTGGATCTTCCCAATGATAAAATTTGAATCTTAGAAGTCTTTAGCCAAAAATACTTGTAGGGCTTTTCCCCTCCCACTGTGAATTCCTTTAATTTCTGCATGTTAGTTTTTAATTTCCAACACTGTTAATTTATAACCATAAATAACACAATTCCAAGCTCTGCCATTTTTAGAGATCACAGTATACAAACTCATTTACTTCTATCAGGTAAAATTAATCTATTCAAAACTTACTGTAATTTATATAGTCACATAATTATAGAAGTTAATATACTTAAAACTTTAATATTTTATTTTAAAAATACTTAAATTCTTAGTAACTTTATATTGCAGGGCTCTAAAATTTGATGTAGAATTCAATGTTAACTATCTGTAAGTCTTTAGGAAAGTGTGCGTCATTTTGATCAAACCTAAAATGAAGCAATAAATAAACAACACTAATATTTTCTCTAAGACACTGCTGATATTTTTGGGAGAATAGTTATTTCTTTAGCTGTCTGTGAAGAACAATGGTAATCAAACAGAATAAACTAACCCAGAATTGTATTCTTTAAGCCAGTTCAGAAGGGCATCTTTGTTGAAGGCTGCGGCGGCTGCCACATTGCTACTGTTCAGCTGAATGTCGGCAATTGTTTCAGAGGTGCTCACAACTTCAATGAGGCCAGAGCGGTCTCCTGTTGCTAAACAGCCATAAGGCAGCATCCTGAAAGGAAAAAAAAAAAAAAGGCATAAAGAGCAATCTGTGTATATTTTCCGTAAAAATGAAATATTTTCTTTAATTTTTAAAGTTTGATTATTATTATTATTGATGCTCTTACCATTACTGTATTATTGCCACATGGAAAATTGTGAGCTTTAGCTTCTGTTAGGGAGTACATCTCTTAGCCAATACATAGGAGTGATTTACCAGAATTCTAATGTGCCAGCTAAATGTATAATTTATTATCTAGTTATTCTGGTGAAACATTCTGTTTGCTGGTATGGGTGCACAGAAACACAATAGATAAAAGCAAGGGTCTTTCTTTTCACTCTAAAGAGTGAGACAGAGAACCACCCTTTGTTGAGTACCTAATAGGTGCCAGGCACCAAACTAAGCATTTTACACACATTATATTGGTTAATGGCAACTCCATCTTTCCAGTCGTTCAAGCCCACAGCCTTAAGGTGATCCTTGACTCTTCTCTTTCTCTTATGTTCAACGTTCAATTTTTACCTTCAGAATGCATCCAGAATCTAAGTATTTCTCCACCTCCACCCTTCCTTCTACAACCACCAAGTCACCATCAATCCTTACCTCATTGATTCAACAGTTTTCTAACAGATCCCCTTGCTGCTTCAGCATCAGTCTGTTCTAAATGCAGCAGCTAACACAATCCACTTAAAATGTACTCATATCATATCACTTGCCTGATTTAAAGTTTTGCAATAACTTCTCATCTCAGTCAACATCTTTGCTATGGCTCATAAGGCCTCATCTAGTCTGGTCCCCCATCATCTCTCCAACCACCCTTCTCTTGCTCGCTTTGTTCCTACTACACACTAGCCTCCTTGCTGGTCCTCAAACATGAGACACAACACTCCCTTACTCCTTTATACATTTTGTTTTCTCAGCTAGGAACATTCTTCCCCAAAATATCTGCATGGCTTCTTTCTTTCTCTCTTTCAAATCTTTGCTGAAATATCAAAGTGGACGCTCAATGAATATTTCTCAATAAGTAAACAAATTTAGCAATAAAATCTCTAAAGTAAGTTCCCAATTCTACAAATGAGGAATTTAAGTACCTTGCTGAAAGTCATACATTAACTAAATTACAGATCTAAGATTTAAAACTAGGTCTGCATGACTTGAATATCATCCTTTTTAACTTAATATTTAGTCTCCAGAGTCACTGATTATGTAACAGTTCTCCCAGGAATTATCTTGTGTGAATGAAAATGGACATGGAGCCTGATTTGGATAAAGAACTGTTGTATGTTTTCCAGTTCACAGTAACTGAATACAGGGTTAAAACAGAGCACCAATGTGACATCAGTTCATCTGCATGCCGATCTCCTGTCTCCTGAGTTGAAGTCTTGCTTCCCCCTCAGTTGAATGATAAACTCTTTGGAGACAGCAACTCTGAGGAGAGGTGACTAAAAATACAGAAAGGGCTTGGAGTCTGTCAGAAAAATGAGAACTGATAATCTCACACATAAGTATACCTGTAAAAACACACTCTGTAGAACAGATTACTAATTAAGATGATCTTTTGCCAAACTGGTTAAGTGATATTTTGCTTTGAATTACACTTATCTGATCCCTAATGAAGATAGAAATATTTTCATATCTCTTTTAGCCATTTTAAGAATTTTTTTTTTTTTGGTAAAATAACTATTCACATGCTCTGCCTATTTTTAGAGTTTTTAACATTTTTTTCTTAGTGATTTCTTATCAGTAAAGGACCAATCTTTGGTCATTTTTGTTGCAAATAATTTCTCTAGTTTTTTAAACTAGAGGAACTCCAACATGGAATGAGATGCCTTGAGAGGTTCAAATAAAGGTCAGGTGACTATAGAAAATGGAATGGGTGGAATTCATATATTCAGTCAATACACACTTAGGTGTGGCTATGTGCCAAGCATTGTGTTAGATGCTGGTGATACAGAAATGAGCAAAAATAGGAGTCCTTGCTCTCACTGAGCTCACAGAGCACAAATGCAAAATGTGCGTGTGACCTCTGTATGAAAGAGAAATGCTATGATGACATGTCAGAAGTTAGAAAGATCTTCCTGAGGAGGAAGGACAATAGGGCTGGAGGAGAGTACAAAGGGGGACACAAAAGCAAGGCAAGAAGGAGAAACAGGAAATGTTGGACACTCATACATGGCCCTACAGACTGTGTAAGAACTTCTATGTTCCTCCGAAAATCACTAAGAAAGTTTCTGAAGGACTTTATGAAAGACAAAGAATCTGAGTGTATATGAGGACATGTGTTGGGGGAGTGTAGGAGTGTGTTAGTTTGTGTAACAATCAGATAAAAGAGGAGAGTTTTATTAAATAGTTTCTAAAATTCCTTCCAACAAATGATAAAAATATTTTATAACTGTATAACCACTTATCTATTACTAGGGAAACTAAGTTGGGAGAAGAATTGTCAAACTACATCTTGGCAGGGTGATATACTAATAATTTGCTTTATACCAAAATTATTAATTCATTTTGCCATTAAAATTTTACCTCAGTAAGAAAGGTAGCTAGCTATGAAGCATGAAAGTTTTTACTAACACTCCTTTTCCTTATCGTGATACAACACATGTGAAGCAAACACCGCCAGGTTAAAGTGCACTCTGGCTCACTTGCAGTCAAACTGGGCACAAGTCCAACAACTTCCTCTTCAAAAGCAAGCAAGGATGAAAGCATTCAATGTCTTGAGGTTGAAAAGCTCACAATGAGAAGGAAAAAAACATCCTTGTCAGAGAGTTTGACAGAAGTCAAGCTGGGGACAAACTCTTAGGGTCCTGACCATCTTATCTGGGTCCCCCTTGCACTCAGTTTCCACACTTCTTATAAAGACATGACAATTTCAGTAGCGTTTACTTTCCTTTCTCAGATTCCTTGACCCAAGGAACAATTTGTTATCTTTCACAGTAAGGCAAGAATTAAAAAATGAAATTCTATAGCAGTGGGACAGATGCCCCATATCCTCACTCAGGACAGGTATGCAGCAGATATTCACTGGTCTTGACTCTTAACACATGCACCCAAGTCTAAGTGGTGCCTTAGCATGCTGCCTCCAAAGGAAGTGTAAATATTTTACCTAAAATGCTTGCTTCATTTCTACCTTCTTCCTTCAACCCTCTAAGGGTACTGACATAAGTATCATTAAATAACTTTTGTACAGGTCTGTTATAAGGGATGTAAACCCCATTAATTAGAGGTTGTCACAATGAAGAGAACGCTCAAAAAATTGATACCACATGGGTTCGTGTGTGTGTGTGTAGGGCTGTAAAACTACCAAAGGCCAGACAGATTTCTATGTAGACAACCTATCAGCTTTGACACAAAAGACTGAGTACCTACTATTGACCAAAGGAAGTCAGAATGTCCTAAAATATTGATGGCTTAACAAATGTTCTTATTTGAAATGAAAGATACCATAAGACTATTATGAGACATCAGTGAACATGAGCAATATGTATTTTTGCTCATGCCAATATCACACTATTAGAGATACTAAAATATTCTGATCTTATCAGTCAAGTGTACAAGGTACCTGAAGATTTGGAATTGAATTTAAAAGAGTGTGTGCTATGTGACCCAGTTTAACCCGAACAGCTGGCCAAAGGAAAAAGAAACACAATAGGAACATTGGAGCACATATATTTATAGAAACAATGAAAAAGGTTTGGTGAGAAAAGGTGTTAGTTTAAAAATGAACTAAAAAAAATTAAAGTCCTGCATTTTTTTTTTAAGCATGAGGGTCAGAGTACAAAAAGTCAGCAAAGATTCCGCTGGATAGACAAGTTCCTTTTTCTTATTAGACACACAATGCTTCTCATCAGACAGACACCAGGTTTATTTCTAGCACTCCCACATGTGCCTGCCTCCCTTTGCCTGAGGTCACAATGAACTTCATTTGATGCTAAATGTGCTTTATATTTGGATAAAATGGATAGAATCAAAACTAAGAGCAAAGAATCTGGTTGAGGCTTTCAATTAGGCTGATGCAACTAAGAAAACCAGGGAAAAATCTTTAGCTCAGCCTTTTAAACTAAAAAGAACTCATCACATGGCCTGAATCTGTTCTTAGCAGAGGGCTCACTGTGCAGTTTATGTGCTACCTTGGAAAGAACCAATGAGTTACTACCCTAGCCTTAAGTTTCCTGCCCCCACACCTCTTTTATGGGATCAATCAAGTAAAAACGTTTTCTTGGAGATTTACTTAATATGAAGGGTTAACAAATATTTGCTGGAAAGGGAGAGATAGTAAATATTTTAGGCATTGGAGACTATTAGGTCACCACTCAACTCTGAAGTTGTAGCACAAAAGCAGCATAAACAAACAAACAAACAAAAAACAAATGGATATGGCTGTGTGCCAAAAAAAACTCTATTTACAAAAAAAAACAGACAGTCCGGACCCCACTGAGTTTACGGTTCTTAGGCAAAATGTTTCTTACAATGACCTGTTTCTTTTATCTAAGCTGTATTCCTTGTGAGCGGTGAACCAAAAAACTTGCTACCTATTCAAAACTACTATTTCTGTTTTTATGCAGCTCTAATTAGAAGTGCAGGAGTCCTTGTGTGGCACAATTAAGCACTTGAAAGTAGCCAAACTGTTGGGGGCTTGAACCAACCCAGAGTCTCCTTGGAAAACAGGCCTGGTGATCTGATTCTGAAGAGTCATAGCCTTGCAAACTCTGTGGAGCAGCCTTACTCTGCACACATGCGGTTGCCATATGAGTTGAAATTCATTCACCAGCAACTATTTCCATTAATTAGAAGTATTTCCTAATTTAGAGGCAAAAATCTATAATCAATAGTGTCCACAGGGTACTTATTAAACTAAACACAATCTCTCTTCCTATTCCAATCATAGCTACAAGACCCATGAAAGGAATCATATCCACAGCATAACATTTTTTCTATCTAAACATCATTGACCGAAGAAGAGTTGATGCTTTTGAGTTGTGGCGCTGGCGAAGAATGCTGAAAGTACCATGGACTGCTAAAAGAACTAACAGATCTGTCCTGGAGGAAGTGCAGCCAGAATGCTCCTTGGAAGCAAGAATGGCCAGACTTTGTCTCACCTATTTTGGTCATGTTGTAAGAAGGGACCATTCCCTGGAGAAGGATGTCATGCTTGGTAGGGTGGAGGGTCGAAGAAAGAAGGGGAGGCTTTCAACGAGATGGATTGACACGGTGGCTTTAATGATGGGCTCAAGTATAGCAGGGATTGTGGGGCTGGCACGGGATCGGGCAGTGTTTCGTTCTGCTGTACATGGGGTCGCTATGAGTCAGAAACAACTCGACGGCACTTAACAACAACAACAACAAAACATCACTGGAAAAGTTTATACTGGATGAATCTGAGACTGGAAAATTCTTCAAAAAACAGATAAAAGGAATCAATAGAAAATTAGGCATGTTGGGCACCAAAATATTTAATAAACAGAGTTATCAAGTATGTCTAATTACAATTGTTTTCTCACTTAGGTAGATAAAATAACAGAAATAATGTTAATTTTAGGGTCTGACAGACTTGTATATAATTCTGCACTACCATTTAATATTTTTGTAATCTTTCACAAATAGCTTAAAATTTTGAGTCTTAAGTTTCTCTTCCGATAAAAAAAAAGAAATGCAAAGTTAAAGTTAATCATAAGTACAACTGTTTCCAGCAACCTTGTGGACTAAGTAGCTATGGACAGTAAAACATCTAGGAACAGATAAATAAGTCAGAAAAGTGTTTATAAATAGTTATGGCTTAAAAAGAAAATAGGAGACCTCTGGGCTCCAGAAATATGGAAATTTTTCATAGTGTGGCTCAAGAAGTTATTGGACTTGGCTGATGTTTTAATATCCAGCAGAAAAGAGGCATAGTCTTGGGCCCATGAGGGGCAGGGTCTGAATCTGACATGCTACAAAGCTAGGCCTCTGGAAGAGCTGCCAAGTGTATGAAAAGGCAACAAGAAAATTTCTGCTTCTTGATCAGAGGATGTGACATGAAGGTTTGCCACATATCTTGGGCATTTAGTAGTTCAGGGAAAAAGGTTTAATGAAGTTACAAAAACAAGCCTTGCCATACTCTCTTTTAAGATCTAAATATAAACTACCCATGAGGTGTAAGAAAGCCTGAAGGCAAAGGGTTAATATTAAAACTAGTTAAATGTGTGTGTGTGTGTGTGTGTGTGCACGCGCGCAGATCCTAGGCAACCGCACAGATAAAATGCATTCATTATTTAGGGATCCTTCAATATCCCAGCACAGGATTCTCATAAAAAAACATAATCTCCACCAATAATGACAAAACCAAACATTATTAACTATATAGGCAAGTGAATATTAAGCAGATAAACATAAAATGGGAAACAAAAGTACAATTATTTTTCTTAACAAAAGGCACATTCAAACAAAACAGGAAAAAAATACAATACTTTGATACACAGACGTTTATTAGATATAACATTAAAGAGATAATGAACTGAAAGAACAAAAGAAACTACTAAGAATAATGCAGAGAGTTAGGCAATGAGGAAAATAGGTCAAGAGACATGGAGAACAGAAAAAAAAGTCCAACATAATTAGGAATACCATCTGACCCAGTAATTCCATTACTAGGTATATATCCTAAAGTAATGACAGCCAAGACAAGAACAGATATATGCACACCCATGTTCACTGCAGCACTATTTACAACAGCAGAAAGATGGAAACAACCTATGTGCCCACCAACAGAAGAATGGATAACCAAACTATGGTACATACACACAATGGAATACTATGGAACACTAAGGAATAGTGCAGAATCTGCAAAACTTGGCATTACATGGATGAACTTGGAGGACATTATGCTGAGTGAAATAAGTCAAACACAGAAGGACATAGTGTTAAAGTTCATTATTGTAAAAAGTGAAGGAAAGGTTTATCTATGGAAGGAAACTTTCTTTGTTGGTTACTAGGGGAGGGAGTGGAGGGAAGGGAACATTGCAAAAAAAAAAAAATGCACTGACCCATGTCACTTCAGTTTTGTGTATTTCACTGAAATTATATTTCAATAAAATGCATTAAAAAAAATAAAAAAGAGTCCAACATACATCTACGGAGTTGCAGAAGAAGAGTACAAGAGTGGAAATGCAATAGTGACTAACTAGACAAATTTTGTAAAACTGAAAGATGTTGACTTCTTTGACTGACAAGGCATGAAGGGACTGGAGAAGGAAAGGGTAAATAAAAAAAAATCCAGAGATGAATTGCAGCAAAACTGAAAAACAGCAGAGGCAGAGAAATTTTTGTTCCATTATCAGGAGGAAAAAGATCACTTATACTTTCAAAGTATAATAATTAGACTGACAGCAGACTTCTTGAAAATAACAAGAAAGGCTGGAAAACAATGGAATAATGTCTTCAAGATTTCCAGGGAAAGCAACTATCAATTTAGATCTTAAAACTCGTTATACCCATGACCTCTGAAAATCCATTTCTCCATAAAAAAGCAACAACACTGGCAAAAATTGACAGTACCAGTATTTCAGAACCCTAGAAATAAAACAAATGCAATCTGGGTAATGTTTATTAAAAGAAACATGGCTGAATCTTGGAAAGAACAGTGAACTCTGTATCCTCTTATTCCCAGTTGTGTGACAACAATGAAAACCAACAGCCCACAATCACAGTGAAGACAGGCAGCCTGGCAGCCAATGGAGAGGACAACATGAGGTTAGAATTCCTTCCAAGCCCCACCGCCACAAGATTTTCATTATTTGACCCCTATAGTAAGCCACAGAAGATCCCATTCACAAAGCTTTATTTATTTGATTTGATTCTGACCTCAAATAGTATGCACAACCTTTTTCTGGGGGCATGTGTCAGAAGGTGGAGGGAGAAATAAATCAGGGGCAACTGTTTAAGATCTCAGCTGACTGAGGCAGTGGATAACAGTTGGAGCAAACAAAGGGCTAACCAAAAAGCTGAAAAAGAAAAACTGGAAAAAGAGATGTCCACAGGGGGTGCTGAGAAGCTTGAAGATATTGCTCAGAATCTAGAAAGCTATGTGCACACACAGGGTTGTGAGCATGCCCAGGGAAGAACTCTGAAATCCCTACCCTGTAACTTCTAGCTGACTGATGCTTTAAGCAAACAGGACGTTAAGTCTAAGGTAAAGCTGCCCACTGTCTGGCTGAGTGCTGTAGATGTGCCCCAGTATGTACATAGCGCCTTTCAGCAAAGATTAAAAGAATTATGAGTTTAAGCAAAGACTTAATTGGCCCCATACAATAAGGAATATATATTTTACATAATAGTTCAACAAAGTCATTAAACAAATAATAACTACAAACAGCAACAACAAAAACCCTTGAAAAGGAGGAATTGAATTTTTGAAATTACCATATTATTTAAAGAGCTCAATTTTCAGCAAAAGAAAAAATTATTAAAAACGTACAAAAAAACAGGAAAACATAGTCCATACAGGGAGTGGAGAGGGAGAGTTACTCAGTAGAAACATTCCTTGGCTTGGAATCAGCTTTTACAAATACGTTCAGAGAACAGAAGGAAACATATTTAAAGAATAAAAGGTAAGTGTGAGAATGGTGTATTACCAAATAGAGAGTACCAATAGATATAAATTATGAAAATGAACCAAGTAGAAATTCTGGAATTGAAAAGTACAATAACAACAACACAGGAACACAGTAGCAGATTTGAACAGGCAGAAGAAAAAATTCAGCAACTTGAACATAGGTAAACAAAGAATAAACAGCCTGAAGAACAAAGGAAAATGAAGGAAAAAGAACAGAGCCTTAGTGACCTGTGTGATACCATCAAGCATAAAAATATACATATAATGGAAGTCCTAGAAGGAGAGGAAGAAGAGATGTGGCAGAAAAATATTTGGAAAAATGGCTGAAAACTTTCCAAATTTGATGAAAAACAGTAATCTACGTATCTAAGAGACTCAACAAATACAAAGTGGGATTAACTCCAAGTACGATTAGACACATCCTAATCAAACTGTTAAAAGCCAAAGATAAAGCGAGACTCTTGAAAGCAGTAAGACGGAAGCTAGATATTTTTTGCAAGGGCTCCCAATAAGATTAATAATAGATTTCTCATCAGAAACCATGGAGGCAAGGAACAGTGGGATGAAATACTAAAAATGGTATTGTTGTTGTTGTTATGTGCTATCGAGTCAGACCTGACTCATGGCGACCCCTCCTTGGGTTTCCGAGGTGGTATCACTACGGAAGGAGATTGCCCAACCTGCCCTCTGAGGAGTGTCTGGTGGGTTTGAACTGCCAGCCTTCTGGTTAGCAGTCAAGTGCCAAAACCTGTCGAAATATAACTCAATATCTGAAAAACAATCCTTCAAAACTGAAGGAGACATTGAAACATTCCCAGAAAAGCAAAAACTGAAAGAAGTTGTTGCTAGCACACCTGCTCTACAAGAAATACTGAATGAAGTACTTCAGGCTAAAATGAAAGGACATCAGACAGTAACTTAAATCCATAAAGTAATAAAGAGTACCAGTAAAGGTAATTATAACACCATCCTCACTTCTCAGGAGCATTCTGACTATACTTCTTTCAAGACAGATTTTGTTCTTTCTTTTGGCAATCCATAAAAAAACCCAAAAAACCAAACTCGCTGCTTTCAAGTCAATCCTGACTCATAGCGACCCTTCCTTGGGTTTCCGAGGTGGTATCTCTACAGAAGTAGACTGCCCAATCTTCCTTCCAAGGAGTGGATGGTGGGTTTGAACCACCAGCCTTCTGGCTAGCAGTCAAAAGCTTCAGGCACTATGCCATAGTATATTTAATATTCTTTGCCAACACCATAATTTGAAGGCATCAATTTTTTAGGCATCTTCCTTAT
>NW_006921775.1:1102405-1109160 GCF_000298275.1 Orycteropus afer afer
ATTTATTGTGGATCCATGTAAAATGAAATCTTTAACAACTTCAATATTTTCTCTGTTTTTCACGATGTTGCTTACTGGTCCAGCTGAGATGATTTTTGTTAAAATGTTAATTTTAACTCCCAGGGTAACAAATAAGAAACAGATACAATAATGAAGAACAGAGAAACAAACAACAAAAAAAGATATATAGTATACAGAAATCAAATAGCAAAATGGTACATTTAAATCCCAATTACATTAAATGTAGTAATCACATTAAATGTAAATTGGTTAAACATCTTAGTTGAAAGGCAGAGATTGGCAAAATGTATAAAACAGTAGGGATGGGGGGAACATTCCTAGCTAGGCTAGGGGGAAAAAAAAAAAAGAAAGAGAAGAAACCAGATTATTAGTGGTTACCAGTGGTACGAGGGCGGGGGAAAGGGGAAGCTTTTGTTTGCGGGGCATTGAGTTTGTGCTAATGGTGCTGAAGTGAACTACTTGGTATGGCTTTTCTAGCCATGGTCTTTAGGATTCCCACCAGATTACTGGGTGGGACCATGCAAATAAAGTGTATGGAACTCTAAGGTTGGGACTGGTTAGCTTTGTCATTCTGCCAGGCGTAAAATGAGCCTTCCTAGAGGTACAAATGGAAGGAAGATTGGGCAATCTACTTCTGTAGAGATGTTGTTGTTGTTATGTGCCATCAGGTCAGACCCAACTCATAGCGACTTTTCCTTAGGTTTCCAAGGTGGTATCACTATGGTAGTAGATTGCTCAACCTTCCATCTGAGGAGTGGCTGGTGGGTTTGAACCTCCAGCTTTCTGGTTAGAAGTCAAGTGCCTTAGGAACTACGTTACCAGAGCTCCCTCCGCAGAGAACCACCTTGGAAACCCAGGGAGGGGTTGCTATGAGTTGAGCTGAATTGACTCGATGGCAGTGAGAGTTAAGTGAGAAGTAGAAAGGGGGAACTCACTACCATCAAGAGAGAAGAGGTGGAGTTGGAGTGGACTGCATCCTTGGATCCAAGATCCCTGTGCTGGACCTCCTTGGCAGAGATACCCCAGCAGAGATGCCTGACTGAAAGATGGTGGCAGTGGAACCAAGAAGCACGAGACAGAGCTGGTGGGACTGCCTGGCTCACAGAGCGACAAAGCTGAGAGCCTCTGGCCAGGAGGCTTGTTGGCGGAGTGAGGTACATGTAGGTGTACCTATTAGCAGAGCTGTAAGAGCTTTGTAACACTTGCCTGAGCAGGGCAGATGTCAGGCTGAGAGGCCAAGAGCCAGGGAGACATGCAGAGGTAAGACTGTTCTGATCAAAGAATTATATCCTGAGCATGTTCTTGAACTTAAATGGTAGCCTGTTACTTCCCTAATAAACTCCATAATCTTGAGTATTGTCTGTTCTGTGTGGCCATTGCAACAAATTATCAAACCCAGCAGATAAGTATTGAGTACCATGGGAGGGACAGTTGATGTCTGAACTGGGAAAAAGACTGGAGGGTGGTAGCATGTCTGGCCTCATGGGAATAAGTCTTGGGCTGTTGATGGTGACTCTTTTCCCCTTTGTGAGGTTGGAGGGGGTCAGAAGATGCTGCCTCTATGGCCTTTTTGCAAATATTTTGGAAAAGGATAGCAATAATAGTAGTATAGCATGAAAAATATCATTGAAGTCCCTGAGCTGTAAATGTGGAAGTTGTTATGTTACTGAATGTCTTATTGTGCATGTTTTCACCACAATAAAGGTGAAAAAATAAAAAAGTATAAAAGAATGGAAAAGGATATATACCATGCAAATAGTGATCAAAGAGAACTAGAGTGGCTATACTAATATCAGAAAAATAGACTTTAAGACAAAAATTGTTACTAGAAACAAAGGAAGGCATTTTATCAGAACAAAATATTTAATCAAGAAGATATAACAATTATAAATTATATATACATCTCCCAAACGACAGAGTACCAAAATATACAAAGCAAAACTGACAGAATTGAAGGGAGAAATAGACAATTCAAAAATAATAGCGAGAGATATCAATATCTACCTTTCAATGTAAGATAAAACAAATAGACAGTTGACCAACAAGGAAAAAGAATACTTAAACAACACTATAAACCAACCATACCCAATAGAAATCTATAGAACATCTTTCCAGTAACAGTTGAAGACACATTCTCCTTATGTGCACAAGGAATATTCTCCAGGATAGACTGTACCTTGGGAGCTCTGGTGGCCTAGTGCCTAAGGCATTTGACTGCTAATCAGACGGCTGGTGGTTGAAACCCACCAGCCACTCCTTGGAAGGAAAGTTGGGCAATCTACTTCCGTCATGATACCACCTCGGAAACCCAAGGAGGGCTCACTATCAGTCTGACCTGAGTCGATGGCAGTTGAGTTTTTTTTTTGTTTTTTTTTTGGTTTAGACTATATCATAGACCATAAAACAACACTCAATAAATGAAAGAAAACAAAACAATACAAAGTGTATGTTCTTACCATAATGGAATGAAATTGGAAATCAGTAACATATTAATTTAGGAAACTCACAAATATGAAACAATACACTTTTAAATAACCAATGGGTCAAAGAAAAAAAATCACAAGTGAAATTAGGAAATACTTGAATGAAAACAAAACAAACATATAAAGAAAATTATGGGATGTAGTGATAGCTGTGCTTGTAAGGAAATTTATAGCAAAGCAATTACATTACAAAAGAAAGATTTCAAATTAATAACCTAAACTTTCACCTTAAGGAATTAGAAAAAGAGTAAACTAAACCAAAAGCAAGCAAAGAAGGAACAAAGATTATAGTGGAAATAAATAAAATAGAAAAACATTAGAGAATCATCCCCAAAATTTGTTATTAGAAAAGATTAACAAAATTGACAATTAATATGTAAAAATAAAAGGGCTATAAAGGATAAAATAAAAAAGCTATAAAGTTTATAGCTATAAACTATAAATAATTACATACAAGAAACATTAGATAATCTAAGCTAACTGAAAGGAGCTCTCGTGGTGTAGTGGGTAAGGTATTAGGCCGCTAGCCAGAAGGTCTGTGGTTCAAGTCTAACAGCTGCTCCAGTGGAAGATGAGGCAATCTACTTCTGTGAAGATTCACAGCCTTGGAAACACAATGGGATTGCTGTGAGTCGAATGGACTTGATGGCAGTGAGTTTGTTTTTTTTTTAAGCTAAGTGAGAACAGGAACAGGTTGTTCTCTGGTCTTGCCATGACAACCACTACATTCTTCCCCTAGAGCATTGCAGTGTAGTAAATTACACAGTGTGGCTTTTCTAGCCATAAGTCTTTGTAAACTCGGTGGTGGAATTTGCTGTAAGCAACTGAGTAGTTCCTGATTGTTAAAATTATCCACCTGGAGTATTTCTGTTGGGAGCAGCACAAAGTAATTTTCTGGGAAGTTCGTTCTCTCTCAGGTGTATAGAATTCTGATGTTGGGATTGATTAGTTTAGCTATCTGCCAGGCTCAAAAGGAGCTCTGCTAGAGGCAGAAGGAATCTCTCTGACTGCTGCCTAAGAAAGATGTGCTGCTGAGAGAAATGTGCTCCTGAGAGATATGAGAGACACAATGCTGAGAGAGACGCAAGAGACACACACTACTGTGAGAGTGATGTGCTACTGAAACTGCCAGCTGCTGAGTGAGATGGCCAGCTGCAAGAGACTGAGTGTATTTCTGAACTTGAATTGTAGTCTGGTGCTTCCCTAATAAACCCCATAATCTGTAAGTTCTCTGTGGCCACTGCAGTGAATTATCGAACCCAGCAGAGAGGTGATGGGTGCTGTGGGAGGAACGGTTGGTGAAAGGGCTGGAGGGAGGCAGCATGCCTGGTCTCACAGGAACAGGCCTTGGGCTACTACTGACAGTGATTCTGTCTTCCTCTTGAAGGGTTAGAGGAGGTCAGAAGATGTGGCTTCCTTGCTCCTTTGGAAGCATCTTCCAAATTATAGGTTGTAATGTGCCCCTGTTGTCTGTCCGGGTCTATTGTACATTAGATGAAAAATAAATTTACTAGAAATCTCACCGAAGATCCAGACCAGCTTCTTTCCAGAGTAAATCCATCAAGCGCAGCATTTGAAGTGTCAACATATCCTGTCGTAAATCTAAGAGAAAAAAAATGTTTTGATATAAATGCTTTCCATTTTATCCCTAATACTGCATTAACTCAAATTTTGCTTAAATTAGCCTGGATTAACTAAAACCATTGACAAATACTTTATAAATTTTTTTCAATATTTTAACATTTATTATAATCACCATAATCAAATATTAGGCTGGTGGGTTGGCATGCCCTTGTAACAGTATTTCAAAAAGTAAGTAAAAAAAAAAAAAAAATTATTTCTTACCATGTGTAGCTACTGAAAACTAGAAAAACTCACTGCTGTTGAGTTGATTTCAACCGATAGCGATCCTACAGCTACTGCAGCTGGTGTAATATTATTTGTATTACAGTACCCATTATTCATATTGCTAATTATTTCTTCCTTTGCTTTTAAGGATATATAAAAAGTTCTTAAGAATTATATGAAGTCATTGCATCATAGTTCAAAAACCACATGTAATAATTGATTTTATTTATCATCATCATTTCGAAGAGTAATTTCCCGGTAACAGAAGTGTGAAAGTAGTGGCATACATGTAATGACATTTGTATGGTCAAGTGATTAATTATCTAGCAGTCTAGCAAAACACTTTAATTTTTTTTTTTAAGAAGATATAATACACACTACTTAAGCACATTTACTTATGCTATCTTACTTAATTCCTTTTAATAACTGTACTATGGAATCTGGCTCTGTAAAAGCCTTAGTACTTACCATCACCATTTTTAAAAATTACTCCAACTGAATCCTCACCAAATACCTTATTGTTGTACACCAGCCACAAAGGTTTCATCTTGGAATCCATGTATTTGCACTTTTCAACACTGAAATCAAACAAGGAGAAAGTTAGTTGACTTCAATTTAAATATATGGCAAAATTGTCATTTTACCCTGCGATACTAGGCTTGGGAAAAACCCTTAATTGTTCCTA
Source organism: Orycteropus afer afer (assembly GCF_000298275.1). Lineage (NCBI taxonomy): Eukaryota > Metazoa > Chordata > Mammalia > Tubulidentata > Orycteropodidae > Orycteropus > Orycteropus afer. The sequence goes on from NW_006921775.1 coordinate 1,107,443, forward strand.
TAAAGTCTCCAAGAAGTCAAAGCTAGACCCTTTGTTCCTGGTAGAAAGTAACTATGGTTGACATGCACTGAAGCCAGATGGGCAGGACCAAAAACCCCGAATCCGTCCTTCTCATTACTTTCACTAAAAATTCCTCCTCTCTTTATGCTTCTTTAACTTTGTATTATTATATTTAGTGAATTAAAAAAAAATCTGAACGTATAAGTTGATTAGTATTTTGAGATCAATCTTGATTTCTTAGAGAGAAAATGTGAAAACTAGTATTATGAGAATGCACATTATTACTTCCGTAGGGAATGAGAAAGTGAGAAATAAGTTTGCTGTAAATTTATTTGAGATCTCATTTTCAAATAGGAAAATCAACTACTAAATAATTTAATATGGTTTTCAACATTATGCTTTTTTGTGATCTCTACACTCTAGGAAACCAATAATATAGAAAATTTAATTATACACAATTAAAAGGAAATTAACTGCAGAGGTAAATTAACCTGGTAGGGATGCACTCTACTGAACACAAGCACAGTCTTTGAGGTCTTTAAGATTTTCCCTCTTATGTTACACTTAATGGGGCTGACAGGTGGCCCTACTGCTCCAGAAGATAGTGAATTGGAAGTCCTTTCTGCATCACTGTTTTCATGAGAGATTCACTGAGCACAGCAGAGACACTTACTAGAGTTCTGAGAGGATGACACATGGGTTCAGAGGTGACTGCAGGTCTGAGAGGGCTTCTCGGTAAGCATTCTGTTTTAAACAGGTGTGCATGGCCTCTTTCCCTTTGGCTCTATTTAGCTTCATCGCATTCAGTTTGATTAAACTATTTAAAGTTTTTAACTTATTAAGTGCTTCAACCTGAAAAACAAGTTTCCCCAACCCCAAAATTAATTTGTTGTTAAAAATAATATAAAGTAATATAGTGTCATGTGATAATATTAAGCAATAACCACCCTCCTCCAATATAAGCAGGCGGACACAAACACACAATCTAGCTAAAATAAAACAGTTCTTTGGTGGATGGCAACCATTTTACATACAGTATAAAAAACTTATTTTTTATCATTTGTGGCTCACAACACTATTTTTCAGACTTTAACCCTTTTCTTAAATGAAATCTTATATATGACAGAAAAGGAAACAGAGATTGTAGATATTTAAGAAATATGCTGCAAACTTCTCAGAACTCTGTAGCTTACTCAGTAACAGAATTTGCAAAATGGTAATCTAAACCATTCTATTAGACTTTCTCTGTAAGAAGGAAAGCTATGTAGAGGTAATCTGAGGGATCCCAACATTCAACCTGACCACTTCTTGTCATCACACTTGTATGCCATCTTCTCAGTATATTCTCCTCCCATTCATAGCAATTGTAACTGATTGCTGTATAATAAAATAAAATAAATGTGAATACATACAAAGTATGTGTTGTCAAAGTCTAAATTACTACTTGTTCACTTCTGAAGATCCTATTTTTAAAATGAGTTAACTTCAGTTATCTACACTGATGAGGGAAAATATGAAAGCCAAAAATGTATATAAATAGTACAAGGTTAATCAACAATGACCAACTGAATCAAAACCATTATGTTTTGACTTATTATTTGACTTTCCATGTCGTATTATAGGAGCTCTGGTAGCATAGTGCCTAAGGCACTTGACTGCCAACCAGAAGGCTGGCAGTTCAAACCCACCAGCCACTCCTCAGAAGGAAGGTTGGGCAA
>NW_006921775.1:1109375-1114661 GCF_000298275.1 Orycteropus afer afer
TGCCTGCTAACCAGACGGCTGGCGGTTCAAACCCACCAGCCACTCCTCGGAAGGAAGGTTGGGCAATCCTACTTCCATAGTGATAATGCCTCGGAAACTCAAGGAGGGGTCGCTATGAGTCGGGGCCAACTCGACGGCACATAACAACAACAACAACAACATACTAATATAGAGGAGCCTTGGTGGCACCGTGGTTAAGCTCTCAGCTGCTATTAGTCAATAGTTTCATTAGCTGCTCCATGGGAAAAAGATGTGGCAGAAAGACAGCGCTGTCTGCTCCTATAAAGATTTAGCCTTGGAAACCCTATAGGGCAGTCCTACTCTGTCCCATAGGTCATTATAAGTTGGAATCCACTTGACAGCAATGGAGGTTATTTTATTTTTTTAAAAAAATATATAAATATAACAAACATGCCTTGAATTTCCATGAACAGGAAATGTGCTTTACACAGTGTTTTCATTTAGAATTCTGTGTCTTTGCAAGGAAACCACTAAGACTTTGTAGGGAGGTAAATTCAAGCATGTAGTTTCTACAGACAGGCTGAGCCTCACTCACAGGCAACTGTGAAGGTTCTATGTAGCTTGATGACAAAATTGAGATGGCCGAGGCTTGCCAAGTTAGCCATCTGTAGAAACCACAGACACTCCACCTCCAAACAATTACAGGAGCTGTATAAACACTGGTGACAAGAGAATGAAAAGAAAACTGGGCTATGCAACAGAAACTTTTTGAAGTATTTCAAATTTGAATTTCTACCATGTCTGTATAGCTGGGGAATTTTCATACCCATCTCTAATTGTGTTGATAACCATTTTCTGGGCCGTGTCCTGAATTCCCTCATGGCCATAAGTTGAAATTTTTAAGTGTTTCAACACTCTTTTTATAGATTCACAGTGGCAACAAAAACTGCCATGTAAAAATACAGTGTTCTTGCTATTCATCCATCAGAAAAGTAAGAAAAATTTGCTCATAAATACATCACCCCTCTAGTATAATAAAAGTCAAGCTGCAGTGCTCAGAAAACCCAAATTAATGTCCAGTGTGATTGGATCACATGAGTGCTAGAGTGAGTTGTCACATAATGAAGCTAGACAAGTAAGGACTTTGTCAAGTGGGTCTTATAGGCCTTGGCAGAGTTGGAGCCTTTATTCTCAGCGCAGTGAAAACTTATTGCTGGGATTTAAAGCAGGGAAATGGCATAATCCAATATACATTTTTAAAACACTACTTTATCTAAAATCACACTGATTAAGGGTATGAGTCGGGTCCGACTCAAAGGCACATAACAACAACAACAACAACAAGGGTAGGAATGCACAGCCTACTAATGTAATTGCTGTAAGCTGTACACCTGTAAAAAGTTGAAATCGCAAAAGTTGTGTGATAGATATATGTACAACAACAACATACACAACGAGTAGCTGAAGAGGCTGCTTATGCACAACCAAATACTTTGTGGGATTTGGTTCCTTAGTTTGGAGGTTTAGGGTCATAGTTTCAAGGGACATCTCAGTAAAATGGTCTAATAACGTGTTTAGTGCTGCTGTTTTACCTCCTAGTTCACTGCATAATGCCTGGGGTCTTAAAAGTTTGCAAGTGGCCATTCAAATACAACTGGTTTCTAGTCACATGCAGCAAGAGTCAGGAATAGGAGTATATGGAATGTGAAGCTAATTGCCTCCACAAACGACTGCCTCCTCCGTCATGAGAACAGAAGAACTAGATGGTGCCCAGTTAACATTATCGAACATTTTGATCCAAGATTCTATAGAAGATTCCTCATCCATAAGGGGGAAAGGTAGAAAACAATTTCAAATTCTCATGGGCTCTAGACTGTTGGAGTCATGGAGGTTGTATGAACCCCTGAAACTACAGCCCTGAGATAATCTTTAAACCTTAAATGGAAAATACCCCTGAAGTCTTCTGAAAACCAAAAAATAGTCTTCTTAACTGGTAAAGAATGTCTGACTTGAACATTATGCTCTTTTAAGAACTATCTATGGGGTCAAACTGACAACAGCAACACAAAAGATTAGTTAGGAACCTTAGGGGTCAGTGAGCTTATGTTAATAGGGGAGGAAGAACTCAGAAAAGGAAGGTGTGAAGTATAATCAATGTCACTGAACTGTACATATAGAAACTGTTGAGCCAGTGTATGTTTTGCAGTATGTATTGTCAACAACAACAACAACAAAATAATATATAAAAAAAGATTACCTTATCTTCTGTGAGGAGCTCTGGTGGCATAGTGCCTAAGGCATTTGACTGCTAACCAGAAGGCTGGCAGTTCAGACCTACCAGCCACTTCTTGGAAAGAAGAGTGGGCAATCTACTTCCACAGAGATACCGCCTCGGAAACCCAAGGAGGGGTTGCTATGAGTCGGATTCGACTCAATGGCAGTGAGTTTGGTTTGGTTCTGGTTTCATCTTCTGTGTACAGAATATGAAGAATGGCCACAAGGAGTGTAATTAAGAGGTTGATGAAGAAGTTTGGGTGAGAGAGAATAAATTAGCTTACTATCCTATGGGGCAGTTCTACTCAGTCCTATAGGGTCAGTAAGAGTTGGAATCGACTTGACAGTAATGGGTTGGTTTTGGAAACAGGCAAATTCTATTATGATTCTACTGTATTAAAATAGAAAGTAGAAGCAATCTTGAGTATTGATTTTCAGATAGCATTCTGTTAATGTTCTATTAATTTGTTGAAACTTCATTTCTTCACTTAAATTCTAAGAAAAGTATTTATTAGTAAGGTTCAGTTACTGAAACCACTAAGAAATAATGTGAAGACAGTAAAAAGTAAAAAAAAAATATATTTTTCCCAACCTACAGATTGGGAAAAAATATTTGGCAATGACATATCCCAAAAGGGACTGTTTTGGTTACTTACTGCCTCTCTGACAGGAAATATACCACAAATGGGATGGCCTTAACAAACAGGAGTTTATTCTTAAAATTTGAAAGCTTTAAGTCCAAATTCAAAGTGCCAGGCTCTAGGGGCTGGGTAAAAGCCCCTCAACCTTGGGGTCTAGCTCTGCCTCCTGCTCCCGGCCCACTAGAGCTAGAGGCATTTCTTCACTTAGACAGCTTCTGGCTGCTGAGGCTAAGAAGCCCCAAGGTTGACAAGTAAAAAGGCACAGTCCCAATGTTACCAAATCACAGGGCAGGCCATTAACTTAAGTCCATTGTAAGTCCCAAGGTCAGCAGAGCATAGCAGGCTGCTGAGCAACAACACAGCTACATGCAGGGTCCAAGCATGCCATAAACTAGAGACCATTCCCAAGGCTTCTCCTTATATACAGGAAGCAGACCACATCCCAAAGGCTGCTTGTGATAGATCCCACCATGGAGCTGATTACCAGTCTCATCATGAGGAATAACTACCACCAGCTGCCCGGCCACTCAACCAGACCCAGCCAAGTTGACACACAAACATAACTACCACAGGGACTTATCTCTAAAATTTATAGAAAACTTCAACATCTCAACATCAAAAGGACAAACAATCTAATTCAATTAAAAAACGGGGTATGCACCGACACTTCACCAAAGAAGATATTCAGGTAGCCAACAAACACTTGAAGAAATGCTCGTAATCACTAGCCCTTAGAGAGAGGCAAATAGAAACAATGAGGTATCGTCACACCCCAGCAATAACAGCAAAGTTCATCAAGAGAGAAAACAAATGCTGGAGAGGGTGTGAAGAGATTGGAATTCTTGTACACTGCTGGTGGGACTGTAAAATGGTACAACCACTGTGCTTCCTTAAGAATTTGGAAATAGAAATTCCATTTGATCCAGCAATCCTACTATTAGGAATATATCCTGAAGAGGTGAGATCCAGGACACAAATAGATACATGCATATCCATGTTCACTGCAGCACTATGTATAATAGCAAAGAGATAGAAACAACCGAAACAACCTAATTGCCCATCAACAGATTGAGTGGATAACCAGATTATGGTACTTATACAGAATGAGTACTATACAACATTAAAGGATAAGGAAAAATCAGTGAATCACCTTATAATGTGGATGAACTTGGAAGACATTATACTGAGTGAAATAAGTCAATCACAGGACAAATATTGTATGATAATTGCAAAAAAGGTTTACACAGGAAAGGAAATTTTCTTTGTCAGTTACCAGGGATGGGAGGGTGGGGAAGGGAGGGAAAGTAGATGGATAATTAAGAGACAGGTTTGATATGGGTGAAGCGATTTAAAAAAGGAAGGAAGAAAGGAAGGGAGGGAGGGGGGAAGGAACGGGGAAGGAGGAAGGGAGAGAAAAAAATTCTAAGGTGGCTTATTCACATTTTGATTACAGAAACTCAATAGGGAAAAAAGAAATAATGTGATGATGTAAAAATTGTTGAATTCGTATATGTTCTGCTGTGTATATTCTCAACAACAAGAACAAAAATAAAATTTAAAAAAGAAATAATGCAATGGGAGAAATAGTATTTGGTACAATTTATTGAACATGATATGCCAAATTGAACTTGAAATTAAAACAAGCTCATACCTGCTTAGAAAGCACTTTCATGTGGCCTACGCTTCCCCGACAATATGCTTCAAGTATGACACCAAATTGTACTGAAACAGCAGGAATGTGTACTTCTGACCTGTAGTAAGTTAATAATATTAAAATAGTTAATCAGAAACATCAGATTATGAAAGAAGAAAACAAAATTTCTTTCCCTACAGCAGCAATGATATTACCCATAATCTTTTGGAAGAAATAAATATGTCTACATTTAGTCCAAATATATTAACTTGCATACCTTACTAGAAAACAGCAATACATCCATTATTATTTTCAGCTAAAAATCAAGCAAGCATGGAGGGACACTTTCCTTTCTTTTTTTTTTTTCCTATGTCTCCGTGTAATCTATCTTGCAATAGTCACTTTCATTATGTCTTTTTTTGTGTGTGTATGTGATTTGGGTGAAAATTTACAGAGCAAATCACTTTCCATACAGCAGTTCACATACACTTTGTCTCATGACATTGACTACAATTTACTACAATGCAACAGCTCCCCTTCTCACTTCCTTCCAATGGTTACCTCTTCCCTGTGTCCATCCCTCCATGAACTCCTGCCGCCTGAGCTGTCTCCCTGTGCACAAACAGCCCTTCTTTCTCCCATGATTGTTCTCTCCAAGGAGTGTATCTCCCTCAGGTACATGTTCAACTCATATGCCTGTCTTTTGTTTGGCTGGAAGCCACAGGTGTGGGTTCAATTCCAGACCTGAAGGGCAGCTAGGGCCATAGTCTCAGTGGT
>NW_006921775.1:1114956-1121865 GCF_000298275.1 Orycteropus afer afer
TTAAGATCCCAGTCACTACTTGCCAAAGTAGGAGGTGGAACAATGTTTTGTGTAGTATGTGATGCCAATTGAGCTTGATGTCCCCTGTGACTATGGTCCCGAGCCCACAGGTTCAACTATTCGGTCCCTCTGGGTAGCTGGCTGTGACCAAGAAGTGACTACAACCTTGTCAGAGGGACACTTTCTGAATTTCTTTGCCAAATCATAAAAATCAACAGTTGGGTATCAAGAAATAGAAGACACCAAACACTTCAATCCATCAGCCACTGCCATTGAGATAATTCTGACTCATAACAACCCTACAGAACAGAGTAGAACTGCCCCACAGGATTCTGTAAAGGCTGTAAACCTTTACAGAAGCAGATTGCCTCATCTTTCTCCTTCAGTGTGACTGGTGGGTTCGAGCTGCTGACCTTTTCATTAGCAGCTGTATGCTTTAACTACTGTACCATCAGAGCTCCTGTAAGTAGTCTCAAAATCAACAAAAACAGCTGACTATTCTATTAAATGTCTTATATCATGCCATTTCATACTTACTAAAGCACACAGTAGGCTCAAATTGAAAAACAGAAGACTTACCTAAGATGCCAAAATAGAAACTGCCCTATCCTCCGATTAGCAAGTGCTCTTTCTAATAGGAATCGAGAGAGGGCACAATCAAGAAAAGGCTCATATTTTAAAACCTGCACCAGTTGTAAAAGATATTGAGAGAGCTCTTCATCACTGAAAAAAACAAAAACAGCAAGTCACTCACCAACCAACTTATGGCAGAAAAAGATCGCTTCCTAGTAAACTATTAATACTAACTTACTGAAACGCAGTGGTTCTTTTTGGCTAGACTGTTAAAAGCTCATATTCATTTAGTAGTGTTAACTATACCATCATAATAAAAAATTGAAGATTTCAAAGGGGAACTGCGCAAAGAACAGATATGTGGTACATTTTTACTAAATTAATTAATATAATTAATTGTTGTACACATTTACAATCAGCCCAGAGTTAGAAAAACTTAGCCACTCTAAACTGATTTCTCATCATGGTGAAAAAGTTAAGAGCTTAGTTATACAATCACTTTTTCAAAATAAAATCTTCAACAGTATTTTAGCAATTTGTTTCCCTGCCTTATCACTATGATCTTCTCTAAGACAGTCAGTGAAACATTAGAATCTTACCTTAAAATAGTTTGAAGGATAAGAGTTCATTTGGAAGGTAGAGATTGAATAACTATAATAGACAATACTGTTTTGTAATTAACTGGACTGAACTAATTAATTAATTAGTTAAATAGAGAACTAATAGTAGTTCTCTATTTTGTGTCCATCTCCACATTATCCACTTATAAACAGACTTAATCAGAGACAATGACAGTGAGGGGGTGAAAAGTGGTTTGGTGATGTAGATCTGTATATGAATCCCAAGTCTACCACTTCCTGACTAGTCTTGGGCAACAAATGGTTAAAGAAGCAGTCTCAGGCAGATCTGGGATTGAAACCCAGGGCACTAGATACCGTAAAACAAAATTAGAAAGTTTAACATAGGGGAAAAAAAAATTAGAACTAGTTACATGTAACATGAGGATCACAACAATCTCCTCATAGGAATCAATGCATCTAAGAAAAGCATTTGGCCCTGCTCAAGGGGAGCCAGGGGAGCCCCCCCTTAGGTCTCCAATGCAAACTTAGGGAGAATGAAGATAATCTGGGAAATTTATTTATTTTTTTCAAAAGAACTATCTATATGATAATTTTAATTAGTTGTGCTATAAAATGAACGCCCGTTATATAAAAAAATCAGTAGTGTAAAAAATAAAAATCCTCCTTTCTTCACCCTTTCTAATTTCATTTCCCTGAAATAACCATTACTAAGAAGTTCGTGTGATTCCTTTTAGAAATCACATCATTTAAAACATACACAATTTTAAAAGGAAGAAAAAGGGATAAGAGTGTCTACACTGTTCAGAAAACTTTTATTTTTCACATAACCATACAGTATATAAAGACCTACTTTGGAAGCCTCATTTTTGAGGCCAGAAAGAAAATGGATAAATGTGAAAATGTCCATTCCCTAAGACTACCTCAACAATGTCATTTCCTCAATAAATCTTATAGACTGTCACACATGTACTTCACAATGAGGATTTATATAAGCATGTTCAATGTAGTATTTCTTACAATAAGAAAATTTAGAGAAAATGTAAATGTTCTTTAATGAGGGAGTGGGACAAACATGATAAATCTGTAAGATAAAATACCACACTGTAGTAAAAAGAATAAATTATATTTATATATAATGGGAGAGACTGACTTCAAAAATCTAACGCTAAATGAAAATAAGAAAGATACAAAACAAAACATATGGTAAGAAATATATGTGTAATTTAAAAATTTCTAGTACTATTCTAAATCTGTATTTTTATAGATATATGTCTGTGTGGTAAAACCAAAAAAAAAAAAAAAGTATAGAACCATAATAGTGATTCCCATGGGAAAGTAATCAGGACTGGGAAAGACAGCTATGAAGACTTTAACTATACTGTTTGATTTATTTTGCTTAAAAATAACTTTTTAAAAACATGGCAAAATATTATCATTTCTTAATTCTGGGTAGTGTACATATTGTGTGTAGGAAAGAGTTAACTGACACAGTGGGTCTGACTATTACCCTTTCAAAAGCCTGCTTATGGAGCTAGACTGTGACTAGCATCTGGGAAGTTAGATTTTGGAAAGATTCTCCCAACCCTGATTGATAAGAATGGCTCACTGCGCCTAAAATGTTTGTACAAACATATGGATTATATGAAACATGCACTTTCCCTCTGAAGTCTTAAATTTTGCTTCATGGTAGGTAGAGAATGCTTATCTGACAAGCCCCCAGTAAAAAATCCTAGGCACTGAATCTCTATTGATTTTCTCCAGTAAACAACATTTCAACAATTTGTTGGTAGAGGAAAGGACCACTGGAACCTTATGGCTGGTTTTTTCTGGACTTCACCCCATGCACCTTTTTCCTTTGATGATTTTACACTGTATTCTTGTGCTGTAATAAATTAAAGCTGTGAATATAACTATATGTAAGGTCCTATGAATCCTCCAAGAGAAAGACTGAACCCAGGGATGATCCTGGGAACCTCCAGACCCAGCAAGTTTTTTTTTTAAACAATATAGAGTGAACATTATTGTACATTATTAACCTTTTCTTTTCTTATGATATATTCAAAGAGACATCCCATTTCCATCTTTTCTCAAGGTATCCCTGCCCCAAAGAAAGCTATGTACAAGAGATACCTCATCTGTCGCAGGCAGCCCACGGCATATTCCCGCACGTACTGGTCTGGATAGTTGAAATCCAGAAGCTCCAGGGCCTCCCGAGGGGGCAGTTTAGGCCAAATCTGAAGAAGCGCCTGAAGCTGTTTGAAAATGGAAACTGGTTCAGAAATATTCTAGAAGAAAAGTAACCTATTTTCCTTAGCACACAGGTACAGAGATGGGTTAAGAGAAAAAATATATTTTCAATGATCCATTCCTGTTGGTATGAATTAATGAAGAGTATCTTCATTATTCAAAACTTTTACAGATAAGCAAATAACAAAAAGATATTATTTACCTGGAAGGGGGGTAATAATTCACTGAATACATGGATATTAGAACCATTAGCCATTAAATAATTCTTAAAATCCAGAAAGAGAGTGAGGGAGTGAGGGAAGGAAGGAAGGCAAGGGGTCGCCATAAGTCAGGGGCCAACTCAATGGCAGCTGACAGTAACAACTCTTCTGTAAGAGTCCCTAAATAGTGCGAACAGTTAACATGCTCAGCTGCTAACCCAAAGTTACAGGTTCTAGTCTACCCAGAGGTGCCTCAGAAGAAAGGCCTGGACATCTACTTCCAAAAAATCAGTCACTGAAAACCCTATGGAGCACAGTTCTACTCTTGACAAACATGGGTCACCATGAGTTGGAATCAGCTGAACAGCAATTGGTTGGTACTCTTTTATAGCTTGTCCACCTATGACTATGTCTATAGAATCAGAAAATAAATCCTGCACCAGGCATCTGGCTTTCCATTTCTCAAGGTAACAGCTTTATTGAAAAAACAGTGCACTATAATCTTTTGCACTACTTTGATGTAAAATTTGATAGGGCAAGGAGAGGTACAAAAACTCATTATTTTTTATACTATTTTTTCCTTTTACTCAAGACCACTGAAAACAGGAATCAAAATTATACAATTCACGTTTTCTTATACTTGCTTACATACACATAGTTAAGTGTATTTCCTTGAGCCTCAAGATTCTGCTACTGGCTTTTCTTCTACCAAAACAGGCAGACTTCAGTAATATCTGAAAATGGCCTTTTAGACTTCCTCTTGAAATGAGACAAGTATGTTAAATACCTGGATGTAAAAGTTTCTGTCTCTAGGGGCCAAAAAAATACAGTAAAACCTGGGAAAACCTGAACCCGTGTAAGGAGGAACTCTGTCAAATATACTGAACACTTTATTGACAAAGTACAGTGCTAAGACTGTACTCTGTCAAAGGTGGAAAACTTGTAAGACCCATAAGAACAAGGTCATCCCAAGAAGTTCTGGCTCTCACAGGTTTCACTGTATTAAGTGGAAATTAATTCATTTCAATTTCACATAGGTGACTAATAGGAAATCTCTGTCTATGGTATATTTAAGAGTACAGCAAGAAACTTTTCCTACTGTGATTCAAACAAAATAATAAAAACCCTATTTCTTATATGTGCACTTAGCACTAGACACTAAGCATGAAACAGGCAAATGGGCCACCTGAAAATTATATTTTATTTTCATGAAATACTAGGGTATTTCATGGAAAGCTAACCTGGAGCTTAGATAAATAAGCAGTTAAAGCTAAAAAACCAAACTCACTGCCATCGAGTCAATCCTGACTCAGAGCGACCCCCTGTGGGTTTCTGAGGCAGTAAATCTTTAAAGAAGTAGATTGTCTAGTCTTCCTTCTATGGAGCAGCTGGTGGGTTTGAACCGCCAGCCTTCTGCTTAGCAGTCAAATGCCTTAGGCACTACACCACCAGAGCTCCTTAAGTAGTTAGAAGATGATAACTATTTTTGGTTAATGGATGATACCTATTTAGATAATTATGGAAATGATATAAAATAGTTCCTTTCAAAGCAGTATTTTAATGTTCTAACATGCAAATGAGGTTAAATGAAGAATATATAATAACATAATTACATAATTCCAAAAGCCTTCAGACAGAAGAAATAACATCAAAAGAAATCCTTCCTGCACTTAATTTGAGAAGTAAAGAAATAAAATCAAATATTAAAAACAGTTTTTTGGTATAAAGTTAAAAGAAGTAACAATTTCTTTGCTAAAATTTTTAAGTCATTATAAATTTACTAAGACCAGAAAACTGGAGAAAATGAATGAGTTTGAATAAGTAAGGTGAACAAACCTGGTTATTTTAATATGTCAAATTTGTTTATTCTGATTGAAAAAACATTTTAAGGGTCTTTTTGTTGAATACTGGTGGCCAATGGAATTGAAGAAATGCCAGTTTTTGACAGTCTTGAAAATTAAATCAAGGGGCTAAAACTTGGTGGCTTTCTTAGAGCAAAATTCTTTTCCTTTCTTTCCATTCTGCCTGAAGATACACATTCACTGATACCTATGAGTGCCTGAAATGAATGTTAACATTTTTTGAATGGTTTATGATCTCATATGTCAACTGCTACGATAGAAGGTGATTTTCTAAAAATAAATAATTCATTTTAGAACTGTAATTCCAAAAGGCTTTAGGATTAAAACTCTCAAGTTCACTGATGAAACCGGTAACAACTGCCCAGGACCTAAACATGTGCTCCCTTTAATTAACGACTGCTCTAGGACCAATGCCTTCAATAGTTTTAGTGAAAAGTATGGCAACCTTACCCAGAATCTGGCTTTTTGCCTCTTAAAACTTGCTGGTCCATCATTTAAAGCTTATAAGGGTTAAAAACCTCAAAATGTATCCAGCAGAAAATTATTCCCCCTACAGAAATATAGGAGCTCTGGCAGCATAGTGCCTAAGGCACTTGACTGCTAACCAGAAGGCTGGCTGTTCAAACCCACCAGCCACTCCTTGGAAGGAAGATGGGGCAATCTACTTCTGTAGTGATAGTGCCTCGGAAACCCAAGGAGGGGTCTCTATGAGTTGGGTGCGACTCGACGGCACATAACAACAACAACAACAGAAATATACCTATGTAAGAAAGAACGATTTAGGTCAAATCAACAAAGTAACGTAGTCCCAAGAGGAGTTACAGAATTGATCTTTTCTTACCTGAGCAACATCCTCAAGTTTATTCCACTTGATAGATAACAATAATTTTGGCAGTGACTGTGGAAAATTCTCTCTGCAGTCTTGTCGCAAAGTCCAAATAAGATCCATTTCATTCTCACATAGCTGAGATAAGGGATCTCTATCTAAGATTTCTTTCAGTACAGCAAGAAACTTTTTTCCACCTCGACTCTAAGTAAACAAAATCACTTACTCATTATAGAATTTAATTGTGTAAACATCACTGTCAAGCATTTACTAAATCTACATATACAATAAAGTTATATACAATTTATGAGTTAAAACACGTGAGATGCTAAAGATATAATACCTTAAGAAACGATTAATAAAGATAGATTCTTTTAATTAGTTTTTATTGCTGAATATTAAGTTTGTAAGCTAAGGATGAAGGAAAGAGTTATTCTAAAACAGCAAAAAACACTTTTAAAATATGCATGTGCAAACACTAGGTGGCAATATTGCTTTATGGATTAAAAACAAAACTTGGCATGCTCAGTGAAGGTAAAAGTGACCCTCAGACACTATACATCAGGGGAGACAAGTGCCTAAGGCACTTGACTGCGGTTCAAACCCACCAGCCACTCCTC
>NW_006921775.1:1126145-1133803 GCF_000298275.1 Orycteropus afer afer
AAAAAAAAAAAAAAATCTAAGTAAAACATTTTAAAGATGTAAGAAAATTAAAATATCTGTTATATTTAATTGTTAAGAATTTGTACTTTCTTCCAGAGTCTTTAAGAGTGAACCATATCAGGTACAGTCTCCCAAGTCCTTAGTTCATATGTTAATAGAGATTTAAATATTTACTTATGTTCTTGTTAAGCAATGGAATCATTTATGACATTTTCAAGTACAAAATCTCGTGCAATTTGACCAAAATGACAGACAAAAAACTGGCATATTATCCAAGAAGTGGAAAGAAAGTAGTTTGCCACATCTTTTAGATTGCACAGGAGCAGACTGAGTTCAGGAACAAAGTATCTCAGTCCTCAACCTTACAATTGTTATCACTTCATACATAAAATGCTTCAGTGGCTCTGCCATAGTCTACAGAATACAATTGATGCCTATCTCAGAGTATTTAAGGCCTCTCAGGGCTTCATATATTCAACATATTTTCCCATTTATCCTTCAGGTAATTCTAAAGTAATCTTATAATTTATGCTAGTAATTCCAAACTGCTTAAACCTCCCCACCATTTTATTCTCATTCTTACTGCCAAAAAATTATTTCCTCTCTCTTAGCCTGGACAACTTGTCTCCTCCTGAAAAGCCTTCCTGGAGTCTTAGACTAAGTCAATTCACCTGCTTAGTTGGAGTAGTTGAATTCTCTAGTGGAATATAAATTCCTTGAGAACCAAACATGCATGCCCAGGGCCTAGAAAAACCGTTAGGCAGAGCAGCTTCTCTACAAGCCTCTGTTGAACTGAAATAACTTTACAGTACTGTAAGTCATAAAATAACTTCTTGTTGTTGTTGTTGTTATTTGCTGTCGAGTCGGCCCCGACTCATAGCGACCCCTCCTTGGGTTTCCGAGGCAGTATCACTACGGAAGTAGATTGCCCCATCTTCCTTCCGAGGAGTGGCTGGTGGGTTTGAACTGCCAGCCTTCTTGTTAGCAGTCAAATGCCTTACGCACTACACCACCAAAGCTACTACTAATCACACTAGAAGCTATTTATTTGAAACTCTAAATATTTCGAGTAGCCATTCATCCGAGAAACAATTAATTCAAAGTCAGAAAGAGCATGCTAAAAATACAGCCAATTATTTTTATTCATTGTAGTTATATTCTAATCAGTTGCCACAAATACTAAATTAATGAACTCTGAACTACCACTCCCAAAGGAAATGCAAGGTTAGGTTCCAGTGAGTGTCTGATGTCAACTGACAGTTCTTTCCACTGATCAATACATAATTACTATTCAAATTTATGTACCAACCACCAAAAGGAAAGATGAAGAGACTGAAGATTTTTACCAAATTCTGCAGTCTGAAATTGACCAAGCATGCAATCAAGATGTATTGATAATTAAGGATGATTGGAATACAAAAACTGGAAACAGAAGTAGCATCAGTAGTTGGAAAATATGGCCTCGGTGACAGAAATGACACCTGAGATCACATGACAGAATGCAAGACCAACAACTTATTCATTGCAAACACCTTTTCCAACAGCACAAATGGTAGCTATACATGTGGACCTCACCAGATGGAATACACAGGAATCAGATTGACTACATCTGTGGAAAGACATGATAGAGAATCTCAATATCTTACGCCAAAGCAAGACCAGAAGCTGACTGTGCAACAGACCATCAATTGCTCATATGTAAGTTCAAGCTGAAGCTGAAGAAAATTAAAATAAGTTCATGAGAACCAAAATATGACCTTGAGTATATCTGTTTTGGTTACCTAGGCCACTCTGACAAGATTATACCACAAATGGCATGGCCTTAACAAACAGGAATAAAAATAAATAAAAATAAAAGTTTATTCCCTTATAGTTTGGGAGGCTAGAAGTCTGAGTTCAAAGTGCCAGGCTCTAGGGGCTGGGTGAAAGCCCCTCAACCTTGAGGTTCGGCTCTGCCTCAAGCTCCCGGCTCACGGGAGCTAGAGGCTTTTCTCCACTCAGACAACTGCTGGCTGCTGAGGCTGACAAGCCCAAGGTTGACAAGTAAAAAGGCACAGTCCCGATGTTACCAAACCACACAGCAGGCCATTTATTCAAGTCCACTGAAAGTCCCAGGGTCGACAGAGCTTGGCAGGCTGCTGAGCAACAACATGGCTACATGCAGGGTTCAGCATGCCATAAGCCAGAGACCATTCTCAAAGCTGTTTCTTATATACAGGAAGCAGACCACATACCCAATGGCAGCTACTCAGCTGCTCTCAGTAGATTCCACCATGGAGTTAATTATCACGAGCAATACTACATCCAGCTGCCCAGCCACTCAACCAGGCCTAGCCAAGTTGACACACAAACTTAAATACCACAATATCCCACCTGAATTGAGAGACCATTTGAAGAAAAGATTTGATGTGCTGAATACCAATGACTGAAGACCAGATGGCTTGTGGGATGTCATTAATAACATCATACATGAAGAAAGCAAAAGGTCATTAAAAAGACAGGAAAGGAAGAAAATACCAAAATGAATGTCAGAGAGACTCTGAAACTTGCTTTTGAACACAGAGTAGCTAAAGTGAAAGGAAGAAAATGTTGAAATAAAAAACTAAAACAGAGAATTTCAAAGGGCAGCTTGAGAAGACAAAAAGTAAGGTATTATAATGAAATGTGCAAAGACCTGGAATAAGAAAACCAAAAGGGAAGTATAGGTCAGCATTTCTCAAGATGAAAGAACTGAAGAAAAAAATCAAGTCTCGAAATTGTCATATTGAAGGATTCTGTGGGCAAAATTCTATGGGGAATCACTGCTAAAATCAGATGGATCTTGGCTGAAAGCAAAGAATACCAGAAAGATGATTGCCTGTGTTTTATTGACTTTGCAAAGGCATTTGACTGTCTGGATCATAACAAATTATGGATACACTGCAAAGAATGGGAATTCCACAACACTTCATTGTGCTCATGAGGGACCTGTACATAGACCAAGCAGCTGTCATTTGAACAGAACAAGGGAATACTGTATGGTTTAAAATCAGAAAGGGAGTGTGTGAGGGTTATATTCTTTCACCATACATATCAAACTTTATGCTGAGCAAATAATCCGAGAAGCTGGAGTACATGAAGAACATAGCATTAGGACTGGAGGAAAAACCATTTACAATTGCAATATATAGATCACATAGCTTTGCTTGCTGAAAGTGAAGATGACTTAAAGCACTTACTGATAAAGATCGAAGACTATAGTCTTCACTATGGATTACACCTTAACGTCAAGAAAACGAAAATCCTCACAACTGGACCAATAAGCAGCATCACAGTAAACGGAGAAAAGATCAAAGTTATCAGGGATTTCATTTTACTTGGATCCAGTCAACATGTGGAAGCAGCAGTCAAGAAATCAGATGTCGTATTGCACTGCACACATCTGCTGCAAAAGACCTCCTTAAAGTGTTAACAAGCAAAGATGTCACTCTGAAGACTAAGGTACGCCTAACCCAAGCCACGGTATTTTCAATCACCTCATATACATGTGAAAGCTCGACGATAAATAAGAAAGACTGAAGAAGAGTTGATGTCTTTGAATTGTAGTGTTGGTGAAGAATACTGAAAATACTATGGACCACTAGACGAACAAACCAACCTGTCCTGGAAGAAGTGCAGCTGGCATGCTCCTTAGAAGCAACAATGGCCAGACTTCATCTGACCTACTTTGGTCAAGTTGTAAGAAGGGACCAGTCCCTGGAGAAGGATATCATGCTTGGTAAAGTGGAGGATCATAGAAAAAGGGGAAGACCCTACATGAGATGCACTGACACACAGGCTGCAACAATGGGCTCAAGCCCAGCGAGGATTGTGAAGAGGCTGCAGGACCAGGCAGGGTTTTGTTTTGTTGTACACAGGGCTGCTATGAGTTGGAATCGACTCAACAGCACTTAACAATAACAACAACAACAGTATTAACTGCTGTATTCAGATGGCAATGCTTAGTCTTAGCATTTTTCTTAATACACAGTTACTACTTCATATTTTTCTTGCTCTCAGATGAACACCTCTCAATGTGGAAATCATATCTTCTTCCCATTTGTATTCCTTGCATATGGCAGAAACTCAATACATAAATAGAGAATTTTTAAAGATGAAAAAAAATTTCTCATTAACAAATTTACATTAAAATTCTGAAGCAAGCTGGTTCTTCTTTCTTCTAATACACAAATAACCAAAATATAATTAATAACTGAAAAAACAGACTAGGTAAAAATTCACAAATTATCTATATTAGGTATCATTGGGAGGAGTTATATCTAGAGTCAAGATCCATGAAAAACCCAAATAAACTAAACACTAGAAATGAGTGCAGTCTTATGACTAGGTCAAATAGATAGCCGCAGGCAAGCAGGTGTACATGTATGTGCTCACACACACTTCAACTGTTTTGCCTAAACTCTCACTTTATACCAGTTATTGAGTATAATCAGTATAACCCAAGATATTAATTACCTGGCACTATAAAAAATAAAAGTTGATTATATGTATAATATATAATTATAGTGGTTTTATACTTAGAGCTTCAATCTAAAAGGGTAATTCTATTTTACAAACACTGACTGGGTTTCTCTGAAAACTGAACATGATTAGTCATCAAAATTTGAATATGAAACCTCTAAACTTACATCTTAGAGCCAAAACTGTTAATACAAACAGCATAGAGTGTAAATTGTTCATGCCAGAGAAAGACAGGCTGCTGTTAAATATTTCAAAAAGCTAGCAGACCTAATGTAATTTCCTGGTTCCAAATTAATACTATACAGACCTACTGTAAGTAAATATCCTGAAGACCTAGGAATAAACTGAGAGGAGAGCAGTAGGTTAGCTGTATAATTGTACTGAGATTGTTTACTGAGCTATGAGAAGCCCAGCATTGAATAATGCTGGGTAAAAATAACCATCTACCATAAGTGTGGGCGAGAAGCCTAACAAAACACAGAAACTTAGATTCTTATAAAATTCAAGATAATCAGTAATAAAAAATTCTATTATACTTTTTAACTGGAGAACTTTTTCACATTTTCAAATGCTTACTTACATAAAATAAGATAATGGAAGTGGTGGAAAGCAGTAACACCCATTTTCTCTACTTTGTCTTTCTTTATGCTTAATCTTTTTTTTTAGTTACAAACATACATATTGTGACAAATACTGATTATTGAGAAAAATAAAACACATTACTATAATCAAGTGAAAAAAAGAGTATGGCTCCTTCCTCTTCTCTGTAGCAGCCACAAAGTTTATCTGTCATACACAGATGGACTGGAGACTCAAATGACATGTTAGCAATGTGCTTTCCAGGGACAGAAGGTTAACTGGAGTTTTAGCCAGACTTGGCCTGATCTACATGTAGCTGGGGAAGAAGCAGCCCATGGGTCTGCACTGGTGAACCAGGGACTGGTAAGTGAGTTGTATGGTCAGGAGACTGATTACAAACAACAGACTGAGCAAATATGATATATTAAGACAATGGGAAAACAGGTTTCTCACTGTGAGAAAAAGCAATTGAAAATATGTAAAGGGAAATGGCTGGGAAAAAATCCTGTAGTGGTAGACACAACTTAGAGGCATTTGTGACAATTCCTAGTTTTTAATAGAATAGATAAATGATATTATCTACGTAGGTATACATACTTAAACATACCAGGGAAACACACATGTTCATAAATTTCCTAGCTTCATCTCATGAAAAGACCTAGAAGTAGTTATACCTCAGTAGCAATGAGCACTGGTGTCGTAGTGCCTAAGGCATTTGACTGCTAACCAGAAGGCTGGTGGTTCAAACCCACTAGCCACTCCTCGGAAGGAAGGTTGGACAATCTAATTCTGTAGTGATACCACCTTGGAAACCCAAGGAAGGGCCGTATGAGTCAGATCTGACTTAACAGCAGTGAGTTAAGTTAGCAATGAGCACTGGTGGCATAGTGCCTAAGGCATTTGACTGCTAACCAGAAGGCTGATGGTTCAAACTCACCAGCCACTATGTGGAAGGAAGGTTGGGCAATCTACTTCCATAGAGGTAACGCCTCAGAAACCCAAGGAGGGGTCGCTATGAATGAAAATCAACTCAATGGCAGTGAATTTTGGTTTGGTTTATGGAACACTGAGCACTCTCCATGCCCCAGTCCTAGATTCTAAATGCTTTTCACAAATCAAAGGAATTTCTCCCTGAAGAAATGGTTGATCCAAGGCTGGGTAGGAAAAGTACCATATGAACCTGAACATATTATTATAATAGAAAGAAGGAAATGCTCGAAGAATAATAGGGACATGTCAAAAAGACTGAAGAGACAGCTTGAATGGGCTTCCACAGAAGAAATCATGGACAATTTAAACACCAAAATAAATTATAGTGACTTATATGTCACTAAAAAAGCCAGGAATCATGAGTCTATACTACCCTAAGAAATAGATAAAGTGGGAAAGAAGAAAAAAGTCCACCACAAAGTATATGCTAGCTAGTAAGTACAAAAAGAAGAACAAAATTAAAAATCTAGCATTTGGCAACCCAGTGTAGTAATAATGATTTAGGCAAAATATAATAATGAATGGTGAAACAATTAGTTTAAAACAAAAGTTTAACATGGAAGAGGATGTTTACTTAGTCTCAAAATATAATCCCAAAAAATATTTAATAACTTCATAGTAGAAAAATATATCAGATACTATCCTAATCAAAGGAGCTCTGGTAGCATAGTGCCTAAGGCACTTGACTGCGAACCAGAAGGCTGGGGGTTCAAACCCACCAGCCACTCCTCGGAAGGAAGATAGGGCAATCTACTTCCGTAGTGATACTGTCTCAGCAACCCAAAGAGGGGTCACTATGAGTCGGGTCCGACTCAACGTCACATAACAACAACAACAATCCTAATCAAGTGGTAACAGTTAACATCAACACCTATGGGACAAATTGACATTGCTTGCTTCATAATAAGATGCAATAAGACTGCTTCATTTCTGTGGTATTTGTGCTAAGAATGTAAAGCTAGAATTTAATCACGACAAAACATCAGGCAAATACAAACTGAAGGACAATCTATAAACAAGTATTTCTTGGTTTTTTTTGAGAATGTCAGTCATGAAACATTAAGGAAACTAAGGATACATTACAATAAAATACAACAGAAAGTCCTGGATTACTCTAGGGCACCCAAAGCCCCCTAAATCCAGGACAGGGAGGGAGTAGAGCAGTCAGGGACCACAGGAGCAGCAGGATCCAGGTAAGGGGCAGAGGCAAGGCTAGGCCCCAGGCTCCCCAGAGCCAGGAAAGGGAGGGAGCAGAGTGGCCAGGGACCACAAAGTGGCAGGTTCCAGGTAGGAACTAGGTAAGGGGAGGGTGAAGAGGTTTCCAACAGCTAAGGGAGACAAACTTGTCTGTCAGTTTGTCACCCTGTGGGGCTTATACGTTGCTGCAAGGCTTGAGGCTGTGCCACTGGTGTTTCAGATGCTAGCAGAGTTGCACATGGTGCAGATTTCAATGCAGCTTACAGACTAAGACAGACTAGAAAGAAAGAAGAGGCCATCCACTTCTCAAAAATTGTCCAGGGAAGGAAAGAGACCTCGGATAAGCAAAGCACTACTGAAGAAGAAAAACAAAGTAGGAGGTCTCACACTGC
>NW_006921775.1:1139339-1140922 GCF_000298275.1 Orycteropus afer afer
TGGTCATGTTGTCAGAAGGGACCATTCCTTGCAGAAGGATGTCATGCTTGGTAAGGTGGAGGGTCAATGAAAGAGGGGAAGGCCCTCAACGAGACAGACTGACACAGTGGCAGTGGCGATGGGCTCAAGTAATATCTGGCTATTATTCAAAATAACAAATGTTGGCAAGAAGATGTGGAGAAATTGGAAGCCTTGTCCCTTGCTGCTGGGAACGTAAACAAATACCACTGCTGTGGGAAACAGTGTGGTGGTTCCTCAAAAATTTAAACAAGAGAATGACTATATGATTCAGCCATTCCATTCCTAGGTATATACCTGAAAGAAATGAAAGCAGGGACTCAAAATAGAAACTTGCACATCAATGTTCATAGCAATCTTATTCTGAAAAATTCAAAGGTTGAAAGAACCCAGCATCTACCAAGAGATGAATAGATAAAAATATGGTATATGCATACAATGGACTATAAATTATCAAGCTACATAAAGGAATGAAGTTCTGATACATGCTACAACATGGACGAACCTGGAAGACGTCATGCTAACAAAAGGACAAATACTGTATGATTGTACTTAAATGAGGTATTGAGAAAATCAAATTCATGAAGACAGAAAGTAGAATAGAGAGGTTTAGCAAAGGGGGAAGAGAGAAAGAGAGTATTTAATGGGTATAGAGTTTCTGTTTGAGAGAATAAAAACTGGTAATAGAGGTTATGGTTACAGGAGTACCTGTATGGTGTAAACCGTTAACATGCTTGGCTGCTAACGGAAAGACTGGAAGTTTTGAGTCCACCGAGAGGTACCTCAGAGGAAAGGCCCTTGATGATCTACTTCAAAAAAATCCACCATTAAAAACTCTATGGAACACAGCTCTACTCTGACACAAATGAGGTTGCCAAGAGTCAGAAATCGATTAAATAACAACTAGTTTTGTTTTGTTTTTTAATATGTTTAATACTATCCCATATTTTTTTTTTAAAAAAAGATGTAGATGGTTAAATATAAAGGCATGCAAATGCATAATGGTAGTATGTTATAACTACAAATTAAACTGTTTACTTAGTAAAATGTGAAGTGGAAAACGTGGGGATTCCAGAAAGAGGCTTCAATTTATTGATTGTACTATTTTCACAATTTAAAAAGAAAATTGGATTGTTTGCCTTTTTGTTGTTGAGGTGTTGAAGTTTACTACAAATTTCAGAGATTAGTCCCTTGGCTGATATGTTGTTGCCAAAATTTTTTGCCCAACTCATTGTTGTTGTTAGGGGCTGTTGAGTCGTTTCTGACTCATAACGGCCCCATGCACAGTAGAATGAAACACCGCCCAATCCCGCACCAGGTCCACGATCCTTGCTATACTTGAGCCCGTCATCACAGTCACCGTGTCAATCCATCTCATCGAAGGCCTTCCCCACCTTCATCGACCCTCCACCTTACCAAGCATGACATCCTTCTCCAGGGAATGGTCCCCTCTGACAACATGACCAAAGTAGGTGAGACGAAGTCTGGCCATCCTCGCTTCCAAGAAGCATCTTGGCTGCACTTCCTCCAGGACAGACGTGTTCGTTCTTTTGGCAGTCCATGGT
>NW_006921775.1:1141309-1142258 GCF_000298275.1 Orycteropus afer afer
CCACAAAATCAAATGCCTTTGCATAGTCAATAAAGCACAAGTAAACATCTTTCTGGTATTCTTTGCCTTGAGCCAAGATCCATCTGACAGCAGCTATGATATGATATTCCGTGGACATAGCTATGATATCCCTTTTCCACGTCCTCTTCTTCAGCTTGCACTTCTGGAAGTTCTCTGTCAATATACTGTTGCAAATGTTTTTGAATTATTTTCAGTAAGATCTTACTTGCGTGTGATATTAATGATATTGTTTGATAATTTCCACATTCTGTGGGATCACGTTTCTTCGGAATGGGTACAAATAGGAATCTCTTCCAGTCAGTTGGCCAGTTAGCTGTCTCCCAAATCTCTTGGCATAACTGAGTGAGTGCCTCCAGTGCGGCATCCGTTTGTTGAAATATCTCAATGGGTATTCCGTCAATTCCTGGAGCCTTGTTCTGTGCCAATTTCTTCATTGCAGCTTCAACTTCCTCCTTCTGTACCACTGGTTCTAGATCATATGCCACCTCCTCAAATGGATGAAGATTGACAAGTTCTTTTTGGTACAGTGACTATGTGTATTCCTTCTATCTTCTTTTGATGTTCTCTACATCGTTCAATATTTTACCCTTAGAATCTTTCAATATTGCAACTCGAGGCTTAAATTTTTTCTTCAATTCTTTCAGCTTGAGAAATGCTGAGCCTGTTCTTCCCTTTCGGTTTTCAAACTCCAGGTCTTTGCACATTTCATTATAGTAATTGGCTTTGTCTTCTCCAGCTGCTCTTTGAAATCTTAGGTTCAATTCTTTTATCTTGTCATTTCTTCCATTTGCTTTAGCTACTCTCCACTCAAAGGCAAGTTTCAGTCTCTTCTGTCATCCATTTTGGTCTTCTCTTCTTGTGTTGTCTTTTTAGTGACCTGTTGCTTTCTTCATGGATGATGCTCTTGATGTCATCTCACAATTCATCT
>NW_006921775.1:1142698-1143354 GCF_000298275.1 Orycteropus afer afer
ACTTCCAATTTTCCTAGATTCATACTTTGTACATTCCATGTTCCGATTATTAATGGATGTTTGCCACTGTTTCTCCTCAGTTTGAGTGGTGCCACGTCAGCAAATGGAGGTCCTGAAAGCTTTATCTTATCCATATGAGTAAGGCTGATTTTACTCTGATAATGCAGCTCTTTCCCAATCCTACTTTGAGAGCCTTCTAAGCTAAGTGACTCATGTTCCTCCTTTGTATTGGACAATGTTTTTCAACTATTCATAAATTTGTGCAGTAATGTATCAGACAGTGTTTCTCTGATATTCATAAGGTTTTCCCTGGCCAATTCTTTGAGAAGTTGATGGCCTCCTCCTTCTTCCTACTCTGTGTCAGTCGGCAAGCCAGGCTGATTGATACCTGTGCAACAGGTGCACCCCACTGGGTTTGAAACACCAGTGGCACAAGCTCAGGACTCACAGCAACACGTCACCACAGTAGGACAAACCAACAGACAAGTTTGTCTCCTTTAGCTATTGGAAACCCCTCCAACCACCCTTACCTGGATCCCTGCAGCTAACTCCTCGATCTGTTTCAGTCCCCTTTGCCTTTTTTGTCCTCTCCCTGCTTCCCTCCTCGCTGCTTGTGGTGGGTGGCCTGAGTACCCTCTCCTCACCTGGCTCCCTGC
>NW_006921775.1:1143709-1155876 GCF_000298275.1 Orycteropus afer afer
GGCTGCACCCTCCTCGGTCACTTTACATATCCAAAATGGCCACCGCTAGTAAATATTCAAAATGGCTGCACCCTCGGTCACTTTAAATATCCAAAATGGCCACCACTTGTAAACATTCAAAATGGCTGCACCCTCGGTCACTTTAAATATCCAAAATGGCCACCACTTGTAAACATTTAAAATGGCTGTGCCCTCAGTCACTTTAAATATCCAAAATGGCTGCCATGTGTAAACAATCAAAATGGCTGTGCCTTCCAGACAAACAAGAATGTCAGTAAAAAAAAAACAAGAAACCCTGCAATATCTTGGGATAGGGCAATAAGAGAAAAAAGGCAGAGAAGGAGAATAATGAAGAAAAAATGGGAAAAATGCAAAAAGAAAAACAAGCAATGGGGTTTAACCACGAGAAAAAAAGAAGAAAAAAAATTTGTAACCAGGAATAGGGAAAAGAAAAAAGCTGAAAAGTAGGACCTGGGAGGGGAATAATAGTAAAAAGAACAAAAGTATTAATAATAGTAGTAGTTTTAAAACAGACAAAGGCAAGAAAACTAAAAACCAGAAAAAGAAAGAGAAAAAAAAAATCAGGGGAGGGCAGGGCAGGGCACCCAGGCTCTGTCCAAGCACACAGAGTGGGATGGAGTTTCTGCGGGCCCAGAAGGTGGGTGGGAATAGGGGATGGCCAAACCTCCATTCACCAAGTGAGTGTGGGGAATAAAAGTAACAAGGGGAATGTCGCACCTTTTCAGTTGTCCAGGTCCGGAGTGTCCTTGGGGCTACTCGGATATCTTCTGGAGGCTATGCCCATAGCCTCTTTTTACTCATTTGGCAAAGTCTTTTGATGCATATACATGTTTAATTTTTAGGAGGTCCTAGTCATCTACTTTGTCTTCTGCTGTCTGTGCATTTCTAATTATGTTTGATAGTGTATTTATGCCATGTACTAGGGTCCCTAAATGTGCCTCTATTTTTTCTTTGGTCATCTTTTTGCATTTAAGTCTTTGTTCCATCTTAAGTTAGTTTTTACATATGGACAAAGATCATGAACAGATACTCTTCACCAAAGAAGACATTCAGGTGGCTAACAAACATGAAGAAATGCTCGTGATCATCAGCCATTAGAGAGATGCAAGTCAAAACAACAATGAAATATCATCTCACCCTAGCATTCATAGCAAAATTCATAAAACAAAACAACAAATACTGGTGAGGATTTAGACAGACCGGAAACCTCATAAACTTCTGGTGGGACTGTAAAATGGTATAACCATGTGGAAACTGATAGGACACTTCCTTAAGAAGTTGGAAATAGAAATACCACATGATCCAGCAATTCCACCACTACGTGTATATCCTAGAGAAATAAAAGCTGTGAAGCAGATACATGCACATCCAAGTTCACTGCAGCATTATTCATAACAGCAAAAAGATGGAAACTACCTAAGTGCCTATCAACAGATGAATGGATCACCAAATCATGGTAAATCATACAATGGAATACTATGTAATGTTAAATAACAATAGTGAATCAGTGAAACACTTCATAACATGGGATGAACTTAGAGGACATTCTGTTGAATGAAATTAGTCAATTACAAAAGGACAAACATTGTATGAGACCAGCACTATAAAAAGCAAGAAAAGGTTTACACACAGAAAGAATCATTCTTTCAGTTTCTAGGGGTGGGAGAAGAAGGGAGGGTAAATCACTAACTAGAGGATAGATACATATTAACTTAAGTGAAGTTAAAGGCAATGTACAATAAAGGGGGAGGACAGCAAAATGATCAAGGCAGTAGAAGACACAGGGAAGACCACAAGAGATAAAGGCACAATCCTGCAATAACAATAATCTATAGATGGATACACAGATAGACACTAAAGGTAAAAAGGGGTGGGAAGGCAAATGGAAGGCTTGACAGAGGATATCTCTATTTATGTATTTATATGTGCCGCAAATATACACAGGAATATAGTAGAGCATACGGAGGGAAAAATTATGAAAACTTCTCAGTCATAACCAAACACCTTAAAAAAATGAGTCAGTGGGCATGGAGGCTCAAGACCACAGTTTTGGGGAACACTACGGTCAACTGGTATAACACAGTCCATAAAGACAATGTTCTATATCCTACTTTGCTAAGTAGTGACTGGGTCTTAAAAGCTTGTAAACAACCATCTAAGGTGCCACTAATGATTTCTCTCCATCCAGAACAAAGAGGAGAGAAGAAATACAAAGAGACAGGGAAACACTTAGTCCAGAAGACTAATGGACCCTGTGAACCCCAGCCTCCATGACCTTGTTGTTGTTAGGTGCCACTGAGTCATTATTGGATATGAGCAACCTCATATACAACAAAATGAAACACTTTCTGGTCATGTGTCATCCTCACATTCATTGGCATACTTGAGCCCATCATCACTACCACTGTGTCAATCCATCTCATTGATGGTCTTTCTCCTTTTTTGCTGATCCTCTATTTTACTAAGTATGATATCCTTCTTCAGGGACTGGTCCCTTCTGACAACATGACCAAAACATGAGACATAGAGTCTGGCCATTCTAACTTCTAAGGAGCATTCTGGCTTTACTTCCTTCAAGACAGATTTGTTCATACTTCTAGAAGTCATTGCACATTCAATATTCTTTGCCAACACCACAACTCAAATGAATTAATTCTTGAGCAGTTTTCCTTATTCATTGTCCAACTCTCACATGTATATGCGGGTACTGGAAAAACCATGGCTTGGGTCAGGCACACCTTAGTCTTCAAATTGACAACTTCACTTTTAAATGCTTTAAAGAGGTCTTCTGAAGCAGATTTTCCCAATATGATACATCATTTGATTTCTTGACTGCTGCTGCTCCAATGGTGCTGATTATGGATCCAAGAAAATGAAATTTTTGACAACTTCAATCTTTTCTCCATTTATCATGTTGTTGCTTATTGATCTAGTTGTAAGGATTTTTCTTTTCTTTATGTTGAGGTGTAATCCATACAGAAGACTGAAGTGTTTGATTTTCATAAGTGCTTCAAGTCTTTTTCACTTTCACTAAGCAAGGTTGTGTCATCTGCATGTCACAGGTTGTTAACGAGTCTTTCTCCAATTCTGATGCTGTGTTCTTCTTCATATAGTCCAGCTTCTCGGATTATTTGCTCAGCATACAGATTGAGTACCTCCAGCACTGTATCTGTTTGCTGAAACATCATCTCAGTGGGTATTCTTTCAATTCCTGAAGGCTTGTTTTCCACCAATTCCTTCAGCACAGCTTGGACTTCATCCTTCAATATCATCGGTTCTTGATCATATGCCACCTCCTAAAGTGGCTGAATGTTGATCAATTCTTTTTGGTATGGTGACTCTGTGTATTCCTCCCATCTTCTTTTGATGCTTTCTGTATCATTCAATATTTTGTCCATCCAATTCTTCAACATTGCAACTCAAGGCTTGATTTTTTTTTTTTTTTTCAAATCTTTCAGCTTGAGAAATGCCAAGTGTGTTCTTCCCTTTTGATTTTCCAATTCCAGATCGTCTCACATTTCATTTTAATACTTTACTTTGTTCTCTTGATCCACCTTTTGAAATCTTCTGTTCACTTTAGGCACTGTCTATGACCATGAGTCCAGAAAAACTAGATGGTGCCTAGCCACCACTGAAAAGGATCACAACAGGAAGTCCCAGAGAGAGTGGGAGAAAAATGTAGAACAAAACTCAAAATCATAAAAAAAAAAAAAGACCAGGATTACTGGTTTGATGAAGACTGACAGAACTATGAGACTATGGGCCTCAGCCACCCTGCAAGCTGAGAACTGAATGCAACTTTCAACTAAACAAAAGAGAAGCCTATAAGGTAAACAATAATACCAGGAAGTTATGCACTCATTAGAATAATCAAGCATATGAGATCAAAAGGATTTGCCCAGGGAGAAAGCTAAGAAGGCAGGAAGGGATAGGAAAGAAGCACAAAGCAAAGTGGAAGATGTATGGAGGAAGTGGGAAGAGTGCTGTTACTTGTGGGGATTGCAGTGAATGTCACAAAACAGCATGTGTATGCATTGCTGAATGGAAAAACAATTTGCTCTGTAAACTTTCACCCAAATCACAATAAAAAAATAAAAAATTAATCACATGAAAAATTAAAAAGCTGGGAAGAATCAATTTATGTTTCAGAAAAATTCAAGAAACACTATTAACTCAACAATGAAATACATAAATTTTTTTTAATATGAAAAGGAGAAAATATACTATTAAGATGAATAATGGATAACCGAACAGAGATATTAGAAGGTATACAACCTTTATTTCCTAAACTTAAATTTTAATCACTAATTTCAGTAATTCTCCGACAAGCTGATAAGTTTCCTCTGTAAAGAGAACTGTCTTTGAAGTTTTTGCAGTAGATAACTTGTACTGAGGGGCTGTAGAAAAATTTTGCAAACTCTAACAGCAAATCAGAAGACAGCTTCAGCAGACATTTCGCCAACTAGCCAACATTAAACAGTGCTTTGACTCATGATAACGAGAAAAATATACACATTATCTTCATTTTGCCTCTAGGCCTTGATACCATTATCATTCTATGGGTAAATGGCTTTGCTAAAGACACTTAAAAGTTTTGACTTGATGACAAGAAAACAGAGTATCAGAGCTCAACAAAGTTTTAAGACTACAAAGAGTCAAAAAATTAAATTAATAGAGATGGCAGAAATATATATAGTGTAAAACAATTCAATAATGTAAACAATTTTGTAGTCGATGGACAGAAGCAATGAGAACAGTATGTGTAGCAGCAACTGCTGTTGGTCACTCTATATCCATTCTCTCTTCAGCATTATAATTTCTTATTTTCAGCAAGGTCCATGACTATTCAGCTAAAGACAGCACTGCTCACTCTCACCTGCAGTTAAGTATGGCCATGTGATTAAGTTCTGGCCAACAGGATGTGAGCAGAAGTGATGCATGCTAATGATATCATAAAATAGAATGGGATGTATCCTGTAGTCTTCCTTTTCCTGCTCCTGGTAGCTAAAATGTTGTAAACCATTTTATTAAGCATCCCAGTGCACCAATATGGAAAAACCTGGGTCCCCAGTACTGTGAAGCTTGGTACGATTTACACCTCCTGTTATGTGAGAGAGAAATGAAAGTACAGCCTCCTCATTAAACAGAGTAATATTCACAAAGAAAATATTGTTAATCTACGGGGTACCACAGAATCCCTTACAGATTAGCTGCTGAACTAATTAATTTGCATTAAAAAGTTGAACAGAGGACCCTTACAAACTGAGCTGCCACTGAACAAAACACTAGTATGCCCATACTCATGTACACACACAGATTGTTCTTGCATATGAATTATGGTCTTCTATAAGTTCACTGTCTTAAATACGATTGATAAAGAAAAAAAAAAAAAACCTCACTGCCGTCAAGTTGACTCCTAGCAACCCCTCCTTGGGTTTCCAAGGCAGTTATCACTACTGAGGTAGACTGCCCAACCTTCCTTCCGAGGAGTGGCTGGTGGGTTTGAACCACCAGCCTTCTGATTAGCAGTCAAATGCCTTAGGCACTACACCACCCTAGTATGCTTATGACTCTATAACAAGAAAAAAGCATTTTAAACCTTTGATACTTACTGACACATTAGCACTATCACTGCTGGCAATCTCAGCCGCCTTTTCAATAATCTGTTTAAAAAAATATTTAATTTTAATATTTGGCTCTTATGCTTATAAAATTTTCAACATAAATGAAGTAATTGTACTTAAGACTAAAAGGGACTAATAATATGGGTTACTATTTCTGTGCTTTACAATAGAAAAATGAATTTTAAAAGCAAAATGGTACTATGCAGTGCTTTCTAACCTTCAAATGCTAGACAAAAGGGAAACAATGGTATTACTACAAGGGAATGTGACTTCTTGGGTATATTATGGATTATTTATAGATAAAATATTGTCTTGCATATGTCAAACTTTTTTTGGAATATTGGTATATGTATTCAGTTAAGAAAATGCAAATGTATGTAAGGGTTGCTAAATGCAGAGCAAGTTTCTGTCATAATGTTTCTTCTCAATTAACAAATACTAAAAGTAGAAATAATGTCAAGAGAGAGCTGAAAACATTTTTAAAAATCATTCAGTTCAGAAAGGGGTCCTCATCCTTGATAATATATGAACTTACTGGTCCAATGCAAAGAATGATGAGTAAAAAACCAAAATACATGTCCTGCTATGGAATTAAGCAATCCTAGTTAAATACTTTATCTTAATATGTATGTGTAAAATATGGTGACAACTCTCATCCTGCTTCAAAGTGCTGTTGTGATAATATTCAACTATGGTTATTAAAATTAAGCAATAACCATAAAACTGACTTGAAAAAAAGCAAAATGTATATAAGTGATTATAGCAACAAACTATAAATTAAATTAAAAAAGTAGGATGAGGAACTTTCACTTTTAAAATATGTACTATTTGATTTCTTAAAGTTTTTACAATAACCATATATAACCTGTATAAGAAAAATCAGTAAGTATAAACATATTAAAACACAAAAATCTCCATCCTAAATTGATCATCTTCACAGATAGACTCCCTAAAGGATAATGAAGTTAAATAGAAAGCTAAGAGACCAGCTGCAGATGACAAGAACATGTTGAAATAGAACATTTTAAAGAAACTCAATTTCTCTTGATATAGCAAATTAAAAATACTTGCATAGGATGTTACATATCTAAAACTGCTTTTAAAAGCATCACATTTGATTAAAAAGAAACTGTAACTGATTATTGAATACACAACATAATTGAACACCATAACAGTTACAGTCTGGACAATGAAATGTATAAGTAGCTAATGTATGTGGACAAATCCCTATCTAAGGAATAACTAAGGCCATCCATGGCTTACTTGTAATGGATGAGTCAAAATGTACCTTTTCCTACTAACTAAATGCTAAGACAGATGCTTCTTGGTATATCTGTGATTTCTACTGTAACATCCCCAAAATTTAATTTAATTGGATATTACTGGCCAGAAAAACATTATAAAAGAACTAAAAACAAAAATTTATTTCTTGAGAGTATATAATTCAATTGAAATGAAAGTGAAGAAAGAAAAACTGGGTCACACAAATTTAATTTGCATACAGCTTAAAAACATGATTCTGTAGCAGTCTGGTAGTACTAAACATTAAAACATAATTAATCTTATAAGTAGATTAATTTAAACATTATTAAGTATACCAATTTTAAAAGTAACTTGTTCTCAAATGGATTAAGGAAATACAAGAAACTTGCTGTTTACTTTCTAAGAATTTGTTCAAAGATTTCCTCATAAAAATCATTATCAATTCATATGTGAAACAAGGATACCACACCTGAAGATAAAGCATGTAAAACTTAGCTCTCTTGGCATGTAAATTGTCACAGGCCTATTTTCAAGCCCCACCACATAATCTCCTACCCCTTAGATATATTCAGCTTACACACTAAGGAAATGTTTAGGAATGTAAGTCCTTCCGATAGATTTTACAAAAATAATAGTACCTTACAAGTCCTACTAATGGTAATATTCATCATAAATAATTTGTTCTTTGTATCCAAACTATAACAAGAATGATTACATTCTACAATGTAATCTCCAAATTAACATGTGGGTGTTTCACTGAACATTTTACATGATCAGGGTTACATGTGAATACATTTATAGCTTTTTTAAGTTGTAAAGGACTTTAGAGAATAATTTGGATATAAAAGGCAATTGAACTCTGGAAATGTCATGTTGCTGTTATGTGCCGTCGAGTCAGATTCGACTCATAGCGACCCCTCCTTGGGTTTCCGAGGCAGTATCATTACAGAAGTAGATTGCCCCATCTTCCTTGGTCAGTGATAAAGTCAAGAGTAAAGAGAGTTCAAGGACTCACTGCTCAGTGGTCTTTCAATTAACTAAGCTATCAATGCATATGAAGTTTTGAGAGAGAAAGAGACATCTAGAACTTAAACTATAAACATATACATAAAGTCAGGAACAAATAATTATTTCATGCATAATGGTCTTTTAAATTACTAGCTTACCTTATCAAAGGGAGGGTAATAATAAGGTTGTTTTTTATTCTCTGGGAATTTAATGTGCAAAGCTGTTGCATTTTCAGTATATGGATTTGTTTGAACAGTTCCCATTGGATTCAACATTTCTTCAAGTTCATCTAAAACATGCAAGTGATTTTGACTCTTAATAAAAAGTTTTTGAAACTAAACTAAAAAAACCTTTAGATTTCATAACAATTAGTTAAAAAGTGCATCTCTGAAGGAAAGTTTGACAGACAATTACATCAGTAAAGCTCTAATTTCCCGTTAATGCTTGGCACAAAGTTTGAATGTGAGTTTGCCTATATCTTTATAACAAGAAAGTTAACAAAAATTAATGACTACTTCATCTCTTTCTTCAAATTTAGTCAGTATTCCCAATATGGAAAAAAAAAAGAACTTATATTGGTACTACTTTCCCTCTGTCAAAATTAAGTGGCCCATAGGAATTGTCATGATTTCCTCGCTATCTGTGGACTTCTAAATCATATGTAATCTAGTTTTTATGGTCATCTAAGTACCTAAACTGACCGCTTGATAGCCACCAATGACATTCTTCTCATCAAATCTAATGTTCTTAATGATCTTTTATTATCCTGTAACTGCTGACAGAGTTATACCTTCTTCAGTAGTTTCTGTTAACACTCCATTGAAGCAGTACTCCTTTTACCCTCACCAACTGTTTTGTTCTTCATAACCCTAAACATGGTTCATTCACAGAATTATGCATGGTACCTTAGAATTTCAGTGTTGTTGGAAAACCCTGGAGTTCATATTTCATGTGTCTTTCTAATTTCATGGATAAGAAAACTGATGGAGAGATAGTAAGCTCAAAACAAGAGAATAGAGTAGGAGTACAAGCTAAAGTCACCCCTCTCCAAACTAGTTTCTTTTTTCCTTACATTGATTTTTAGGTCAGTTGTTCTCTCTGTACCTTCTGGTAAAAAAGATAAAAGTCCATTCTGCCTAGGCCTAGAGTCCAGAAAATATATATACTCAGAATTATCTCCCAAAACTAGAAAATGTTTACAATGCACTTACAACTTTCAGCTTCTTAATCCACTGCTCATTTAATTATCTCTCATTTCACATATTCAACGGTCTCCTGGATGGAGGCAGCTCTCACAATTTTTACACCTCAAGAGCAGATTTCTCAGCAAATTAAAATCCCGTACTGTGCTATCTATCCAGGAGCATTACACTAATTTGTTCTATTAAATGCAACCTATCTAAACTCAAACGTTAGCATTCCAGCCCTCATATAAGCCCCAAACATACAGAGGCAATTGTACGCAAAAGTGATCACAAAAATAGGAATTTTAATAGAAGTGGAAAATATAAATTGGTATAATCTCATTGGAGAGCAAAATGTGATTGTCAACATTTTACTTTTTAATTCAGTAAACCTACTTTTGGGGATTTACCTTAAAGATATACTTGTACATAAACAAGGATATCCATTACAGCAATGCTTGAATTATCAAAAGATAACTGCTTTAATGAAAAAAAAAAAAAAAAGCTTCTATATACAGACAGATAAGGTGCAAAAAGAAAAGTGCAAAACACTGTACATCATATGCTAATTCATACTGTGCCTATTTCATAAAAATAGAGAGAAAAATAAAACTCTACATTTGCATTTCCTAGTGTTTATATAAAGAATTCTGGAAAGATACACAGAAACCATTAAATATGATTATGTACTTTATAGTGATTGACTGTGTACCCCAGAAGATAGATTATTTACAGTTCCTTTGTTTCCTGCTTGCCCCTACCAGGAAAAACATGAGCTTATATATAGAGTTAGTTGTGTTCATTTCTTACTTTTCATCTTACAGTTTCTCACAAATGAAGTTACATTGATGGTATCCAAGTCAAAACAACCAAATACTGTCATTTTTGCTAAAATTATTAGTCAAGTTACCAAACTGATTCTATAAAACATTGAAGTATGAGTCTAAATTCAGATTTTTCAACAAAGTACTGAACTAAACAATATTTACTCTGCCGTGAAATTATAGTTCCCACTAAGAAGTATGTCAACAAAAGAGTGTGTCAAATGTACAAAAGTTCTCCTATATTTGGGTTATTGCAATTATTAAGAGCAAATTATTGGAGAAATATAAAGGAAATGGTAGGAATGAGAGAACATATACACATACAATATATGAGAACGTGAGGAGTTCATAAGTATGTCAGTAGGTAAGTGGTTTTCAAAAATAATTCCTCATGTAATACTGCTAATATATGGACATTTTCACATACTTATCACTACTCTAATAATTAGTTTAAAAATTTAAGTAAGTTTCCAACTTGATTAAATATATTAAACTTTCAAGACAGGAAGAAAAAAAGAAAATCACTATATGATGCAAAGTTTAAACCAAAAACTCTAACACCTATGAAAGCAGTGTAGACTAATGGAAACAGTTAGGCAGTCCTTCCTTGAAATCCCAGGTTTGAACCAACTGTGTAAGAATGACTAATTATTCTTTCTAATCTTCACCTTCCTTATCTGCAAAATGAGAATAAATCCATTTACCTCATAGGAGTACTTTGAGAATTGCCTGAGAAACACAGGCATGAGGGACGTACTCCACTTACCTTAAACTTCAGGCTAAAGCTATCTAGTGAATAAGTGGGGTTTTTTTTTTTTGTTTGTTTTGGTTTTGTTTTACCACTCTTACCCTGAGTGGCACAGGTGGTTAAGAGCTCAACTACTAGCCAAAAGGTTAGAAGTGCAAACCTAGCCAGAAGAACCTCAAAAGACAGGCCTGGTGATCTACTTCTGAAAGGTCACAGCCTTGAAAACCCTATGGAACAGTTCTATTCTGCACACATGGGGTTGCCATAACAACAAAACTAAACCTCACCATATTAATGAATGTTCCTTCTACTAAGTGAAAAAAATTAGTACAACGAGGGTTAACAGAAGGAACTCTGGTAGTGCAGTACCTAAAGCATCTGACTGCTAACCAGAAGGTTGTGGTTCAAACTTACCAGCTGCTTCACAAAACAAAGATGGGGCAATCTACTTCTATAAAAATTTACTGCCTTGGAAATCTAATGGGGGTTGTTATGAGTTAGAAACAACTCAATGGCAATGGGTTTGGTTTGATTTTAGTTAGGGTTAATAGAGATTGTTACAAAGAAGATCATGCCCCTTAGGAGAACTTCTCAAAGAACTGTAAAAATAAAATGTTTAAACCAAGAACACATCTACTTGAATAAATAGGATATTCAAAGAAAAACCATTTTGAAAATATATTTTAAATATATTATGGAAATACATTTTAAGATAAACATTAAGATATGAGATGATGGTTTCTTTACTACATGAGAAGAATGACTAGTCATAAGGAAACAGTAAGTACTCAATATACCAAAAGTTAATCTTTAACACCAAGGATTAGGATATAAAACTTACCAGGAAAGGAAGACCAGCTATGTAATAATACATCTCCAGATCTCAACTGTCCTTTAAAGTCAAAAACCATTGTATTTACCCAGGCTACAGGATAATGCTGTTAAAAAAAGATACCACTGTTAAATATGTTAAGAATGAACTTTAAGGTATAAACATGTTCATGTCCTTTGTTTCAGAAACATTAGTTCCTGAAATCAAAGAAAATCATTCAAAATGAGAACAAGATATACATAGAAAAATGTTCAACCCTAAAAACCAATGTCTCACAAGAATATAGTAGAGTTGACTCTTGAACTACACAGGGTTTGGGGCACTGAACCCCTGCATAGTTGAAAATCTGTGCATAACTTCTGACTCCCCAAAAATATAATTACTAATAGCCTACTGTTGACCAGACGTCTACCAACATAAACAGATGATTAACAGAGTTCTTGCTGTACAGTTAGAATTTTCACACGAAGACACTATAAATATACACAAAGGATAAGTATATAAACTATACGGCATGATGATTATGTACCATTCATTAAGTAGGAATGGATCATCAAAAAGGTTTTCATCCTCCTCATCTTCACATTGAGTAGGGTGAGGAGGAGGAAGAGGGGTTGTTTCTGCTGTATCAGGGGTGGCAGAGGTAGAAGAGTTGGATGAAGT
>NW_006921775.1:1164291-1172529 GCF_000298275.1 Orycteropus afer afer
AAAGTACATGAAAACAATGTAATTTTATAAGCAAATATTGTTTCAGGTAGCTTCCAATTCTGTATACGCAATTCTGTATTCACAGGCAACTCTAAAAACCAAATCTACCCTGTACAAATGAGAATAAAGATATATTGAAATTAAAAAAAAAAAAAAAGAGTATTTCTGTGTTATAGTATCCAGCTGTATGCTTCGAAAGCTTTTAGTCAGTATAAATATTGATGCAGGAGGAGACAACATCTCTAGGTATTATAAAATTTATTTGTATCTCTAAAAAAGAAGCAGTGAGCTGGCAGGAGTTTCATGTGCACACCTAAACAGATTTGTTAACTTGGCCACAGTGTATCAAACAAACCATATAAATACTCAAATTCTTTGATTGAAATTCTGTACCAGTAGAAGGAAAATCACTTAGGAATTAACCCCTCTGTGACTTTTTAGTTATTAAAATATCTTTTTAGAAAAATATATGATGATAACCAGAGAAAATGCTTACATTCTCATGTTAAGAATAAAAGGATACAGGCTTACATAGATAAATATAGTCACCAGGCTTTATAAACATATAAAATTCTTTATCCTCAGAAAGCAGTTTTTTCAAAAATGAAAAACACTTTACTGAAAATATACAATGGAAGATCAGACTGTTAGGAACAGGTCCATCAGCCTGTACTCATGATTTCAAAATCCAAGCTGTGAAAACTAAGTTTGTTTATAATTCATTTGACAGTAAAGGACAGCTTGAAACAATATGAAAAGAATCAGAGTCTATCTCATTTGGCATAAATATTCTTGTATTTCATTGCCAGGTACTGCTTTGTTTGATTTACAGGTTTATGTGCCAGAGCTCACAAGGTATGTTAAGTGAGGTACAATCTATGAACTTACTAAAATGGACAATTTTCTATATTCTCAGATACACCCCACTCCTAGAATTTCAGTTAAGGTACTGTGAATCTGTAACTTTTAAAATCGATTCTTTCTTTTTTATCTGTAAAAAAGGTTTCAGATTTGTAATAGAAAACTATAGTATAGCCTTTATTAAATTATATTTGCCAGAGGATAAATGAGTGAACAGGACATAAAAATGGAGATTTATGGTCTTTTTTGAGGTCAGTTCTTCGTTACAAAAGTTACATGCTATAATTTAACTTATATTACTCAATTATTTCAAAGGGTCTTAAAATATTCCACTGTATAAAAAAAATTTCTTAATATATCATTACCACTTTTCCAGCTTTCCTGATGGTTTGATATTTGGAAGGATTAATAGTTTTAGTTGATTTCTTCGTTTTTACTTTATCTAAAACTGCATAAACAGCAAAACATAATCGAGCCATTCTTGGTAGGTCGCAAGTATTAATATCAAATTCCAGTGGTTCATTCCAAATGTGATCATTTTTCCCCGATATCTCTGAGCTTACGATGGTTTTACACAGGAGCTCAGTACCGTGAAAGAGACCAGCTCTGACGTGAACCTGTACCACAGGAGACAAAAACAAATACAGAATTATGGATATTACACCACTGAAATACATCTGTTTTGAAAAATGAAGAAACACATAAAGGAAGAAAAAGCACACTAATTCTTGGAAAGCCTATTTGTACATAAAATGACCATATTGAGTTAATCAGTACATTGTTCATTTAAAGTGTAATTAGTTTAACCTGCTTTATACTTATTAAATAGAACAGCTACAAAAGTCCACACTGGTCCAAGTGACAGGGGCCTCAAAGAGAAACCAAGATAATAAGTAAAAAAAAATTACTACCATATGCTTATTTCTACCAACTTCATTTACTTAGGGCTTGCCTCATTCTTCTGTGTGATGGGCTATGAAGGAAAAGATGAGTAGACACCAAAGTCTCTTTCTTCTTCTAACTAATTTATTAATATAATTCATAATTATATTTATAATCATATATACTATTATAATATATATAATTACAATATGGGAGCTCTGGTAGCATAGTGGCTAAGACACTTGACTGCTAACCAGAAGGCTGGCGGTTCAAACCCACCAGCCACTCCTCGGAAGGAAGATGGGGCAATCTACTTCCGTAGTGATACTGCCTCGGAAACCCAAGGTGGGGTCACTATGAGTCAGGTCCGACTCGACGGCACATAACAACAACAACAACAATTACAATATATATTGTTCATAATTATATTCATAATTATTAACTCGATACGCATTTAACAATATGCTATAAATTTAATCCCATAGATATAAAACAAGATGCCCAAAATCAATCCAAAATTCATTCAATTTAATGACAACACGAGTAGAAATAGAAATTAAACATTCAGGCTTTTCTCCATATTTTTAAACTGGCAGTTTTATGATTACGTATCTATAGCTTTAAACAATCTTCTTTAAGTACACGTCTCCAAACTAGTTTAGATGTTATTTCCCTTGTGTTCTCAGAAATTAGGCAAAAAGTCTGGGGACTTCAATTTTAAGTTTGTACAGACTGTGAATTAAAAAGAACAATTACAAAGGATTTACATACAGACCAGCACTTTCTGAAAATCTCTGAATCTACAAAATATGTTATACCCAAGGTATCTAAATGCTAAGAAATTAATAGTACTAGTATTTTTAATAGCCGACATGGGCCCCTGGAGAGAATAAGGGAAAGCGTATCAACAAACATTTTATTTCTCATTTTTCTAATTATTTTGTAAACAAAATGTTAATTGCGAATAAAAGCCATAAAAAAATTAAGAATCTCCATCATCAAGTTTTGTATCACATTTAGATGAAGTCTTTCAAGGCTGAAAAACAGCAATTTCACAGCTTTAAATACATTAACAAAAATGCTGTATAACATTCTATTATTTATTTTGTCTTCTGGAGTACTAATGTAAGGTAAAACTTCATTATCACAAAATATAATGAACATTCTATACCTTGAAATTTTCATTCAATTAAACTAAACTTGCATAAACTAACAATTAACTCTGCAAAATTAATTGTGAAGATAGAGAGAGACAGTTCTGCATAGGTACATAGAAAACAGCTTTTTCAGACAGACCTAAATTTGAACCCTGGCTCTATTACTTTCAAATGTTATGACCTTGGGCAATGTCATCTCATGAGATTTTTTTTTTTTTTTAAATGAGAGTAACTGAACCTACCTAACAAGGCTGTTCTGAGGCTTACATGAAATGTTGTTGTTCTCGTTAGGTGCCAACAAGTTGTCTCCTACTCATAACGACTTTAGGTACAACAGAATGAAACACCGCCCAGTCCTTCCTGTACCAGCCTCATGATCCTTGCTGTACTTGAGCCCATCATTGCAGCCACTGTGTCCATCCACCCAGTTGAGGGCCTTCCCCTTTTCTGTTGACTCTCCACTTTACCACATATGATATCCTTCTCCAGAGAATGGTTCCTTCTGACAACATGACCAAAGTAGGTGAGACAAAGTCTGGCCATTCTCACTTCTAAGGAGCATTCCGGCTGCCCTTCTTCCAGGACAGACCTGTTGGTTCTTTTAGCAGTCCATGATACTTGCAGTACTCCCTGCCAACACCACAACTCAAAGCATCAACTCTTCTTTGGTCTTCCTTACTTATTGTCCAGCTCTCACAAGCATATAAGGCGACTGAAAATACCATGGCTAGATGCACACCTTAGTCTTCAAGGAGACATCTTTGCTCTTCATCACTTGCAAGAGGTCTTTTGCAGCAGATTTGCCCAATGCAATATGTTGTGTGATGTCATGACTGCTGCTTCCATTGGTGTTGATTGTAGAACCAAGTAATGTGAAGTCTTTGACAACTTCAATCTTTTCTACATTTATCATGAAGCTATTTACTGGACCAGTTGTGAGGGTTTTTGTTTTCTTTATATTGAGGTGTAATCCATACTACAGACTGTAGTCTTCAATCTTCATTAGTAAATGCTTCAAGTCATCCTCACTTTCAGCAAGCAAAGGTGTGTTGGCTGTAGATTGTTAATGAGTCTTCCTCCAATCCTGTTGCCATGTACTTCTTCATATAGTCCAGTTTCTTGGCTTATTTGCTCAGCATACAGATTGAATACGTATGGTGAAAGGATACAACCTTGACATACTCCCTTCCTTTTAAATAATGCAGTATCCCATTGTTCTGTTCAAATGACAACTTCCTGATCTATGTATAGGGTCCTCATGACAATTAAATGTTCTGGAATTCCCATTCTCCTCAATGTTATCCATAATTTGTTACAATCCACACAATCGAATGTTTGCATAGTAAATAAAACACAAGTAAACATCTTTCTGGTATTCTTTGCTTTCAGCCAAGATCAATCTGACATCAGCAATGATATCCCTTGTTCCACGTCCTCTTCTGAATGCAGCTTGCATTTCTGGAAATTCTCTGTCAATATACTGCTCAGACAGACAAGTCCACCTTACTTTAGCTATTCCAAACCGCTCCACTCACTTCCTGGTCTCTTCCTGGGTGAAACCCCCAAGACAATGGCACCTAGTCATCCTTCAGACCTGGAACTGAGCTTACTTCTGTGGCTTCCAACCAAATGATGGATAGGCCTAGAAGGTGAACAATTACATGAAGTAGGTACACTCCTTAAAGCAATAAACCGTGGGAGATCAGAAGGGCAGGATTTACACAGGGAGAAAGCTCATAGATAGCTTTCATAGGAAAGAAAGACACAGGGAAAAGGTAGCCACAGGGAGGAAGTGGGAAGAGAACTGTTATAGTAGGGGAACTACAGCCTTCACTATAGATTACACCTCAACATAAAGAATATAAAATTCCTTACAACTGGATTAATAACCAACATCATAGATAAATGGAGAAAAGACTGAAGTTGTCAAGGATTCTCTTTTACTTGGATCCACAATCAGTGCCCATGGGAGTGGAAATCAAGAAATCAAATAACATGCTGCACTGGGCAAACGTGCTGCAAAAGACTTCTTAAAAGTGTTAAACAGCAAAGATGTCACTTTGAAGACTGAGATGCACCTGACCCAAGCCATAATATTTTGAACTGCCACATTATGCATGTGAAAGAAAGATCAAAGAAGAGTTGATGCCTTTGAATTTTGGTGCTGGGAAAAAATATGAAATGTACCATAGACTGCCAGAAGAATAAACAAATCTGTCTGGGAAGAATTACAGCCAGAGTGCTCATTGGAAGTGAGGATGGTGAGACAATTATCAGGAGGGACTAGTCCCTGAAGAAAGACATCATGCTTAGTAGTAGTACAATGTCAGCAAAAAATAAGAAGACCCTCAACATGATGGATTGACACAGTAGCTGGAATAATGGACTCAAACATAGAAAAGATTGTGAACTTGGTGCTGGATGAGGCAGTGTTTCATTCTGTTCTACACAGGGTCATTATGCATTGGAACTGACTCAATGTTGCCTAACAACAACAACAAAGTTGTTCATTTAAAAAAGCCATCTGTCTCGCAGATTCCTGGGGCTTAAGAACACGTTCTGCTTTCCAGCAACCCCAAGGACACTAGGGACCTGCAAGATGGGAGTTGGGAGGTGGGGTGGGGAAGAGGGCAGGTGATCATGGTAGGACTTTTTCCTTGTTTCAACAATCATGTTATATTAATTGAAAACAATTAATTTAGAAAATTAAAATTAAAAAATGAAATTACCACTAAAACAAAAAAGAGGCTAATTAGGCATAAGCACATTCATCAAAAAGAACAGTCTAGCTGAGAATATAAGAGCAAAGGCCCTTATTTCAATGATAGCTGACCAAAGAATCTTTAATGTCAATGTACAAAAGCAAGCCATTGGTGATTTTTGGCAAGGTACTCCCGAATATATTATCATGCCAGTAAACACTGAAAACTAACTGAATCTCTTTATCTTGGATCACAAAACTATTCACTTAATTTCCTGCCAAACAAAATAGGGGAAATGCATGCTTTACACTTTCAGAGAAAATGCCTTGTTAGGTCTTTATTTAATTATACAGGGTTGTGCAATAAATTCCCATGTGCTAACAACTTGTGGTCTATAATGTCATCTATTTTCTTACAGGAAATGATATTACATTTTCTCAGTGTTCAGCAAGTTTAAGAGGGAAAAAAAAAAAACCAAACTGAGAGAGGAGTCCGAATACAGCTCTGAGCAAGGCTAAGAGAGGAGGTTAAGTTTGCATAGGAATATGCAAGCCCTAGGTTTAAATTTCACTTGCTGAATTTCTGATCCAAAATATACATTTCTTTTCTAAATAAAAGATACTGGAAAAATAATGTAAATCTTGCCAACAAACTGCTAACTATCACAAGACTACTTTAGAACAAAAATTTTCAATAGTCTTACAGTAAAATGCCAAATTCTATCTCATATAATTGATCGATACAGGCAAAACTTCATCTTCTATGTGACATTAAGTTTATTGAAGAGTTATTCAAATAAAGGAAAGGATGGGAAATTCAAACTTTAATAAGTACTCACTTTTACAGTTTCTTCTGTGTTAAGTTTATTTCCCTTAACCAAGATAATTTGGAAAGGATTATTATTTTCCCAAACATGCTATAAAAGAATAAAACACAAAGTATTTTATTGAAAGAAATGAATATTCTATACTAGCAATGAAATTGTCTTAACAGTTCTCAGGTCTATTAGCAAAATGAAAATACCTCTGAAATAACAATTGAACATCACATATATTAAATTAAGCATCATATACATTGGCACTTAGTTTTCATGGCAAAACATAAGCAAAATTCTACTATTGCTAAGAGATATCACTAAAACAATGAAGATAGAAATGAACAGTACTAAAAGTTTTGGATAAATTAATGATCCATTGTTTAAATTAACACAGGGATAATATCTTAATTCTCAAGGAATTAAGATACATACAATTTGCTGAGATTAAAGAACTATTATAAAATGTTAAATAACTTTTCCAATGAACACACACTTAGAATCTGTTTTACATTACATTCTGGAAAAGTAGTACCTTTGATATATTTACAGTCTATAGGACTCAATAACATGAAGAAAGGAAATTACATCAAAACCACTACTATGGTTAAGTTGATATATATGTACAAATAAATCAAATAATTCTGCACATCTAACTTTTCTACAAGTCCATCTCAACTTATTCACTGAAGTTCTGTGTTTAAAGTCTAATATTAAAAAAATCTCTAACTTGAGGGCATTTTTCTTTTGTCCAAGAGAACACCAAAACCACATGCGATATATTTATATTTTTACGTAACTTAACTAAATAAAAAGAGTAGCAGTTAGGTAATTTAAAAATAAATGGTAATGGATTTTCAGCTTCTGGTCTTAGCAGAAGAAGAAGTGAGGAAAGAAAGTATGTGTGAGGCTTAAGCATACATTCTAACAAAATCACATGCCTTTGGGTTTATCAAAGGTTCATCCATGAAACTTACAGAAATAATTCGCGTTTTCTTTGGTGGTAAAGGAAGAGGAAGGTTAGAGGAATTTCGGTTTATGGCAGCTTCTATTGCAATCATTTCCTGTTCATACATCTTCTTGATTTTGCAGCATTCCACTAGTATAAAATGAGGCAAGGTCCTGTTCATTACACAGTTCCGGATATACTACAGTGGCAAAAAAAAAAAATGTATTGTTTACACATTTATATATAGATTGTTGATCAAACATTTAAATCAATATAACAGTACAATTAGATTAAGTAACACTATATATTAAATTTGGGAGCTCTGGTAGCATAGTGCCTAAGGCACTTGACTACTAACCAGAAGGCTGACATTCAAACCTGCCAGACACTCCTGGGAAGGAAGGTTGGGCAATCTACTTCCGTAGTAATAGTGCCTCAGAAACCCAAGGAAGGGTGACTATGAATTGGATCCAACTTGACAGCACATAACAACAACAACATATATTAAATTCACTGTGAACATATATCTCACATAAACACCACATCAAGAATATGAGAATCTAAAATTACAACACAAAATAAAAACTCTTTGCCATCAAGTTTATCGAACTCATAGCAACCCTACAGGACAGAGAAGAATTACCCCATAGGGTTTTCAAAGCTATAA
Organism: Orycteropus afer afer; assembly: GCF_000298275.1. Lineage (NCBI taxonomy): Eukaryota > Metazoa > Chordata > Mammalia > Tubulidentata > Orycteropodidae > Orycteropus > Orycteropus afer. Next base: position 1,172,324 of record NW_006921775.1, read on the forward strand.
TCTTTACAGAAACAGACTGCTACATCTTTCTCCCACAGAGTGGCTGGTGGGTTCCAACTGACAACCTTTGGGTTAGCAGCCAAGTGCTTAACCACTGTGTCAGAGGGTTTCTTGTAACATATAAAACAGCTACCATAAATGGAAGATCAGAGTAACTAAAAACTGAGCTAGCTCTTAAAGGCATAACACTTCTTTTTTTTTTTTTT